>NW_020175018.1:3989527-3989821 GCF_003031525.2 Neophocaena asiaeorientalis asiaeorientalis | reverse complement strand
TCAAAGAGTGTTCTTCCTATGTTTTCCTCTAAGAGTTTTATAGTGTCCGGTCTTACACTTAGGTCTCTAATCCATTTTGAGTTGATTTTTGTGTATGGTGTTATGGACTGTTCTAATTTTGTTCTTTTACATGTAGCTGTCCAGTTTTCCCAGCACCACTTATGGAAGAGACTGTCTTTTCTCCATTGTATATCCTTGCCTCCTTTGTCATAGATTAGTTGACCATAGGTGCGTGGGTTTATCTCTGAGCTTTCTATCTTGTTCCATTGATCTATGTTTCTGTTTTTTTGCCAG
>NW_020175018.1:3964583-3989433 GCF_003031525.2 Neophocaena asiaeorientalis asiaeorientalis | reverse complement strand
TCCCTCAAGACTGCTTTGGCTATACAGGGTCTTTTGTGTCTCCATACACATTTTAAGATTTTTTTGTTCTAGTTCCGTAAAAAATGCCATTGGTAATTTGACAGGGATTGCATTGAATCTGTAGATTGCTTTGGGTAGTATACTCATTTTCACAATATTGATTCTTCCAATCCAAGTACATGGTATATCTCTCCATCTGTTTGGGTCATCTTTAATTTCTTTCATCAGTGTCTTATAGTTTTCTGCATACAGGTCTTTTGTCTCCCTAGGTAGGTTTATTCCTAGGTACTTTATTCTTTTTGTTGCAGTTGTAACTGGGAGTGTTTCCTTAATTTCTCTTTCAGATTTTTCATCATTAGTATATAGGAATGCAAGAGATTTCTGTGCATTAATTTTGTATCCTGCAACTTTGCCAAATTCATTGATGAGCTCTAGTAGTTTTCCAGTGGCATCCTTAAGATTCTCTATGTATAGTACCATTTCATCTGAAAACAGTGACAGTTTTACTTCTTCTTTTCCAGTTTGTATTCCTTTTATTTCTTTTTCTTCTCTGATTGCTGTGGCTAGGACTTCCAAAACTATGTTGAATAATAGTGGTGAGAGTGGACATCCTTGTCTTGTTCCTGATCTTAGAGGAAATGCTTTCAGTTTTCCACCATTGAGAGTGATGTTTGCTGTGGGATTGTCGTATATGGCCTTTATTATGATGAGGTAGGTTCCCTCTATGCCCACTAGCTGGAGAGTTTTTATCATAAATAGGTGTTGAATTTTGTCAAAACCTTTTTCTTTATTTATTGAGATGATCATGTGGTTTTTATTCTTCAATTTCTTAATATGGTGTTTCACATTGATTGATTTGCATATATTGAAGAATCCTTGCACCCCTGGGATAAATCCCACTTGATCATGTTGTATGGCCCTTTTCTTGTGTTGTTGGATTCTGTTTGCTAGTATTTTGTTGAGGATTTTTGCATCTATATTCATGAGTGATAGTGGTCTGTCATTTTCCTCTTTTGTAGTATCTTTGTCGAGTTTTGGTATCAGGGTGATGGTGGTCTCATAGAATGAGTTTGGGAGTGTTCCTTCCTCTGCAATTTTTTGGAAGAGTTTGAGAAGGATGGGTGTTAGCTCTTCTCTAAATATTTGATAGAATTCACCTGTGAAGACATCTGCTCCTGGACTTTTGTTTGTTGGAAGATTTTTTAAAATTTTTTTTTCTTTATTTTGCGATACGTGGGCCTCTCACTGTTGCGGCCTCTCCCGTTGCGGAGCACAGGCTCCGGACGCACAGGCTCAGTGGCCATGGCTCACGGGCCCAGCCGCTCCGCGGCATGTGGGATCTTCCCAGACTGGGCACGAACCCGTGTCCCTTGCATCGGCAGGCGGACTCTCAACCACTGCGCCACCAGGGAAGCCCATGTTGGAAGATTTTTAATCACAATTTCGATTTCATTACTTGTGATTGGTCTGTTCATATCTTCTATTTCTTCCTGGTTCAGTCTTGGAAGGTTATACCTTTCTAAGAATTTGTCCATTTCTTCCAGGTTGTCCATTTTATTGACATAGGGTTGCTTCTAGTAGTCTCTTAGGATGCTTTATATTTCTGCGGTGTCTGTTGTAACTTCTCCTTTTTCATTTCTAATTTTATTGATTTGAGTCCTCTCCCTCTTTTTCTTGATGAGTCTGGCTAATGGTTTATCAATTTTGTTTATCTTCTCAAAGCACCAGCTCTTAGTTTTATTGATCTTTGCTATTGTTTTCTTTGTTTCTATTTCATTTATTTCTGCTCTGATCTTTATGATTTCTTTGCTTCTGCTAACTTTGGGTTTTGTTTGTTCTTCTTTCTCTAGTTCCTTTAGGTGTAAGGTTAGATTGTTTATTTGAGATTTTTCTTGTTTCTTGAGGTAGGATTGTATAGCTATAAACTTCCCTCTTAGAACTGCTTTTGCTGCATCCCATAGGTTTTGGATCATCGTGTTTTCATTGTCATTTGCCTGCAGGTATTTTTTGATTTCCTGTTCGATTTCTTCAGTGATCTCTTGGTTATTTAGTAACGTATTCTTTAGCCTCCATGTATTTGTGTTTTCTGCATTTTTTTTCCCTGTAATTCATTTCTAATATCATAGCCTTGTGGTCAGAAAAGATGCTTGATATAATTTCAGTTTTCTTAAAATTGCTGTGGCTTGATTTGTGACCTAAGATGTGATCTATCCTGGAGAATGTTCCGTGCACACTTGAGAAGAAAGTGTAATCTGCTGGTTTGGGATGGAATAGCCTATAAATACCAATTAAATCTCTCTGGTCTCTTGTGTCATTTAAAGCTTGTGTTTCCTTATTACTTTACTGTTTGGATGATCTGTCCATTGGTGTAAGTGAGGTATTAAAGTCCCCCACTATTATTATGTTACTGTCTATTTCCTCTTTTAGAGCTGTTAGCAGTTGCCTTATGTATTGAGGTGGTCCTATGTTGGGTGCATGTATATTTATAATTGTTATATCTTCTTCTTGGATTGATCCCTTGATCATTATGTAGTGTCCTTCCTTGTCTCTTGTAACATCCTTTATTTTAAAGTCTATTTTATCTGATATGAGTATTGCTACTCCAGCTTTCTTTTGATTTCCATTTGCATGGAATATCTTTATCCATCCCCTCACTTTCAGTCTATATGTGTCCCTACGTCTGAAGTGGGTCTCTTGTAGACAGCAGATATATGGGTCTTGATTTTGTATCCATTCAGCAAGCCTGTGTCTTTTGGTTGGAGCATTTAATGCATTCACGTTTAAGGTAATTATTGATGTGTATGTTCCTATGACCATTTTCTTAATTGTTTTGGGTTTGTTTTTGTAGGTCCTTTTCTTCTCTTGTGTTTCGCACTTAGAGAAGTTCCTTTAGCATTTGTGGTAGAGCTGGTTTGGTGGTGCTGAATTCTCTTAGCGTTTGTTTGTCTGTAAAGCTTTTGATTTCTCCATCGAATCTGAATGAGATCCTTGCCGGGTAAAGTAATCTTGGTTGTAGGTTCTTCCCTTTCATCACTTTAAGTATATCGTTCCACTCCCTCTGGCTTGTAGAGTTTCTGCTGAGAAATCAGCTGTTAACCTTATGGGAGTTCCCTTGTATGTTATTTGTCATTTTTCCCTTGCTGCTTTCAATAATTTTTCTGTGTCTTTAAGTTTTGCCAGTTTGATTACTATGTGTCTTGGCGTGTTTTCCCTTGGTTTGTCCTGTATGGGACTCTCTGTGCTTCCTGGACTTGGGTGGCTATTTCCTTCTCCATCTTAGGGAAGTTTTTGACTATGATCTCTTCGAATATTTTCTCTGGTCCTTTCTGTCTCTCTTCTCCTTCTGGGACCCCTATAATGCGAATGTTGTTGCTTTTAATGTTGTCCCAGAGGTCTCTTAGGCTGTCTTCATTTCTTTTCATTCTTTTTTCTTTATTCTGTTCCGCAGCAGGGAATTCCACCATTCTGTCTTCCAGGTCACTTATCTGTTCTTCTGCCTCAGTTATTCTGCTATTGATTCCTTTCAGTGTAGTTTTCATTTCAGTTATTGTATTGTTCATCTCTGTTTGTTTTTTCTTTAACTCTTCTAGGTCTTTGTTAAACATTTCTTGCATCTTCTCCATCTTTGCCTCCATTCTTTTCCTGAGGTCCTGGATCATCTTCACTATCATTCTTCTGAATTCTTTTTCTGGAAGGTTGCTTATCTCCACTTCATTTAGTTGTTTTTCTGGGGTTTTGTCTTGTTCCTTCATCTGGTACATAGCCCTCTGACTTTTCATCTTGTCTCTCTTTCTATGAATATGTTTTTTGTTCCACAGGCTGCAGGATTGTGGTTCTTGCTTCTGCTGCATATGGAGGACTTTTAAAAATCCCGATTCTCCAGTCTGCATCTCAGACCAATTAAATTAAAACCTTTGGAAGTAGAACCCAGCCTGCAGTGTTTTAAAAATCTCCCCAGGTGATTCCAATATGTGGCCAAGGTTTAAAAGCACTGGACTAAAGTTAAGATTTAGGCTGGACACAACAGGAGAAATCATCTCCTTTCCTTCTTCCCCATCCCCATTTAGCCCTTGCTTCTAAGCAAAGTGCTCCTGTCGGTTTAGCAAAGAGATCACGTTTGGTTTTCTGGCACAGGCACTGCCAAAATAAGGTGGAAGTTTGATTTCTCAATCTCCTGTCATTGTTTATGTGTTTATCGCCCTTAGACATTCTTGCAAAGAAAAGAATAGGTGGTGTAAGGCAGTATTCAGGTCTTCTATGTGCCTCATAGGCAAACACCATTTAATGATGCTCCAGCACTTAACTGTTATTAAGATGAAGCTGTACCTCCATGCTAGTGAGAATAGCAATGCCACCAACTAAAACAGAGGACACAGAACAGCTTAGATTAAGGAGAAAGCTTTAGATGGAGCATGCTTTCTGTCTCCTTTCTTTATGAACACACATCAGATATTCTTCATTACTTATTCCACACAGTAGTTTTCACCCATTGAGCTCAGTGGTTTGCATTTCCCACCCTCCTCCTCAATATTGTACATAAAACTATCTGACCAGAGGTTTGATTTAGTTCATATTTCATACAAGGAACAGTAATGGAAAAAAATCCAGAACATTAATTCTCGGTGATGATATCATCAAGAGAGGGAGGGAAATGTCATTCTACGGTGTTGGTTTTATTGTAATAATACAGGACAAGCATTTATCTGAGTGAGGGGCTACAGCTGCTGGATATAAACCACTGTAATAATGAAGGCCAGATTGAATTATCTTCAGCCATGATTAAAGATCAAAGTTTTGTTTGTTTGTTTGTTTTTAATAAACCCAGTCTTGTTTTTCATTGTCAGAAATGGTTTAGGTTAAGTTAGTGGGCTAAATAGAGAGATGGAAAACTGAAGGCCTTTTCAACAAAGTGACCAAGCAGGAAATACAGGAATGGCCAAATGGATTTGTGCGTGGGTAGCGAGGTGGGTTGGTGTATAGATAAAAGAAGACAGAACCTTTTGAAGGACAATAAGGGAACGTGATCTGGTCTCCCTTGCTGCCAGAAACAGTATTTTCAAGAATAATCATAATGATAATGTCAGCTATCACTTTGTGAATATCTACTATATGACAGGTACTGGATTAGATGCTCTAAAACATTTATGTGGCTCATTTGATTATCTGATTTTAATAATAAACTTGTAGGGCAGGTATTATCTCACTTTTAAAAGAAGGGATCTAAGATGTACATATGTTAAGTAATTTGTTTAAGAAATATATGGGGCTAGAATTTATTTCTATCTTACTCTTAAAACATACAGCTCTTTTCACAGTACATTGTTCCTTCCAATTAATTTAATGATTCTTCATGTGGGAGTGGGAGTGGATGGATACTCTTACACATCGCTTTGTGAATGTGGGATACTCTCTTCAGAAAAAAAAAAAAAAATGCATTTCCTCCCATGTACAAAATTTTATGAAATTTCAAGGAGTTTCCTGACCACCCAAATCCATATAGAGTTTCACATTAAGAAGCCCGTCCCCCAAAACTTAAGTAATGAATAGAGGTGAGAAGGAAAGCAGACAAACAAGGAAAAGCAGTAGACAGTTTATGAGACATTTCCTGGACTTGCTCTGTTTGGAGCAACTGTATTTCTGGAGTTTGGTTCTCTTAAAATTGTCTTTTAAATTAACATGCAATATACATATATTTGCATAATTGCAAGTTAATTCTTAAAAAAACACTATCACCCCAAACTCTCTGGGGAAAAAAAAAACGCACACCCACTGCCACTTAGACTTCTGTGATGTAACGGTCATTGGCCATTAAAATGCACACCATGCTGTGGCTGTGAAGTGACCTGAGACATACTGGCATCAATACAGGTCATTTCCTGCCCATAGGATCATACTGTCATCACTCTCTCCACTGTAATGGAGCATGCTTTATTACAGTGGAGTGGTTTTGTTTTTAATGGGTGCTCACTGAAAATAATACCTTTTAAAATGTGCTGGTGTCTAGTGTCCTATACTTCTCTTGACTAATTTGAAATAATGCAGTGTTTCATGTACAGACAATCAGTCTATAATGGCCCTGCCCATCATCAGCACCAGGGCATTAACTTTCTCCGCTTTCAAGTGCATCCTTAACACGCACTCAGTGGTTTGTGACTTTTCTTCACCCATTCTGTTCTGCTCTACCCATTCTATTCAATTCTTTTTTCTTTAAGGATGTCTTTCATTTCTGATACCATCCAGGTTAATTCGATCAATTTATATTGGAGAAAAATTTCACTTGATATGGACCCCGCAACACTTATGAACAGCTGGAGGGAGGGGAGTGTTTTTAGTCACTGTTGGGGATTTAAGCCATGATCAGTATAAACATAGGAAAAAGGAAAGTGTTAGCTTGGGATTTGGGAATTGCACTGTGTACTATTTGGGGATATTTTGATTAGTGACATTTGTCTGACTTTATATTATCAAAAGACATTCATGCATTCAACTGACATGTCAAGTTCCTGGTGTGTGTTTGGTCCTGTGGAGCATCAGAAGCCTTGGTGTATTCAAGTAAAATTAAGGGGAGCGCTAGATTAGAAGTCAAAGCACCTGAACTCCAAATTCCATCAACAACCACAGAGGAGCAGAAAGGGCCGCCACTTACTAAACATTCACTAGGGATCTGGTGAGTGCTCTATAGAACCTATTTCATTTATTGCCAAAAGCATACTCTCTCGTATCTTCCAAGATATTTAATATCTTATTTGTAAGAAAAGTATGGAATTGGCTACATTTGAAAGAAACAAGAAATTAGATCATAATATTTTAGAGCTAGAAAGGCTTTCAGAGATCATTCACCTGCATTTTCTTCTGTGGCCAAAATGGGTAGACTGAGGCCAAGAAGGGAAGTGACTTTCCCAGAGTCAAATACCCAGTCAGCCACAAAACTGGCACTAAAATCCAGGCCTCTTGAGTCTTAATCATGCATTGAATCATTCAATCACAGATGTATTGATCACTTACTTGGGAGGCATTGAAGATACACATCTATTAGCAATGGGAAAGAAGCACATGGTATTTACATTAGACAGGGGCGACCAGACATTCCATAACTACATAAATAATCACAATTATGGAAAAGTTATATACGGAGAAGTATTGCTCCAAAACTCTCAGGCTATAGGTGGGGAGCAGTGTTCTTTTAACACCACAATGCCGTCAGGTGAACGTTTCCCTAATTCTTTTTCACAGTTCATTAGTTGTACATGATAATCTCAATAAAGGGCTCTGTGGTCCAATATGTTTGGAGATGCATGATACCAACCCCCTCTCCAGGAAACTCTTCGTGCATAGGCTCTGAGAAGTCCTTCATATAAAAAATCTGCTCAGCCTTTTTCAACACAGATCGTCCCTCTTGAGACGTGCGGAATTCCATGTGATGCAGAGAAGTGAAGTGCCTTTCTGCTCTGTCCTAAGGCAGAAAAAACAATGGAAATGTCATAAACACATACAGTTCTAATTGCTAGGTCCTTCACTTTTTAGGGCAATTAGCCATAATACTTCCTTCCATCATCATCATAAAGCCTCTCCTCTCCAACATCTACAAAAATGCATGTGTGTTTTATTCAAAACTTCTTCCAACTCTTACTCTACCTTTTGGAAACTGCTGCCAATGGCTCCATCCATTTCATTGCCATTGGGAAGGAGAGATCCAAGATCATGGGTCTTCAGCTGACAAAAGTCATTCAGGTCCTCACAGTAATAGGTCTTATCCTGACATTACTCTGTGCCACTATCCTGGAACACAGAATCGTGAAGTCTTTTAAGGGGGAGAACCTTCAAGTTCACTTAGCACAACCGGCCCTGACCACAGTACAGAAAGGTAAACTGAGGCCCCTGATGTTAAATGACCCCTGTGGACCTCTCCCCTCTTTCAGCCCCAACCCCTGGTGTCTCATGGGAAGTCATCCTTCCAATGTCAGTCAACATATCTTTTTCCCTGAAGTTTGTATTACATGCACCCCTTTTGTGCTCTCACAGTATTCTATATTTTCTTAAATGTAATCTTTAGCCTGTAAGAAAACTGTGTGTTTATGGCTTATGTCCCTCCTAGAAACTCCATGAGAAGAAGGTCCGTTATCTGTCATGTTCTTGTCATTCCCACAGAGCCTAGCACAGCATGTGGCCCTAGATTCATCTGACTCTCAACATTAATAGAATGAGTTGTAAAATGTCTAAGATCACTTAGTGAAGAATGGCTAAGACAAAAGTATTTTGATTCCATATTCAGTGTTCTTTTCAATAAACCTTGTTGTCCCTGACTCCTGTGTCCAGATATGAGGAAGGTCTAGGGGCAGAGATTTGCAGATGAGGTGAGAGAACTTTCATTCTCGAGGAGGTTGATGTTCAATCTCAGCCAGGTTCAATCTGTTTTTCTGCAAAAAACAGAAAGCAGAAACAAACTGGATTGAAAAGGGATCTGAGCCTAGGGCATGTGTCTCATTCTAGCTAATCAGCATGATCCCCACACAATTATTATATGAACATATGACAAAATTCAGGCCAGCAAGAAGGGAGGAGCAGTTTGCAGAGAGTTTCTGGGCAAGGCTGACTGTACTTCTCAGAGAGCATCTCTAGATATGGGTGAGGAGACATATAGCCCCGGACATTCTGATAGTCAGTTTATGGACAAGAAATGGGGTCAGCTTTAGGATGAAGTCAACATTGCAGAAGGCAAAGCAAATAAACAGGAAGAAACCAGGGCCTTGATGACACCATAGAGTCAGTGAATCAAACCACTGACAGAAACCACTTCTGAACTTCTAGCCAATATGATTTTCTGTTCCTCACAAAAAAACATCTTCCCTTTTATATGCCAGTTCTGTTCTATTCCTTGGCTCATGGCTCCCAAAGTAGTTCTATTTATGTTCAGAGACTTTTAAATGCTTGCTCAAGTACTATTTTTTTCAGTTTCTAGCACTAATCCCAATTTCAGATGTGTCTGAACAAAATGCATCATGGTGGCATGGGCCAATGGCCATTCCATCCATTTTCATCTTTCTGATCCCTTTCTTACCTCCCCAGAGTCTCTCCCTTCTGCTTCAGTCAATACTAGATGTTCCTATGAACAGTAATTCATGTAAATAGATGCCCACTTTATTCAGTTACTAAAATGTTTCTCTAATAAGTATCTGTCTCCCTGGGTTGAGCCCCCATGGATGTGTGAGACCTCTAAGCTCCAAGAACTTGGCTGGAAAAGAGGCCAAGTGAGAGAAAATAACATTTTTAAAGAGTTCACTTAAGAACATGAACTTTAGTGTTACACAAATCATGATTTTCGTCTTGACCTTGCTACTTAGGTAACCCTGGATAAGTGGCTTCACCTTATGTTTCTCAGTTACCCTGTCTGTAAAATGGGTATTGTGATCTATACTGCAACTTTGTGACTATAAAATGAGCTAATGTAAATTAAGTGATTAGCTGAATTCCAGGCACATTAGAGATATCCAGTGAATGGTAGTTATGATGAGCGTCTTTCAAATGGTCCCTGCTCCTGGTATTCAAGTCCTTAGGTAATCCCCTCCCCTGGTAACTTACTTCTCGCAAGTAGGATACAGCAAATATGATAGGATATCGCTTCTATGATTAAGTTATGAAAGGCTGTGACTTGCTGGACTCTCACTACTGCCTTCTCAGCTTGCACACTTTGATGAAGCTGACTGCCGTGGTGTGTTGGAGAAATCCATGTAGCGAGGAGCTGAGGGTGGTCTCAGGCCAACAGCCAGCAAGGAACTGAGACCTTCAACCCAGCAGTCTCTGAAGAACCAAATCCTATCAACAACCAACAGGAGATTCTTCCCCCGTCAAGCCTTGAAATGAGACTACAGCCCCAGCCAAGAGCACGATTGTGCCCTGTGTGAGACTGAAGCAGGCACCCATCTGTCCATGTCCTGATTGCTGACCCATAGAAATTGTGAAATAATAAACATGTGTTGCTTTAAGCCACGAAGTTTGGGGATAAGTGCTTATGCAGCATAGATAATACAGTAACTGTCAGGCTATTACCACGGTCTCTTCTGCTATTTCTGCTGCTGCTGCTGCTATAACTGTTAACAGCAGAGAAAATAGTGAAAACCCAGCCCCAGGACTGCAGGACAGCATTGAAAAGTTAGCCATCCATAATCTCAGTACTGTTACCAAATCTTCTATTGGTCTTAAGTGTATCCAACATTTCAACAGTTGCTTTCTACTCCTTAATATATTCATGATTCTTTTTAAAAGTTTAAAAGTACCTACCAGTTAAAGGCATTAATTTCCCCTACCTCCGGTATTCAAATCAGATGGTCATTTTAGGCCCCTAGGTCTTATTCATTTCTAGGCATCCTTCACCCCTCACATGTTACCTGTCATTCACCTCAAGAAGATGCATCTTGGGGATGGTACCAACCTACACTTGAAAACTGGCTTTGGTAGCATCACCAGAGACTGAGCCTATTGCCTTCATCTATAAAATGAGGATAAGCTCCCCCATCCTCGGAGTGTTGTTTTGAGCCTACAGTGAGAGAATATTTACCAAGTGTCTGAGCAGCAGTATCAAGAAAGGTATCTTTCATTTCAAATATCTCTTATGCACGAATCACAGTATCATGGAACATTATAGATCTTAATCTGCTATAGGAAATTACACTGAGAAATAGCAAAACTATACCAAAAGTGAAAAAGGAAAATAAATGGCTTAAATTCACAAGAAACTTTTTTAGCTTATCCTGGCACTTCATTTCTTCAGGATTTTCAGGATTCCACAAACGTATATGTGCATTTTTTTTTCCTCAGGGGGAAATATAGCAGACTCTTTCCTCCTCGGAGGGTCTGGCGTGGCCACACATTGGGATGTTTGAATTAAACCTGCCCATCCTTTGCTGGGATGTCATGGCCTCAGACTGAATGGCAGTAAAGGAAGATGGAGTAGGATATGGGGACATTGGCCTCAGTAAAGACAACTGACCAATGAATACAAAGCCCAGGGACCTCTGGAAACTTAGACCATGGTCTGGCAGGTCTTAGGGTTCCAACTCAGTGGGTAGAATAAATTCAGTTACTTGGGGGTTCCCAAACCCAGGTCAGCCTTCTGTGCATGGTGTGACCATGATGAATATTCTTGTTTTCTGGAAAAAAGAGAATGGTAGGAGCTAGGCAGTATTATGTAAAATGGTACTTCTCTAATTTTACTACACAGACAAATCACCTGCAGATCTTGTTAAAATGTAGATTCTGGTTTAGTAGGACTGGAGTGGGCCTGAGACACTTGCACTCCTAAACTGCTTCCAGGATTACAGGTGATGCTGAGTCTCTGATCCACAGATGGCATTTTGAGTAGCGAGGGTATAGGGGGAAAAGCAAAGGCTTCTGAGTCAAGCAAACAGGAGTCTGAGATCTAGTTCAGCCAAGTTGGATGACTTCAGGCAAGTTACTTAACTCCTCTGAACCTATTTCCTCACCTGGAAAATGATTTTGTTTATTTCCTAGGGTTGTCGTGAGGATTAAAGGGAAAAATATGCTTGTAAATGCTCAGCAAAGTGTCCTAACATGACAAATTGCAGGGAGAGGGAAATTTCTACCACAATCCTCATGCTTCCATCTCTGCCAGCCTCTTGCATAGTCAGTCTGATTTGTCATCCCCAGGACATTTAATTAGCAATGTTCAGGGTTCCTTCCTGCTCCCAAGGGGTAAGAAAATCGGGGTACATTTTTGCCTCTTTGGAGAAAACAAGTCTGTGTGTCTGTGTGTCTGCCCCATTTCATGTGTGCCTGTAACCAAGTGAGTGACTCCTGCTACAAGTTACTCCTCTGAAGACTCAGCCACCTCAGTTTTTAAAAAGGGGGTTAAACAGACCAGCCTAGGTCCCTTAGCTTCATGCTGCAAGCAGGCTTTTACCAGAGCTCATCACTGGAGATTATTGGGTATTCGTTCAGCTGTTAATCCAGAAGAGCTTCGTCTTCCATATGGATATTTTCCCTTAGGTACATAGGTAGTCATCTCAGTTGAGAGCCCCCAGGGTGTGTGAGCAGCAGACCAGTCTTTGAGCATTTACTTAATTCCTGATGTAATACATTTCAACTTTTCGAAACCTCACCCTGATCCCTTAATCGTAGCTGCCACCAGTTCATCACCACCGCTCTCTTGCTTTCATTATCATCATCATCGTCATCGTTGTCATTGTCATCATCCCCAGCAAGACCCAAACTCATTTTGTTCAATTCTATTTGAAGTGAAATTACTCGAGTGTCTGTGTTGTGCTGTATGGTGGAGTTCTGTCCTCTGCATCTGTGTGTTGGATGGACCAAGTCCATTTGAATGGTCTGTGTGCACTGGACATACCGGTACTGAAACCGTTCAACTCAGATTGGGACTTGAACCCACGGTCTTTTAATTGAGATCACACACCTGGTCTCAGGACTTAATGAAGCTCAGGTTCTTTTTTTTTAATATAAATTTATTTATTTATTTTTGGCTGCGCTGGGTCTTCGTTGCTGCGCGTGGGCTTTCTCTAGTTGCGTTGAGCCGGGGCTACTCTTTGTTGCGGCGCATGGGCTTCTCATTGCGGTGGCTTCTCTTTGTCACGGAGAACAGGCTCTAGGCATGCAGGCTTCAGTAGTTGTGGCTCGCAGGCTCTAGAGCACAGGCTCAGTAGTTGTGGCACATGGGCTTAGTTGCTCCGCAGCATGTGGGATCTTCCCGGACCAGGGATTGAACCCACGTCCCCTGCATTGGCAGGCAGATTCTTAACCACTGTGCTGCCAGGGAAGTCCCGAAGCTCAGGTTCTTGGTGTCTCATTGCAGAAAGAATTCAGTGAGAGACAAAGGGATAGGTAAGAAGTGGATTTATTTAGAGAGAAACACACTCCACAGACAGAGTGTGGGCCATCTCAGAAGGCAAGAGGCCCCGAAACATGGCTTGGTTAGTTTTTAGGGGATGGGTAATTTCATAGGCTAATGAGTGGGAGGATTATTCCAATTATTTCTTGGAAGGGGTGGGGATTTCCAGGAATTGGGCCAGGCCCACTTTTTGGCCTTTTATGGTTAGCCTCAGAATTGTCATGGTTCTGGTGGCTGCGTTATTTAGATGCTAATGTATTACAATGAGTATATAATGAGGTCTACTAGAAGTTGAATCTTCCGCCATCTTGGACCTAGTTGGTTCTAATCAGTTTTTTTCATGTCCTATGGCTATGTCATTCCTTTAAAGGTTGTGCCCTGCCCCCTTCCCTCCTGTTTCAGTACTAGGGAATGGGGATAAAGAGATATCAAGAACTGCTTAACTCAGGGACCGGAGCAATGTTGCATCTCAAATGGAAATTTTCATCAGGGATTCCAGCTTCAGGAAACAATGAGGAAGTACGAGGCTGAGGTGCACCTTCATCCTAGTGGCGTCTCCCCTGCTTTGGAGCTAGGGTGAGGGAGGGAGGAGGGTGCGAGCCACAGACAGAGGCAGCACCAGAAGATCTGCTCACACTACCAATGGGATTCTTATCTAGTTTGGACATTATCTGAAATTAAAATCATACCTGACATATGAGGCCCTGGAAGAAGTTCATCGTGCTTTCCCCACCTGAGATTATCTCTGTTTAGTTCCCGTGTGATAAGAAGGGCAGACAGAGGATTCTCAATCCCCACCACCACCCCCCACCCCACCCCTTGCTTTTCTTTCTGGCAGGAAAATAGTCTTCCTCTAGGCCATGGCTTTTGGAGAAAATACTTCCGAGGGTGGCTCTCCTAGAAAGAAACTGAAGCACCAGCTTTTGTTTGGAAGAGATCATGTCTGTGTCTGGCCCCAGAGTAGGTGTCCTGCTGTCCTGGTCCCTAAGCCTCACTCAGAGCCAGCATGATGCCTTACTCCTGGTGGCTCTGTTGGCACTGTGGTAATTATCCGCACCCATGTTTTCTTGTTCAGTCTTGCAAAAGCCTATAATAGAGACAGAATTACTAAATTACTAGTCTCATTTTACAGTTGAGGATACTGCATCTCAAACGGTATGGGGAGTTTTTAAACACATACAAACTTGGATTCTAACCCATGTCCTTTGATCTGCCCCAATGCCCTTTTCTCTAGGACCAAATAGTGAATATTTTAGGTTTTGCAGGCCATGAGGTCTCTGTAGCAACTACTCACCTCTGTCTTTACAGCCTGAAAACAGCCACAAATAAGGAACAAACAAATGAATATAGCTGTGTTCCAATAATGTCCTGCTGTGTTTATTTACAAAGCAGGCAGCCAGCCCAAGGGCAACAGTTTTGTCACCTCTGTTCTAGAATGCTCTCTGGACTCCCACCTCTGATACCTGGTGATAAGCCAGGCAAACAAACAAATAAACATTAGTGGCCTCTGAGTGCCCGTTCTGTCCAAAACATACCTTATGGCCCAGACCTGGTCCCAGGTCCTAAACCACACAGTGTGGCATTTCTTATGTTGGATACAGCCCACATCAATCATCGATCACTACGCCATACCCTTTCACTGGGGCATGTCCATCATGGTAGAACACAGTCCACATGTTCCTTACTTAGCTTCATGGTATGGTCCATCATTTAATTTTAGGACACTTTCTATAATATAAATAGAGACTCTGAAGTCCAGTGAATTAAATAGTGGATCCAATCTTCGAGCGCGGCTTCAGAAAAATACAGACACACTTTTTTCTCCTGGGCAGTTTTCTTATCAACCCTCTGTAAAGGCAAAGAGCAAAATATTAAGTCGTGACTCAGGGACAGCATTTCTGCCATGGGCTGAGATAATGTGACTCAGGTATTTCCTTTCCAGTGGAGACTGGAGATGAATGGATAGTTAGCATGTCTATTAGACTTTCTCTGTCAAACATCAGATATCGTAAATGAGCCTCTGAGAAGTGCTGTTTCTCATTCGATTCACAATCAAATCCTCCAACAAGGACTTAGAATGCAGGTAATCTCCAATGTGGACTAAAGGAAAGCCCATAGACGATGGCCACTATGTGATACAAAGAGGTAAAGACACCATCCTTCAAGAACACTTAAGAACTGATGGTTTAGTGCCTTCCCAAAAACAGAGCCAAACTACTTCAGTGCAAGTAAGAGCAGGATATCCCTCCTTCTTGGGATGTCTTGGCTTGGGGTTGGCAGAGACCATCCTCAATAGAAATTAGTGGGTTTTAGACTCAAAAAAGAATGACAGTCTAAGAGTTGAATAGGAAGCCCAGTCAAGATGCAGAAGAAGCCTTGGGAAACTGCCTGGAATTAATTTGATTAGTTTTATTATTTACTTTATCGCTTACGCCCAGTTTCAATGGTATGTGCAAAAGTGGGCCTACTCGCCTAAAGGGCCACTAAAGAAAGAAAATGGATTTGTTTGGTTAATGATATAAACATAATTAAGGCTCTTAATGGGTAAAAACCTACTTGTACTCAAGAAATGTTGGTGAAGGTACAGCCTCACAGCAGTATGTAAGAGTATCTTCGCCAACATTTCTCTGAGAGACAGTCCTAAGAATCAGAAATCCAGCCATCTAGTCACTCATTCACAGATTCATGCATGGATGTTTTTATTCATTTATGCATGCGAGGATTCATCTGTTCCTGGATTAATTTGCATAGTAGGCTCCCAAGATATATTTGAATGCATAAGTACATTAATTCATTTATTTATCTGTGTACAACGTCATTTATTCATGCATCCATGCAACTTTGATTCACTCCTTCATTTGTGGGTTCTCAAAAGTATTCATTAATCTGTTCAACAAATTGCTGTTTAAAACTGACCGTACCAAAAGAGCACTGAATTAATCTATGTATGGAATAAAGATGATTCCCTATCTTCATGGAAAGTACACTTAAGAGAGGAGGAAGAAACGTGCGTACAATGGCTAACTACTAGATCAATTTAAAAATGTGTTGCAAGTAAAGCATTGTGTAAGTTAAAAGCAGGGAGGATTTACTTCCATCTGGGGCAGAGATATGGTGGGTAGGAAGCATATTATTATTTAGGAGAAGTTAACCTTGAATCTGAAGCATAACAAGTGGACAGAACTTGGACAGAATCAGTGAGGCCAAGGGAACCATATGAGTGCATGCAGTGAGCTGAGAAAACACAACGGGTCTGGAGAAGAATGTGCTGGGGAGCGAGGGGAGGCTCTGTATGGCTGGAGTCCAGGGACTAGAGAAACACTGGACACTAACAGAGAAAGGCAAGAGAGAGTCAGGTCATCAGGGACCTTAAGCGCCAAGCTAAGGATTGGGGACTTGATCCTGTAGGTGGCAGTGAGCTGCTGAAGGATTTTAGAGAGAAATTATACCATCAGAAATGGGCTTAAGGAGATTTCCTTTGGCTGTCATGCATAGAGAGGTGGGGAAAATAGCTAAGAAGTTATTAAGGAGAAACACATGGAGGACCAGACCTGGAGCTACGAAAGAAGAGAAGATATGTAAGAAAGAGAGAAAGATTTGGAAGATGTTTTGATAGGACTTAGAAAACTGGTTATAGAAAGAAAGAGGGGAAGAATAGGTAGGTGTCTCTGAGGTTTCTAATCAGTGGTGCAGGAGATGGTAATGCCTTCTGGGCATGATGAAGGATCAGAGAAAGGGGAGCTGGGATGGGAAGGAAGATGAGGAGATGAAGCTTGGCCTGGGTCTGCTGTGGTTCTCAGGAGGCTGGCAAACGCCCTTGAAAGCAGAGGGCGGTAACTCTGGACTCCGCATGAGCCAGCACACCGGAGAGCCCCTTCCTTCTCCCCACCTGCCCCACCAGCCTCAACTCCTCCCACCGCCGACTCTAAGCTTAAAGTACAAGCTCCAGGAAGCCATCAAGAAAGGCTACTGGTTACTGGAGGGAGAAGCACAGGGCTGGGAGCGGGGAGGGGACAATTACCCACAAAGTGACTTATCAAGCTCGCCTATTTCTATTGCATCTTCTCAACCTTGGCCTGAGCTAATGAACCTCAGAGAGCGAAGCTGTCTTTTGTTTGTTTGTCATTTTGAGGTTTTCTGGTTGATTAAGATCTATGCCAGCAGAGGGTATAACATCACCAGCAATTCTTAGTTCGAGGATCACAGGGCATTGTCATCCCCTCCTGACAAAATGCTGAACTTAATATAAAAATGCTGTCCCATCCACTTTAGAAGAGAGAAATTGTTAAAAGGATTTCTCTTCTTTCTCCTTTTTCCATTTGATTTGTTATTTTTTTCCTCCTCTTATCATTTTCTGCTTTGTTTCACACCCCCTGTAAATCAGGTTTCTTTTAAAAGCAAAAATTGAATTCCTAGGTACAGACAAAAACTACAAATGCATCTCACTCTGAGTGAGGCCAAGGGAAGGAAAAAAGAAAAGAAAAGAAACTCTTAGTTAGTGGGTAACACTTTGAGGTTAACTTTTCCTCATCAAACCCTGCTTTTTCTTTTTCCATGCACTGTTCTGTCACCCCCAGCAATGCTAACCCACATCCTTGAAACCCCTAACTCTTGCTGGAGAAAGACTGCAGCCTTCAGAACCTCAGTCTTACCGGGGAATGTAATTATCTAAACTGGCGAGGATCCAGAATTCAGCTTCCCCATGAAAAGGATTTCTTATGAAAGATTAAGTGGTAACACGTATGTCAACAGCGCTCCCAGCTCTGGAGTAATTCTGAGCAAACAAGAAAATGGCAACAGTTCTTGTTTCCCATCTGGAAACCCTCCCTGGGTTTCTTTCCACCCCAGGTGGCACAGAGCTCTTGATTTTGTTCAGGTGTCTTATCTTGGGAGCCAGGAGACAGGTGAAGGGGACAACGGGTTTATCCACGGTGAGCATTCAGGGAATGGGCGCCAGGGAAACAGCTGGATGTAGGCAGCCCTCTGAGGCTGGCTGTTTTAGGAACGCTGCACAGGCCACCAGGTCGGCTTAGTCTGGGCCTCCGTCCTGTTTCCTGTAGCCCTGTGTCTTGGCTGGCATGGCAATACTGCCCTCTGCTGGAGAAGCACAGTCATCGCGCCCCACCCGGATCCGATGGCCGAGGACAATGGCTGGGAATATGGTGGGGAGAAGAAAGGCTTGACAGCTAATCAACCTCTAGCGTCAGCTCTTATGTGGATAGTATGTCAAGAGTCCCCATCTCTGATGTCAGCCTTGACCCCGGGATGTAGAATTAGACAGACAGCTCTGCCAAGCCCTTGCTCTGTAACCCTGGGCATCTCACTTTCTGAGATTCAGAGCAAAGGGAAAGTCACCTATATTATGGGGCTATGGTGAATATGAAATGAATAGTATCTCTTCTGCAAGGGCGGCCATACATCCTAGTTTGCCCAGGATGTAATTATTAATAGCACCCTTTTTCATTCTTTTTCATTCATTCATTTGGATAGGCTGACAATGTAGTCAGCCTATCCAAAGCACAGGGCACACTGCCAGGTGTAGTAGCTACTCCAGGAATTCTCTTCTTTATTAGGCTGCTGGTTTTCGACTGTGAATGCTTATGTCCATTTGTAAAGGGACAGGTGGCACAGTTTTCTTTTCCTTTCTTTCTATGGGACAAACTGGACACTAGCTTTCCTGCATTCAACTAAGAAAGCAGTACTGCCATGTTAGGAAAAATCAATGATGGAGCGGGTAGGAGACAGAGAAAGACAAACCAGGCCAACGAATTCTGAGAATATTCTAAGAAAGCCCCTTCCACTCTGTCCCTGCCTCTTGAAGGGAGGGACCTTCTTCGCGGGACAGTGGCAAGGCCCAAATGCATCAATCAGTATGAAAATGCAGTGCTAGACAGCATCTTGTTTTCAGTGGCTACCAGCTATCCACAGCTTGAAAAATATCTAAAAGAAAAAGAAATGCAGGGCTTCCTGGTGGCGCAGTGGTTAAGAATCCGCCTGCCAGTTCAGGGGACACGGGTTCGAACTGGTCCGGGAAGATCCCACATGCCGTGGAGCAACTAAGCCCATGCGCCACAACTACCGAGCCCACGCACCTAGATCCCGTGCTCCACAACAAGAGAAGCCACCGCACTGAGAAGCCTGCTCACCGCAACGAAGAGTAGCCCCCGCTCGCCGCAACTAGAGAAAGCCCATGCACAGCAATGAAGACCCAACACAGCCAAAAATAAATAAATAAATTTTTTAAAAAAAGAAATGCAAAATTGCAGCATGTGTAGGCCTATAGCTGTCTAATATGCATTTGTTTCTTCCAAGCCTGAGAGATGGGGGGAATTATTGAAATGTCTACCGCTGTGATAGCTCAGATCAGCAACAATGGTCAAATTTTGTTGCATCAACATCCCTGATAGGAAGCTGGCACCAGTGCCAGGGTAGCAGCTGATCTGCTTGTCTATTTACATAAATTTGCACTGGTGTGATGTTAAAAAATAAATGCTGATATTAAGGGAAGTAGTTTTCCCCCAGACTAAGTCATCTCCACAGCAGAGCAGTGAAGAGTACAGGCTCTGGAATCTAGCTGTTGCCTTCAATTTGTGTGACCTTGAATGAGTCATGACCTTGTTCTACTGTGTTTTCTTATCTGTAAATGGGAATAATAAGAACACCACCTCCTAGAGAGGGTTGGTACAAAGATTGAGTTAATGTATATGAGGGACTTAGAGCATTGCCTAGCCTATGAAATGCTCAGATATTAGCTACTATTATTATCCCGCAGCCTGTCTTGTCTCCCACCACTAAGCTGTGTAACATGACCTCTGCTTTCTTCCTTCTGTAAATCATAAAAGTTGGAAATCTGGAGCTGGGAGGGATCTCAGAACATCTAATCAGTCACTTTCAAACTTTTATTTTATTCCTTTTAAAATAACTGTGGAACACTTTTTGAAAATGAAAGCTTATATGGAAACCCAGCAGGGGGGCCATGTAGAATTGTGGTTAAGAAAATGGGCTTTGCCGACAGACAGGTCTGATTTCCAGCCCTGGCAAACTGCCTACTAGCCCTGTGACTGAGGGCAAATGATTTACCTTGGCTTTAAGCCTCCATTTCATAAAGTATAAAATAGCAATAGTAATTGTAAATATTTCATAAGGTTGTTATGAAGCTAAATGACTTCATACGTATTGAGTGTTTAGTGCAATGCCTGGCACATAAGGAACCAATAATTATGTTAACTCTTGAGATTTTAGTATGTGAAATAGATGCAAGCAGAGCCACTCCAGGTGAAGCCAGGCAGAGAACCAGAACCACATGGCGGGCTCCAAGGGAAGCCCTATGACTCTGCAGAACACAATTTAAAAGCTCCTGATTTAAGCCAACATCTGGAAACTAAGTTCCAGAAAGCCCCCAGCCCCTGATCACACCTAACATTAAGCTTCCATCAGTAGATTTTCCCACCCCTAGCCAGGGTTCTAACTCTGCCACTGTCACTTACTGGCTGTATGATTGTCCATCTTTCCCCTTGGCCGTAAATCCACAGCCCTGAGACAGCCTCTTTGGTTTAAACACTTTTTTCCAGGCCCGATTAAGCTGAGCAAAAGTGTGTGGCATCGCCTGGAATTGGCTTCCAACGAGGTGAAAGTGTCCTGAACTTGCACTTCTAACATCTCCTGCTCCTTCCTGAGCCTTCGACAGCTCACTGCCGGAGGGGGAATGAGTCATTTTGTTAAAAATAAAAAAATAAAAAAAAACACCACCATCTTCCCTCTAATGGCTTTGTTCATGATCACTGCAGGCTGGCACCGATATGCATTCCAAGCGGCTAGGCGCAGCCAGTGGGCAGCCCAGGAAGCTGGCCTACCCGAAACCGCAGCTTTGTCATCACTTTGCTGAATCTCAGGGGTCCACCTTGGCTGGCTTGTGGGTAGTGTGGGACCATGAATGACATTAGCGTGGGATGGGAGGGATAGCCAGGTTCCAGAAGAGAAGGGCAGTGCTGGACTCAGGAGTCATCTAGTTAGGGGACAAACGGTAAACTTCATAGCCCACAGAGATCTGGTCCAATCTCTTCATTTTGCTGAGACCTAGGAATGGAGAGTAATGAGACGACTTAGCTGAGAGTGGAAAAGTAAGACAAGTACTCAGGGCTTCTGTCTATAATAATTATAACACTGCTGCTACTGGTGCCCTTACTTCTGCCTGCTGTTTCCAGCGCTAGGCTAAATACTTTTTATCAATTGCCTCATTCAGTCCTCAATCCCGTGAGGGAGGTACTATCATTCTTCTCATTATATAGATGAGAAAACTGAAGGTTTGAGAGGTTAAGTTCCTTGCCTGTGCTGCACCAGCTAGTACATGATGAAGTAAGTTAATTTTTCAGAGCTTGGATTCCCAAGCACTGAATCATCAGAGTGTGGGTAGTGGGAAGCGTGTTCCTTTGCCTGTGTGTGTGTGTGTGTGTGTGTTGACAGAGCAGGGACCGTGTTTTGTTCATTGTTGAATCCTCAGTGTTCATCACAGTGCCTGAACAAGAACGGGCACCCTGTAAACACGTTGAGTTCATACGTGAAGAGCATGATTATTTGTTCCTGTGGAGCCTGGGTTTTTCCCCCCCTCTAATTGAGGATGTTAGTGACTGCTATACAAACTTTGGTCAGAAGAACTTCCTCTGGCCATTTTGGGTATCATCTCTCTTCTCTCCCCATCAGACATCTGACTTATGCTCAGGCTTGTGAGAGGCAATGCATGTTAGGGCTGAACTGGAAGTTAATGAAGCCATGACAATAGTCTCGGTTCCACTGTGTGACTTTGGAGAAGTCACTCATCTTCTCTGAATCTCGATTCACTCAGCTGGAAGGAAACCAGATGGTTTCCAAGGACCTCATGCAACAAGAGCCTCATCTAGTCAGGGTGTAGAGTGAGGTTTCTCAACTCAGCGTGACGGACATTCTGAGCTGGATCATTCTCTGTCGTGGGGACCTGTCCTGTGCATTTCAAGAAGCTTAGCAACATCCTTGGCCTCCACCCATCAGATGCCAGTAGCTCTTCCCCAGCCGGACATTGCTAAGTGTCTCCCGGGGTGAGAAGAAGCAAAACCCCTGGTATGAAGTAACTCAGGCTCTGCCCTGGCTTTGACATCACCTATCTCGATGTCCTTCGGGGAGTCCCTTGTCCTCTCTGGGCCTGACCCCTCACCTACAAAAGGAGAGTATTGTCCTATTTCTCCAGATGATGGAGCCATGAATGTGCTCCAGCTGTGATCCCCTCCTACCTGCTCTGTGGGTGGAGGTAACAATCAGCTGAGAGAATTTGGTACTAAGTGCTTTGATGCAGGCATGCGACTACCAGAATCCATTGCGTAGAGAGAGAATTATGTTAGCTGGGTTTATCAAACCTCACAATCGTGTTTGCAACACAAGGAAAATCATGTCAGCCCCATTTCAAACCTTCCACCAGCCTCTGATGCCCACACTCCAAGATCCTATCATATTCCGGTTTTTCATGAGCTGACTCCTAACTCCCCAGTTCTTCCCCTACTCTCGTGCCATCTTTTTACTTTGAAAAGCTGCTACCTCTGACAGGAATACCCTTCTCTCTATCGTGCACGATAAACTTTAGATTCATCAATCCAAATCTGACCTGAGATATCACCTCCTCCAGGAAGTCTTCCCAAAACCCCTGTGTATATATTTAACCTCTAGGCCTTTCTCATGTGACGTAGTGGCTGCCACACATGAGACTCAGATATGCAGCATCACTTCTGTAAGCTTCAGTGTTTTCACCTGTATAATTGGTTCTGTTTCTCTGAAGAACACTGACTGATGTGAGATATTCATCATCATCATCATCATCACTACTGTTCACACACCATTTGGTCAAACACGTATGCCAGAAGCTGTGCTGGGCTCCAGGTTTATAAGAATCAGACACCATTTCTCAGTGCGAATCAGAGGGCTTGGTTATGCCTCTTTCTGCTCTGTGATCACAAGCTTCTCTTAGGATGTGAGTATATTATGCCACCTGCCTCTGAGGGATCTGCTGTGTTTCTCCAGTGAGATAAGAGGTGTAGGAGCCCTTTTTAATGTCAGATGTCACCCCACCCTTGTTAGGGGTTATTATTTTGGAATCAGGGAGAATTCATCAGTTCTGCAGATGCTAAGCATTCCAGAAGCAGGATTTTGTCTTTGTCCCCTGCTGTGTGCTCCGTGTCCCAAGCCGGCCTTGCTGAATAAATAAATGAAAGGCCTTACTCTTCTGGTCTCTGGCTCAGAAAGCCAGGATAACTTTTATCCGTGGACATATTGAATACATAGATAAACATCCCGTCACACAAGGAAATCCAAACCTATCCAAACATGGAGAATGATTTTCTATGAAATCTTCTGGAGCAATCGTTTTCAGATTCCCTTTGAGGAACAGGTCACCCTGTCTCTTCTTCTACTCCCTCTTTTTCTAACTTTTCTTGAAAAACCCTAAGCCTGGAGAAACACAATTTGAAGAGAGTTGGCCATAAATATTTTGAGTAAAATTTGGTGTTGGAAGAGCACTGTGCAAGGAGTCTGAAGTTTCAGCTTAGCCTTCTTTCTGCCTCTGACTCACTGTACTCAGAGACATCTGACACGTCCCTTCTCTGTGCCTCAGTTTTCCCATCTCTAAAGTGGGCAAGATGGAATATCTTTGAGTGGTCCAATCAGATGTACTAATCTATGAACAAAGGAGGCACTCAACTAATCAACCTATTTCTTCCCCCTTTTGCAATATCCCTTTCATATTCACTTTTGTTTCATCTGTTTCTTCTTGAAGGGAGCAAGGGCCCAAGGGGGACCCAGTAGAATGTATCCAGATGATGGAGCTTCAGCTGCAGCACCTGAGCACCTTGATGGGGTTACTGTGGCAACCTGAGCTCTCAAATGGTGAAATTAGGTATCTGCATGACCTGATCAGAAATGACATGGGAGAAAAGAAAAGAGCCATAGTTGTGACAGCAGCTGGGACCCCATGTTTGGCTCCAGCAGGATGGAGGCACAGTTCCGGGGGCCGTGTTCCAGCAGTTAAAAGAAATAGCATCTATTTGCCAACTAATTACAGAATATCATTCAGACATTATCCGGCCAGAACCTACTCTCTGGTCCTCACAGGGCCCTGACTGATAACAGTCTGTTTTTTCCTCTTTTCATTACCCCACTAGTATCAGATGAACATCTTATAATTTTCTTGGCGTAAGCTTGGCTATGGTGGGACTTGCTTTCTCACGATGCTCTTGTCTGCTGCAAAAATGTACACGTCTCTTTGCCTGATGTTCTGACTCAAATTTTTCAACTTGCTTTTTCTTGCATCCTGCCTGATGTCAGGGAGCTAGAAAAACCTAACTTCAAATCTTGCTTCTGCCATTTCTTCCTGGAGTAATCTTTGAGAACTTCTCTGAGTCTTGGTTTTCATGTCCACTATGCCTTCTCAGTCAAGTTCCCAGGTTTATGAGATTATGAAACTATTCTACGCATTTTAAAGTGTGTTACAAAGTGTAAAAATATCACACATATGTTAATGTTTGTGTAGTCTAAATGGCTATTTACATTTACAAACGTTTTCACTTGACTAATTATTTCCCATTTTGGGTGTAAAGGAAGTCTAGTTCTATGAAATGATAATAAATGTGCTCTGGGGGGGAAAAATTTAAAGCATTCACAGAATAAATAAAATTGAATTTTAATTATGTACATTTCTTTGTGCAGACCTCCTCAGTGCCTTTATGCTAGAAATGTTATCTGACCCACAGAAGCTTTTGTTTTCCCTCAGGAATCACTTATTACCATATCCCAGAACTAGTTTAGCAGAAAATAAAATTCGAGAATTACTGAACTACACTACCTTCTATTAAGAAAAGTACACTATAACAACTGCTTTAAAACTAGAAAAATTGGGCTTCCCTGGTGGCGCAGTGGTTGAGAGTCCGCCTGCCGATGCAGGGGACGCGGGTTCGTGCCCCGGTCTGGGAAGAT
>NW_020175018.1:3954488-3964552 GCF_003031525.2 Neophocaena asiaeorientalis asiaeorientalis | reverse complement strand
GAAAAAAAAAAAAAAAAAAAAAACTAGAAAAATTAATTCAGGAAAATCTAAGAGAGTAAGACAGAGAAATTAGGTCACTTCATTTTTTTCTAGGCTCTGTAATTGTTTTTCTTTGTATGTTTCTTTTTCTTCTTCTCTCTCCGTCTCTCTCTCTCTGCACCCTCCTCGCCTGCTTGCCTTCTTTTTAAAATCACTTTGTAACTTGCCATAAATACAAATTTTCATGCCCCTCCCCAGATCTACCAAATCAGAAACTCTTGAGTGGAGCTCAGCAAAAAGTGATTCTGATGGACACTAAAGTTTTCACTTTAAATCACAGATTTAGTTACTTATTAATAGTGCCGTCTTTCAATTCCAGATGTCCCAACTTGGATTATAAATTATGTGATCACCTTAAATATGGCTGCTTTAGTTATCTCGTATCCCCTGCATCGGCAGGCGGACTCTCAACCACTGCGCCACCAGGGAAGCCCTAAAATATTTTGATAATAATTTCATTCCTTCTGGTAGACAGCAGTTGCACACACACAGGTGTGGACACACACACACACACACACACACACACCTGTACAGTCCAGCCTCCTCCCCTGGATGCACTGGACGAGTAAACATTCCAGCTACTAAAGAATTAATGCAGAGCACAGCAGATCCTTGTTCTGACACCCTGGACCAAGTCCTTTCTGAAGGATCAGTGCCTTACTACGACAATTAAATGATAATTGTGTCAAGCACTTAGCACAGTATACAGGAGGAATTCAACAAATAGCAGCTATTTATACTTAATTTCTACCTTTTCTGACACCTTCGTCTATGTCAGAAACTGTAGTAGGCTCTGGGCATTAAAAGATGAAGCAGACAGACGTGACCCTCCCCCGACCCCCAGACCTTACGATCTAACTGGAAATACTGACTGCAAACAACTGTGATCCGAGGGGACGAGGGCTGTGGCTGGACAAGCAGGAGTGGTGGCAGCAGAGAGGAGGGGGTCCATCCACCCAGCCTGGGCAGTGCTGGGCAGGAGCGGGGGAGGGGAAATAGACATCCCCTGGGCAAAGCAGGAGCACGCAGAGAAATCCAGGACTGTGCGCAGCTCAGATTGGCTGGACTTCAGTCACGCTGGGGAGAAAATGGGGAATAATGATAATGATGAGAGATGAGTCTGAAGATGTTGGCAGGGACCTAATCATTATCAAGAGATTTTGGAGCCGTGTTGGAAAGTTTGAAAATTGTTTTGAGGGCAGTGGGGAGCCGTGAATGGTGTTCAGCAGGGGAGTAGCGTGTTTCGTATTTTTTGAACCTCACTCTGGATGTTGTGTGGGATACACATGACTGAATGAGAGGTGATGAGAGCTAACTACACCCCATTGTAATTGGTGGTGTCCTGGATGAGGAAAGTGGAGTGGGCATAGAAAGGTGTATCTATAACCACGTTTACTGAATTTTGCTTCCGAGTTATGAAATAGAATATTCCTTGTTTTCTCTCTCATCATACATCATTAAGTTTTGTTTTAGAAAGTAGAATGATAGCAGTATTAGGTGTGCGTTTGGATCCCTAAAGGAGCTCTTGTTTTGATTGTCCTTGCTACCTTTATTGTCCAGACCTTAAGCCTCAGTGTAGACCTCTATCTAACGGAACACTTATTAGTCCATCTAAATATCTAATATCTATATATTACTTCTAATAAAATTACTGTGATATTGTGATCTATAAGAAGTATATATTTGGCCATTTGAAATAAGGTCAAATTTGGTCAAATGACCAAATATACGTTTCCCATCTATGTTTTGTCTCAACCCATAGTTCCTGGCTCAGAGCTCCCAAAACCCTTGCAATTTCCTCAGTGATAAACAAGAGCAGTGGGAACATCTTCTGTTATAATAATTTCTCTATAGTCCTGAGTAAAGGCAAAAGGGTTGTCTTGTTATTCAAAACAAGCTCCTTTCCACCAAAACTGGGTTTATATTAATGAAGGTGACTTTTGGAAAGCACCTAAAGATGGGGGCTAGTTGCCAGGGGAACAAACCAGGAATAGAGGGTTGGAACTTTCAGTTTCACCTCTTGATTTCCAGGAAAGGGAGAGAGGCTGGAGGTTGAATCAATCACCAATGACCAATTATCTAATCAGTCATGCCTATTAATGAAGCCTCCATAAAAACCCAAAAGGATGGTGTTTGGAGAGACTCTGGGTTGGTGAATACATGGAGATTTGGAGAGAGTGGAGTGCCTGGAGAGGGCATGGAAGCTCCACACCCTTTCCCCATACCTTGCTCTATGCATCTTTACATCTGGATGTTCCTGAGTTATATCCTTTTTTTTTTTTTTTTTTTTTGCGGTATGCGGGCCTCTCACTGTTGTGGCCTCTCCCATTGCAGAGCACAGGCTCCGGACGCACAGGCTCAGCAGCCATGGCTCATGGGCCCAGCCGCTCTGCGGCATGTGGGATCTTCCCGGACCGGGACACAAACCCGTGTCCCCTGCATCGGCAGGCGGACTCTCAACCACTGCACCACCAGGGAAGCCCCTGAGTTATATCCTTTTATAATAAGCTGGCAGTCTAGTAAGTAAAATGTTTTTCTGAGTCCTGTGAGCCGATCTAGTGAATTAATCCAACCCAAGTTCGGGGTCACTGGAACATGTGATTTATAGCCAGTCGCTCAAAAGCACAAGTGACAACCTGGACTTGCAATCGGCATCTAAAGTGAAGGGCAGTCTTGTGGAACTGAGCCCTCAACCTGTGGAGTCTGGTGCTATCTCCAGGAAGATGTGCTAGAACTGAGCTGAATCGTAGGACACACGGCTGGTATCCAAGTGTTGCCTGTTGGTGTGGTCAAATCACCTACCCCACCCACAAATACACACACTGGAATTCGGGACCAGAATCTTAGTTATTGTCTTCTCATTTGATCTGCAATGTAGATCTGTGAGTTAGGCCAGGTGAGATTGGAAGTTGAGACCATGAGAGGGTTGGCCACGTTCATACAGATGGCCAGGTACCTGGTCTTCTGTCTCCAAATCCCATGCTCTTCCACATCATCACTCTGCTTCCCACTCATGTATCAGCGTGTCAGGAGGACTTTGGGAGAGCCAGCATTTGAGAGCTGGAAACTTTTGTGAAGGTTCAAAACCAGTTGCTGTGTTCTGCCCACATGTGCCCTACCTGGGCTCAGGACAAGAGATGACAGAAAGGAAAAGGATGAAGAAGGAAGAGGGAGGGAGAGGGAGAAGGAATATGTCACCTTCTAATCCTGCAAGAGCAGCAAAGGTGTCACTAGAGGACACTTTCCACCAGACCTATAGCTCCTGAGCAATCTTAGAGCTGCACCAAAATGCCCCAGACTCAGCAACAAATGTTCTTCTGAAGGTAGATCCTGGGCAGAGATAACCACTGGCACATGAGGAAGAACACTAGGCTGAGCCTCAATTCTGCCACTTACTAGCCAGGCAACCTCCCCCTCTCTGAGCCTCAGTTTCCACATCTGTAAATGAGGATATTAATGATACCTGTCTCCCAGGGTTATAGTGAGGGTTATTTCTTGTTCATTTTTCTATTGAAGTATAGTAGATTTACACTATTTTATTAGTTTCAGATGTATGGAATGTATGGAATATACGTATGTGGTATACAGATATATACCACATCTTCTTTATCCATTCATCTGTCAGTGGACATTTAGGTCCGCTTCCATGTCTTGGCTATTGTGAATAGTCCCGCTATGAACGTTGGGGTGCATGTACCTTTTTGCATTAGAGGTTTTTCTGGATATATGCCCAGGAGTGAGATGGCTGGATCATATGGTAATTCTATTTTTAGTTTTGCAAGGCACCTCCATACTGTTTTCTATAGTGGCTGCACCAACTTACATTTCCTGTGATGAGGATTATTGAGAGGATTAAATGTAGTAATGCCTGGCATGCTCTTCCCCCCAAATAGCTGCATAGTTCCCTGACACAGGTCAGGCCTTTACTGAGATGCCTCCTCTCTGAGAGGCCTTTCCTATCCGTCCCATTTAAAATTGCAGCACTTCTCCCTCTTGGTCCTTCCTATCTCTCTTCTGGCTTTACTGTTCCTCACAGAACATATCCATTGTTCGACAGTGGATAGCAATGAGCATACACCTCCATCTAACAAAGTTAATATTCTACTTATTTATTCATTGTGTCTCCACCTTTCACAGGAAAGCAAGGATGTTTTTTCTCTTCTGTTTATCACTTTATCACTAGTTCCTAAAAGGATGCCTAGTGCAAAATCGGCATGCAATAGGAACTAGATGAATGAAGGATGAATGAGTAAACAGATAAGTGAAAATATTTCATTTGTTGGCTTTGCATTTCCAGACCTGTGTTATGCTCTTAGAGTTTCCAGTAAGCCAAATTTGTTTCTTAATACGTAATCCATGAATATGGTCTCACACAAAAGAAGTAATCATTACAAGAAAACAAAATAAAAATACACAAATAGGGGCTTCCCTGGTGGCGCAATGGTTGAGAGTCTGCCTGCCGATGCAGGGGACATGGGTTCGTGCCCTGGTCCGGGAAGATCCCACATGCCGCAAAGTGGCTGGGCCCGTGAGCCATGGCCGCTGAGCCTGCGCGTCCAGAGCCTGTGCTCCGCAACGGGAGAGGCCACAGCGGTGAGAGGCCCGTGTACCGCAAAAAAAAAAAAAAAAAAATGCCTCTCTAATGGCCCATGGTTTTGCTCTGCCAGCATCTCCCCAGCTCATCACTGTCTCTGCATTTCTTTCTGGGATAAGGTGCAGGGTATCCCCTGTCCCTCATCCCTGAGGTCAGTTCTACTTGTGAGTCGTCACAAGCCTCCTTTGCGTTTCCTACTGTACCACTATTTGATTCCTTGCTCCTTTGCACCAAAAAATGAATCACTTCCCACTAAGTGGGGATCTTAGAAGGTGGGGAGAGGATAACTTCAAGCATTCTTTAAAATCAACAGATACCCAAGGAAGTCAAGCAGGGGAAGCAACTGCTGCCATTTTTGCTAATTTGCTGAATTTTAAAACCAATTATTCAACTTCTTTAAGTTTCCAGTTTCTCATATATTAAATGACAGTAGCTCCCAGCTTACTATACTACCTCATGTGTCTGAAGTCTAGTATTTTGGGAGAGTCTGCATGATCATGATGAGTTCTAGCAATCTCTCCCACTTACAGAGTGATTTACAGCTCACCAAGTGCTTGTTGAAGAGGGATATTTCCTAGACTCATAAAATTTCAGAGGTGACCCTTACAGATGAACATATCCAGTGGTTCCCCAACTCTGCTTACACTCCCTGGCAAGAAGAGCCCAAAGGTATAATGGCAGTCCATGAACTCTTCAATATTTCAAAAATGCTAACGGGAATCATACATTTCCACAATAAAATCAGACTTTAATTGCTTTTGGTGGGAATTATATCAACTAAAATTGGTACTTATTGGAAAACTAATTATCCCTTAATAAATGTAACTTAATAGACATAACCCTTTGAAACATTGGGGGTCTATGGGGAAAAAAATTATAGAAGGAAAACTTAATCGTGAAATAATGAAGGATTTGGGACACAGAGATCCCCACATTTCATAGACGAGGAAAGTGGAGCCCAAAGAAGCAAGTTGTGCCCTGAAACTCCCCCTCTTCTTCATCACTCCTGTCTTAGATTATGCCTCGTCTATCCTCTGTTGGAATTACGCACTAGTGTCTTATCTTATCCTAGTCTGTACTGGCTGCTTTCCATCTGCCCCTTGAACTGCAACCAAAGTAACTTTTTAGTATGCATCCCACCTCTCCTTTGATGGGTTCACATTCTCTGAAGTCTCCCCATCATTGTCAGGATAAAGACACACTCTTCTGTTGGCACCCAAGGCTCTTCATGATCTGGCCTCAGCATCCCTTAAGATGCTTCTTGAGCTCCAGCCACACTTAATGGTTTTTGGTCCCTGAATGCACCAGGCCTTCTCACCGTCCCTCTGTGTCTTTGCATAAACTGGTCCCTCTTCAGAATGCCCTTCCTCCACCTGCTTACCTGTCAACTTAATGCATCCTTCAAGTTTCAGCTACATCACACCTCCTCCAGGAAGCTTTCACTCCAGAGTGGACTGAGTGCCTGCTCTGGGCATCTCAGCACCCCATGCGCCCATCCAGCGTACGCTTCTGTTACTGCATTGCAATCTCCTCAGTAGACAGGAAATTGTTAAATGAACATGACTTCCCCAAGATCTCATGGCAGAGTCAAGACGCAAATGCTAGGTCTTCTCCTGGCTCCATGGCTCTGTGTCCTATAGCACGTTGAAGTGCTGTGAAAATCTCAAGGCTTGGCTTTTCCCTCCATGGATCCCACATTTTGAGAAAAAAAAAAACTGTCCAACATGAAATTTATTAAGGGATAATTTTAGGACTACCAGCAAGGAAGAAGGCATACCATTATGATAGTCAGATTCTATCCTCCAGACTGGAAACACTAGGAGAGCTTTAAGGGAAAGAGCCCAAAGTGGAAGCACCTTTAGGCAGAGGCGCGTAGGGCAGCTCTGCCCCAGTTACAGTGCAGGTGCAAACAAGGCCAGAGAGACCCTGTCACTCATATGAGAGAGAACCCAGATAAGGATTCGGGAGGCCTGGTCCCATTATGTCAGGCTCACTCAAAGGGCATTTTCCCCTGGGCTCTCTGCTTTCTGAGACCCGCTAAGTACAATGCCAGGCAGGGAGGCCAGCATCTACTCTCACATGCTTACAGATACGGTGCTGCTACCCACCAAGGCCTTGGCACTTAAAGAACATGGACCCACCTTTAGAACCTCCAAGTCCTGGCCTCCAGCTGCTGCTTTAAGGGACCAAAACCAAACCAAAACAAACCACCATGACAAGTAGGAGGATCCCCCTCAGCTTCTAATCAGGAGACCCAATGTTTGCAAAAATTAAAGACACTACACTTGATTCACAATATATTCAATCTGTGTTATTAGGACCTATAACAACTCTGGACAATTGACAAGCCAAGGGCAGTCGTAATGTCTCTTTTTTAAAATGAGAAATCCAAAGCTATAAGTTGTTTAATGACTTTCCTGAGATCTGATGAATGTATGCGACGTCTCTGTGTACCAACAGAGCCATCAATCTGAAAATGTCAATCCTTACCTCAACCTTGCTGTGCAGTATTACACAAGTTACTTAACCTCTCTGATATTCACTTTCCTCATCTCTAAAAGGGAGACAAAAATGTCACTCTCACATGGTTATTGTGAGGTGAAGCGAATTAATGTACTAAGTATGTTAATTCACTTCATCTCACAATACAGTACATGGATCACTGCACTTGATACCTCGAACTTAAGGACCCTGGTCTTCTGACTCCAAATCCCCCCATCCTTTCTTTTTTTTTTTTTTTTTTAAGTTTTATTGGGGTATAGTTGATTTACAATGTTGTATTGGTTTCAGCGGTACAGCAAAGTGAATTAGTTATACAGATATATATGTCCACTCTTTTTTAGATTCTTTTTCCATATAGGTCATTATAGAGTATTGAGTAGAGTTCCCTGTGCTACACAGTAGGTCCTTATTAGTTATCTATTTTATATATAGTAGTGTGTATATGTCTATCCAGATCTCCCAATTCATCCCTCCCCCGACCCCCACCCTGTCCTTTCTGATTGTTCTGCTTCAGACACTCTCTGAGACTTTGGATAAATTATTTAGTCCTCTGGGTATAATTTTTCCATCTATAAAGGAGGTTCTAGTGACCTTACACAACCTCTCTGAATCTCAGTTCCCTCAACTCTAAATTGGGAGGAATAATTACAGTCTCCTCCTTATAGGGTTATTCTGAGGAGTGAAGTAGAAAGTGTTTGGAAAGCACTTAAGACAGTGCCTGGCACATAGCCAACACTAAAAATAAATTAACTATTAACACTGTGATTGTTCCTAATGTTAATATTATTAGTCCCTCCCGTTATAAAATGGGATATATACCCTCTTACTCAGTCAGGTGATCAAAACTCAGTTCTATCTGGATCACCGGGAGAAACTAAAATTTCTGTATTTTTACTACCAAAGCCCCCCCCACACACACTCACCTTTTTTCTTCTTGCCCCTGACCTTAAAGAATCATAGACTCTCAGGCCTAGAAAAGTTTTCAGAGGTCATCCACTTGACCTGTTCTCCATTTTTTTATTTCTCTTTACAACATCTCCACCAAGTGGCATATACTTAAATACCTCTGGTGATGGGGACCTCACCACCTTATACAGTAGCTCACTCTGAACACAGTTCTGTGTGCTGAGCTCTCTTATGTAAAGCCAAAATGCAAGTCACAGTAGCTTCTTCGTTTTGTCTCACTTTTACCCTTCAGCTCTAGCTGGATTCACAGAAGTGAATTCACAGAGAATTTGCAGAAGCCAAGCTTCAACAACATTTTTCTCCAGACTGTAACAAACTCGAATTGTATTTGTTGGTCATTTTTTTCCTCCTTCTTTCTGGGAAAAAAAAAAAAAAATCTTAAGCACATTTCACCATTCGAAAGATTTTTTTTTTCTTTCCCCCTGTCTGCTGGTTCCCACTGGGATGAAAAGCAATAAAAAGTTAGAAAGAAGTATAGGTTTGCCTTCTGCTTTTGTCACTTAGACAAATAGCACCATAAAAAACGGCGAATGCTATCGGTTAAAGCGAACTCCTTCCTCTCCCTCATACATTTCACCAAGATCTGATGCAAGGGGTTTGGACAGGAAAACCTTTTTCTGAAGATGGATAAGACAGTGAGTTAAAGATTTTGCATTAAAAACAGATTCTGGTTATAATATCTTCCTGACAGTAACATTTTGCTACCCCTGTTTTGTGAGTCCTGTAAATAAATCTCAGGGGGCACATCAGTTGGGCAGGGGATATCTGGGAACCTTGTGAGGTGTCTGCCAATCAGGGCATAATAAAGAGGAACAGTTCCAAGACAGCTCCTGCAGTTTTCAAGGGGTCTTTCTGCATTCTTTCTCCTTCCCCACCCCCAGCACTGGTGCTGCCTTCTCCTTTTTTTAATGTTCTTTGTATTTCCAATCAGCTCCCTGATCTGGCACCAGCTTTATGAAGTCGTGTGAATAGACAACATGAGAGGATCTTGTAATATTTCACACTTTCCAATGAAAAATATGCTGGTTGGAAACATTAATATTTAATACCAGATAAAGTGTCTGAAAAGTTGCAGGAGAATTTTCCATTAAGATATGGAGATACTCAGAAAGTATACTCACTTTGTTAGAAAACCTTATCAGGCTGGGGCAGCAGCCGTGGGGCTAAATCTGTTGCCCTCCTGGGGGTTAAATATGAATTGCGACCCACAGTAAACACAAAGCAGAGAAAGTGCTCCTTGATCCAGTGCATGTCTCTGACCAGCACAAGCAAGATTAGGAACTGAAAGGTGGTCATTGGACTTTGAGTCAGGGCAAGAGGGGCAGAGTCTGGATGTCAAAGATTACTTTGAACTTTTCTCCTGTGAGAATGGTAGCCCGATGGACACAATAATCAATCATAAGCTAAAACTTACCTTTGTGTTGCAATATATGTTAAGAAGTGTCTTCTCAGCTATTATCTCATTGGACACTCCATCATGGATGAATGATATGAATCCCCCTTTATGGAGGAGGGTACAGAGGCTCAAAGAGGTAAAGTGATCTGTCCAAAGTCACAGAATAGATGTATGGTTGGGTTTTTAACATAGGTCCTTCTGACTCCAAACCCAGTGTTCTTTGCACTAAAGCATATTATCTTCCATCAGGAACAGAGGAGCAGGTCTTTTGTGGGGAAGATGATAGTGATGATGATGACAAAAGATGATGCTGATAATTAACACATTTTCTTCATGTTTCGAGTCCTACTAAGTGTCAAGCCCTATGTTAGATACTTTCTGTGAAATCTCTCATTTAATCCTTATAACAGACATAAAATGCATTATTACTATTATTATTTCATTTTACAGATGATCAAACAGGCTCAGAGAGGCAAAATGACTTGCCCAAGATTATATAAAGGATTATTCAAACCTAGCTCTGGATAGATTTTAAATTCCTGAACTTTTTTTTTTTTTTTTTTTTTT
>NW_020175018.1:3893308-3954472 GCF_003031525.2 Neophocaena asiaeorientalis asiaeorientalis | reverse complement strand
TTTGCGGTACGCGGGCCTCACTGTTGTGGCCTCTCCCGTTGCGGAGCACAGGCTCCGGACGCGCAGGCTCAGCGGCCATGGCTCACGGACCCAGCCACTCCGCGGCATGCGGGATCCTCCTGGACCGGGGCACCAACCTGTGTCCCCCGCATCGGCAGGCGGACTCTCAATCACTGCGCCACCAGGGAAGCCCCTGAACTTTTATTTAACGATGGAAAAAGGAAAAAAGGGGGAGGTGGGTAAAGAGGAGGATTTAGGGTTGAGAGATGTGGAGTTCAGAGGCAGTCAGGAAAATTGATTTACATAGATAATCCTCCAGAGCTTCACGTACTTAGGGGTGCTCAGAAGGCAACTGGAAACTAACAGGGGCCTGGAGTTGAGGAAAGACATTGGAGGCAGACCTGCAGAGCCAGTATGTCCTAGGCATGCATTGAGCACCGAGTGCATGCAGTTCCAGTATGTACAAGGACAAGTTGGATGTGGATCCTGAAAAAAACCCCTAAACTTTGTAAAGATTTTCGAAGATCATTTAGTAGCCTTGGGGATCAGCAGAGTGCAGGAGGCTAGATTACAATGATGTGGAGCCATAAGGGGAAGTGAAGAAGGGCAGGTACCAGCAAACTATGGAGGAGTTTGTAGTCAAGGAGCACAGTGGCAAAATGGCTTAAAGGATTATCAAAGTCAAGGAACTTTCCCCCCTCTTCTTTTAAGATAAGAATTGAACACTTTCATGGGCTACAGAAGGATTCAGTGGAGAGGGAGGGATCAAAGATATAGGAGAGAGAAGAAATAATCAATAGCTCAATTGAAGGCAGTGTTGGAGGATTGCACTTCAGAAAGAAGGGTCACTTTCCCTGCAACTCCAGGCACAATAAAGATTTGCATCCGTGAATGAATCATATCAGATTTCTGGGGTAGGAAAATGTCAGGGTATGAACAAGGCACACTTAGGTTTGAATTCTGATTCTATCACTTTCTAACTCTCTGATCTCGAATAAATCGATTAACCTCTCAGAGCCTCAGTTTCCACATCTGTGAAAAATATGCAAAACAGAGATGTCATCACCCATAACAACGTTATTGGATTGTTCCAAAGCACAGATTCCCAAACTTGCTTGATTCACAGTTTCTTTAGTATCTCAGTAGTTTTACACAGGGCCCCTAGGCCAAAATAAATACCCAACAGTTCCATGTATTAAGTAGTTGGGTTCAAACAATTTCAAAAGTATGTATGTCCTATCACTTTATATACATAATTTGAAAGAAAGGTAACACTATCATCTCATTCTTAAATAAACACAATCACCTAATTACTCATGGAATGTGTGGGACTATGGACACTGTACAATCAGATTGAATACCGACATCCCTCTTTCCTGTTCCACATTGGTGTTTGCAGTTACTTGCCTGGTTTTTTTTTTTTGGCCATACCATACAACAGTGAGAGCACAGAGTCCCAACCATTGGACCACCAGGGAGTTCCTCTGCAGTTACTTGCTTTGTTATTAGAGCAACTCACTAAAACCCAGCATCACCTATATATGATGTCATTGAATGGACTGTAGTGTGATCTGATGGTGAGATGGTGAACTCCCTCACCCTGGTAATTCCAGGGTATTCAGCAGATGTTAAATATCACTGAGTTTCTCCCTAGAGTGTTAAATATTGCTTCATGCCCCTTTAAGTTTTCCGTGGCCCCCCTAGGCACCTTGACACAATTTGGGAACCATTATTCTAAAGATCAAATTAAATAATATATGTATAATATGTATTATATGCAATTTCTTATCAATTACAAATTGGTAAGAAAAGGTGGAACATCCCAGTAGAAAAAGGAAAAGGATATTATGGGCAAATATCAGAAGAGAAAACCCTAATGCTAGTACAAGCCTAAACTTGCATTAGGCTCCCCTAGTTGTTAGAGAAACACAAATCAAAACAGCAATGAAATAACATTTTCTCCTAACCAATGCACGAAAATTAAAGATTGATTCCATTTAGTAGCTGGCAAAGGGGTAGGAAAATAAAAACTGTCTCATATTGCCCGTGAGAATATAAATCGCTGTAGCATTTTCAGAAATTAAGCTAGAAGGATCTAATAAAATTTAAAACCTGTCTACCTTTACCACAGCAATCCCACTTGGAGGAATCCAGCATACAGAAATAAAAACACCAGTATACATGGATAGTCAAGGATCTTTATTAGATAAGTGTTTATTATAACATAAAACAGTCTGGAAACAACCTGAATGTCCATCAATAGTAGAATAATTCTTATGTGTCTATCCTCTGGAGAGTTGTTTAGTTATTAAAAGAAAGAGTTTGATCTATGTGTATTGACAGAAAGGAATGTCTGCGATATATTGTTAGTGAAAAAGGCAAATGTGGAGTAAATAGGCATAGCAGGTTATCGTTTTTTCTGTAAAGAAGTAGAATAAAAAGAAGCCTCTGTTTATACAAGCATATGGGAAAGCCAGGGAGGACAAAAGCTAACACACTTAATTGTTGATACTTAGTACCATGTGTGTCTTGCTGGGGGCGGAGTATAAACATGGAAGGGAAGAATACTGGTTTTGTCTATGTTCATATGTGAGTAGTTTGGCAGGTATTCATCTATCAACCAGCATAAGTTATACTGCCCTTCATAAGCTGAAGAGAAAACCCAGTGAAACGTCCTCCAAAAAATGCATTTGGTTTACCTAACACTGTGCGTATCACATGACAGGGATTTTGTGTGCCAGTGTTCTGTCTCTGGTTGTCTTTCTGTTATGTCTGTTATTCCACTGCATTTCCCTCTACCTAGCTGCATCTCTCCCGCTCCCTTTTGCTCTCCCTCTCTCTCTTTTCTTCTCTATTCTCTCCCCTTGCTTTTATGTCACATGATGTGGGGACACAGACGAGGAATAAGACAGGGCACCTGCCCTTGAGAAGCTTACAGTCTGTGGGGCTGAAAACCAACACATTTTCAGAGAGGGAGAAAGGAAGTGGAGGAAGATGGTGCCAGATGAACTTAGTTTTGGTGAAGAATGGGTAAGTCCCCCTACTTAGGAAGAGAGGAGGCTGAGGACTTATGGGGAATGAAAGTGGCTCAGGCTGCAAGTACGGAGTCAAGAGGAGATCACTTGAGGGATTATCTTTCAGCCCTTCTCCCTGGGTGGTTTCAAAATTCATCTTTCTGAAGGCAGGAGTCTGGCTCAGGCACCTCAGAAAGGCTCTTCAGTATCTGATTCCTTCATTTTTCAGGTCTGTGTCTAACCGTATGGGCAGATGGACCCCTCCCCTACCTCATGCTAAATCTTTTCTATTTTAGCTGTGCTCAGAGGCTAACTGTCCTTACCCATTCCCTCCACAGCCTGTCTCACCCATAAAGAGAAACGTCAGACTCAAACCAACTGTACCATCCCACAGCCTGACCCTCCTTCCCCCACCTCTCACCCCATACACCATCCTCTGTACCATCCTCTTGTCGGCAGCCAGCAGACCAACGTTCCTGGGCCAGCTCTGCCTCTGTCTCCCTAGACAACGGTCCTTGCAGAGACAGAAGAAGGGTCAGATGTCAGGGCCGCTGGGCTAGGATCCCACAAGCTGTGTCCTAGTTTTCCAGAATAAGCTATCAGGATTTGCCTCAATGCAGTCCCCTCTTCCCTCTCTCCAAATCCTATTTCTGAGCCTGAAGAAATGGCTTTGCCAGCCTCAGGAGAAGCCTCTTGCCCAGGGAAAGCCAGGCTTGAGAAGCTGCCATCAGACCCCATTGTCTGTGTCCTGGGACCACTGCCAAGGCTCGGGCATCTTGGCTGGGGTGGTGGAAGGGCCCTGTTCTGATCCCATCTGTTCAGAGTGAGGGAAAGAAGCCAGGTTCCCTCCCCTTTATCTCTCCCCCCAACCCCCAAGCTTTATGGATGAGTGGCTTTTCGGAGATGAAAAACCAGAGCCCTGTCAAACAAGTCTTCTTGCTTGACAAAGATAGAATCTAAATATAGAAAGGTACAGCTAAGCTCTGCAGCCGAGCGAGCAACCCCATCTGGCACACAGCTTCAGGGTGTTTCCTCCCCTACCATGGCACCTAGCCCAGTGCCCAGGACACAGTAGAGGGTCATCAAATGTTTTGTTGAACTGACCTCCTGAATCTTGCTGAACACCCCTCTGCTACCAGCGAAGAGATGCTGTACAAACATCCCCATGACACCCACTGAAGCTGCCCTGGACCCCTCGCTTCCCACCTGCACATAGCCCTGGCCCCTCTCCTATTGAGAACATCCTTACAAAAATGCCACTGCCTTGAAAGAAATCTCCCTGAGATGGGGGTAGGGGGCTAGTGCATATATTTTTCTTTTCCATGTTATCAGGCACTGTATATCCACTACCTTATTTAATCCTCACAATATCAAGGATATAATTACTCCCATTTTATAGATATGAACATTGAGGCTAAGAGGTTAACTGACACATCCAAAGCCTTGCTGTTGGAAAACTCAGGTCCATTTCCCCTGCTCCAGAGAACACCATGGAATGGTGAAGGGGGTATTCGTGCTGCTAGACCCCATTGACGGCCATGGTTTCCCCTGGATAATTCTCCTTAGGACCTCTAGAACCTTTCTTTGGTTTAACTAAAAATGATACAATCATAATTCGTGGAGCCAAAAAGTATTCCAGGAGAGCACGGAGCCCAGGCTCCTGTTTTCAAGAAGATAACATGATATTCAGACGGTGTGTTTGTTTCCTAGGGCTGCCATAACAAATCACTACACACTTGGTAGCTTAATACAACAGAAATTTATTCTCTCACAGGTCTGAAATCAAGTTGCTGGCAAGGCCATGCTCCCTCCAAGGCTCTAGGAAAGAATCCTTCCTTGCCTCTTCCTAGCTTCTGGTGGTTACCAGCAATCCTTGGCATCCCTTGTCTCGTAGGTACATTGCTCCAATTTCTGCCTGTCTTCACACAGTTGTCTTCCCTCTGTGTCTCTGTCTTTCTGTCTGACTCTTCTCATCTTTCTCTTATATATAAAGACACCAGTCACTGGATTTAGGGTTTACCCTAATCCAGTATGGCCTCATTTTAACTGGATTATATCTGCAAAGACCCTACTTTCAAACGAGATCACATTCTGAGATTGCGTGGACATGAACTTTGGCGGAGCACTGTTACCCAGCACAGTCGCTACAGCATGGTGCCAGGAGGGTGGACTCAGGAGTCAGGCTGCCTCTGGGCCTTTAATCCTGCCACTTGCTCACTCTGTGACCTAGAGAAGCTCAACCTCTCTGAATCTCAGGCTCCTCACACGTAAAATAAGGATACTAGGCTGGTTGGGAGAAGCCACTAAGATAATCCATGCACAGAGCTTAGCCCAATGCCTGGAACAAAGTAAGTGTTCAAACATTAGCTCAGCCCCCTATATTCTTGGTAGGTAGGGGCACACACTTTGGAGTCAGGCTACTGGGGTGAAATACTGGATCTATCCATTGTGGGAAGATGGACACATTACTTAAACTCTCTGAGCCTTAATTTCCTCATGTAGAACAGAGATAATAGTTGTATCTGCCTCATGGTTTACAGTAAGCAGCACATGAAGTAATTCACATAAGGTATTTAAGAATATCTTGCATATATGATATCATTTATATGTAGAATCTAAAAAATAATACAAATGAATATACATGCAAAACAGAAACAGGTTTAAATATAGAAAACAAACAAGTGATCACAAAAGGTAAGAGGCAAATTAGGGGTATTGGGATTAAGAGATACAAACTACTATGTATAAAATAGATAAGCAACAACGATACATTGTATATAGCACAGGGAATTATAGCCATTATCTTGTAATAACATTTAATGGAGTATAAGCTGTAAAAATACTGAATTACTATGCTGTACACCTGAAACTAACATAATATTGTAAATCAACTATACTTCAAGAAAAAATAAAATAAAAATTAAAATTTATTAAAAAAGAATATCTTGCTTATAGCAGGTTCCCAATAAATGGTGGCTATTATGGTATTGATGTTCCCAATTCAAATCCATATGATATTATATAATCCTATAACACCATAGGAACAGGCTCAGCAGAGGCGTCCTGGGTTTCTGGCGGAGAAGGACCAGAGTTTTGTGGGCATCAGCGAAATGTGCTTTTCCCCAGAAGGGAGGGACCTACAGGTCTGATGTACTGAGACCAGGCGTCTCTGTCCTGGGCAGTGGTCCAAGGGGCTGAGCCCGTCTCCTCCTCTCCTTTGCGGTTGGCTCACTCAGTGTATACCCAAGGCATCTAGGGACATGCTCTAGCTCCAGGGCTGGGCACTTCCCCACACAGACTCCCATCAGTCTCCAGCTGCCAGATGAAGGTGACTTAGGAGATCTGGGGTGGAGAATGGCTGGGGAGCCGGGGGCAGAGAAGCAGCATGAAGCTCATTAGTAGCTGACTACTCTGGTGGAACAGACCTCTCCCGGGGGCCATAACTCTGTCCCTGGAAGAAAGAATGATGATTGGGAGGTGGCTGACACTCGTGCAGCCCACATATGGGGCTAGGCAGTAGGAGCAAAGCTGAGTCCCTGCCTTCTCTAAATCCCCAGCATATCCGTGGAGAAAGAAGAGCTGCAGCATGAAAAAGGGTGGGGAGAGAGTATGATCTGAAAGGAAGCTGAAAAGCACACTACAGAGCTTCCATTAAGTAGGCAGCAATCCTGACAAGGCGTCTGGACTTCCACCATCAAGGAAGTATTCTGGAGCCAGGCTCCCTTGGATTTTATTGGGTCCCCAGACTTCTGGGTGATCTTAGATAACTCAGTCTCTCTGAGCCTTAGGTTCCACATTTGTAAAATGGAAATGTCTATTTTTCAGAGTTGTCTTAAAGCCTACATGATTTAACTCACATCGACCTGATTTGTACTGGGTCTTCAAGCTCAGCTCAGTTGCCCCTCTCTGAGGACACCACCGTCCCCAGCACAGCTAGGTTGGGAGCCCTGCCAAGCCCTTACACATTTCTCCGCCATAACATGAACACTTCGTTGCTGAATTATAATTTTATGTTTCCTTGTCTGTGTCCTGCACTAGGCTCTGAGCTCCCTGAGGACAGAGAAGGTCTTGCTCATTTAGGCATTTTCAGTGTCCGGCACAATTCCTGGCACAAGCTGAGTGAATGGATGAATGCACGAGTCTAGTTGGGTAAAAATAAGTCTCATTAGGCAGGCTTTTAGGCAGCAGTTTTAACCAAATCATTCTGGAAGGCACAATGGGTTGTATACTGATGAAAAGTTTCTCTCTCTCCAAGGTAACTTTAGTAGAGGTGTGGTAAAGGAAAGTTGCAAGGGGTGATAGAACCAATAAATGGGGAAATGCTGCTGTGTGGAAGGCATTATGCTATGCGTTTTCATTAATCATGAAATTACTACCAACCAGCTGTATTTATCCTCATTGTGCATGTGAGGAAACCGAGGCTCAGCGAGACGAATTACCTTGCCCAAGATCACAAAGCCAGTAAATAGCAGAGCCGTGGAGTGGAACCCTGATATGCCTGGCTACCCAGCTTATGTCCTTTTCTTTATTCCCCTTCCGATAGAAAACTGAGGATGTTTGAAAATGAGTAGCTCCAAAAGAAGAGGGGGAGGGGTGGGGTGGAGGAAGCAGCAGTTGAACTGTCTAAGGCTTATTAGATTTAAACCCTGCATAGCATCTTGCCTTTTCTTTCTTCCCCACTCATTGGCGAGGCAAATGCCAGATAAAGCATTTTGGACACTGAGGTATCAGGGGGCCACTGATGAATTAAAACCCTGTTTGTCAGGGACAGACATTCTTCCAGTCCTGAGTATAATGGAAGTGACTTAGTGGTCATAGGAGTCTCAGAAGGGCCTGGGGCTGTGAGGATGCAGAATGAAAAAGAGGCAGGAAAATGTCCTTTTGCTTTTCTCAGAAGGAAAATATTGCCTAGATATTATAAATTGACCAGAGTTGAGGGGAACAATGCCTTGCTGTGGGCTGTGGAAAAAATTCAAGCATCTCTCAGGTGGAGGCAATCCATTGCTTCTTGAGCCTGCATGATGCACCGGGGGTGGGGGGCCTTTATATGTGTTATCTATTTTAGTTCTCACAAGGTCACCCCCATTTTACAGATGAATATAATGAGTCATGCCGCTAGGATGTGGCGTAACTGAGACTCTTACCCGTGTATCTAGCTACAAATGGCATTGTGGTTGGAATCTTTACAACTGGAATGAAGCAGAAGTGTAGATACTGAGACGCAAAGTCCAATCTAGCATAAATACAAGTTTTGTTTTTCTTTCATTTTACACTGAATTACCCAAGAATTAATTTCAGACTCCCTACATCCCACTCCTTCCTCTCACCCTTCCTCTGGCCTAAGAGCAGTGCTACCTTTAGGATCCTCCTGAGACCAACCAGCTCAAGCAACTACAACAAAGAACACACCACCCCAAGGACATAATTAAAAACATACGTAAAGATTTAACTACAAGGATGTTCAACACCAAACTATTTGTAATAAAAAAAAAAAAAAAAAAAGAGGGAACTCCCCAAACACTCAAAAGTAGGCACTTGAGCAAATAAACTGTGGTGCAGTCATTATATAGGGAATTCTATGCAGCAATTAAAAATTATTTGTGTGACAATATTTAGGGACAGAAGCATGATCAGGGGTTTACAAGATATAATGTTGATTTTAAAAAGCAGGTTATAAAACCATTTGACTATTGGCATTGTAAGTGGTTTTTAATCCTTTTTGATTATTAGAATGTTTTCAATTTTCTATATTGAATATCTGTTGTTTTCGTAATAAGAGGAAATAATGAAAGGCTATTTATAACATGAATAATAAATATTCCAGCCTCAACTCTCCTTCAACTGTGATAATAAAAGCACCAGTTTACATGAACACAAAGAGAAAAGAAACCCTAAGTCTGCAGAGAAATCTGACGAAATAATTGGCATCTTTGTTCAAGGAAAGGGGAGCGTCTGCTTTCTGTCTCCCCGAGAGGGGACATGTTTGAACGGCAGCAAGCTGGATTGGAGTTGAATACAAGGAAGCACTGCATTAATGCAGTTGTCATCCAAACACACCGTAGACATCTACCCAGTGGGTGTCGATAATCAGCGTGGTTAGCCGAACCGAGAAGAGTCATGTCACACAGAGGATGGCAATACCAGCTACGGCAACAGCTACATGGCCTATGCGCCATATGCCTTCTATAATTCAACGATAATCATTAGATGACACTCATTTAACATACGAGGAAACAGAGGTTAAATTAGATGCTTAGCAACACACATCCAGAAAGTAGCAGGGTTGATCTTGGAACCCAGGTCTGTCTAGTGCTAATGCCCAATTCCATACACTATGCTGATTTCCTTGGCTTCCTCCTCTACCAAAAAATATTCTTCTCACCAAGCTTGCTGTCGTGTGCAGTATTTTTTCATAAACTTGTTAAATTTTAGAATACTTTTAGATTTACAGAAAAATTATGAAAATAGTACAGAGTTCCCCTATAACCTGCAGTGAGGTTGTCCTACTATGAACATCTCATATTAGCATGTCACAATTAATGAACTAATATTAATATATTATTATTTATTAACATGTATATAATATCTAGATTTTCTTAGTTTTTACTTAATATCCTTTTTCAGTTTCAGGTTCCCACCTTACATTTATTACCTGGTCTCCTTAGGCTCCTCTTCACTGAGATATTTCTCAGACTTTCCTTGGTTTTGATTACCTTGACAGTTTTTAAGGAGTACTATTCAGGCATTTCATAGAGATACCTCAATTGGGATTTGTCTGATGTCTTTTCTCATGATTGGACGACTGGGGTCATGGGTGCTGGGGAGGGAGATCACAGAGGTGAAGTGTTATTGTCATCACCTCATACCAAGGGTACATTTTATCAACATGACTTATCACTGATAATGTCCCTCTTGATCACATGGCTAAGATAGTGTTTTTCAGGTTTCTCCACTATGCATTTACTCTTTTTTTCCCCTTTCAAACTGTAATCTTTGTAAGGGAGGCATTATGCGAAGCCCACTTTTAAAGAATGGGGGACACTTGAGGACAGAGTAGGCAGAAAAATTATTTGGAATTCTGCGTGGGAGATTTATCTATATTCCCCCATTTATTGATCTACTCAGTCATTTGTCTACATCAGAGTGGACTCATGGATATGTATTTTATACTTCAGGCTATAATCCAATATAGGTTTCCCGCGCTACCTGAAAGTATGGTAAGACTATGCTTAAGTTCTGTAGGAAACTGCCAAAATGTCTGCTAAAGTGATTCTATCATTTTCCATTCGTACCAGCAATAAATGAGAGTTCTTCTCGCTTGGCATTCTTGCCAGAAATTGCTATTGTCAGCTTTTTGGATTGTAGCCATTCTAATAGGTGTATAGTGGTGTCTAGTTGTTTTAATTTGCATTTCTCTAATGACATATTATGTTGAGCATCTTTTCATATGCTTCCTTGCCATCTGTGTATCTTCTTTGGCGAGGCTTGTCCAGATCTTTTTCCTATTTTTAAATGGGTTTGTTTGTTTTCTTGTTGCTCTGTTTTTGAGAGTTCTTTGCATATTTTGACTGCAAGCTCAGATCTGTGTTTTGCAAATATTTTCTCTCAGTCTGTGGTTTGTCTTTTAACTCTCTTAAGAATATCTTATACAGAAAAAAGTCTTTAATCTTAATAAAATCCAACGTACCAATTTTTTCTTCTATGGATCATTCTTTTGCTATTGTATCTAAAAACTCATCTTCAAATCCAGGGTCATGTGGATTTTCTTTTGCTTCGAGAAGTTTTATACTTTTACATTTAAACTTAGGTGTATGATTCACTTTGAGTGATTTTTCTGGGGAGGTCCATGCTTAGAGGTTCATGGTTTTTTACACATGGATGTCCAGTTGCTACAGTGTCATTTGTTGAAAAGACTATTCTTTCTTCATTAAATTGCCTTTGCATTTTTGTAAAAAATAAGTTTAGTTTTGCTTTTATCTGTTTCGTTAGTGTTCTGTAGTTTCCACATATATAGATACTACAACAAAGTTTTGTTAGATTTATATTAATATTTCATTTTGTGGGTGCTATTATAAATGATATTTTTAGTAGTAAGATTCATTACTGGTACATAGGAGAGCAATCAATTTTCTGTATTATTCTTGTATCCTGAAATCTTGTTGTCATCACTCATTAATTCCAGGAGTTTTTCTTGTTTGTTTGTTTTTTTAATCAGTTCTTTGGGATTTTCCACATGGCATCTGAGAATGATGGTTTCATTTCTTCCTTCCCAATCTGTATATTTTAATGATTCTTTTATGATTGCTTTAGATGAAACTTCCATTATGATATTGAATTGAAGTTGTGAGAAGAGGTTTTCTTGCCTTGTTCCTGATCTTAGGAGGAGACTGCCATTAAGTATGACATTGTTATAGGATTTTTTAGCTGTCCTTTATCAAGCTGAGGACATTCCCCTCTATTCCTAATGTTCTGAGGGGTACTTTTTTTTTTTTTTATCATGAATGGGTATTGGATTTTTTCAAATCCTTTTTTGGTGTCTTCTGATACGATCATATGCCTTGTCTTCTTTGTCCATTCATATGGTTGATACATTGAAATCATACATTGATTTCAAATGTTGAACCAGCCTTGCGTACCTAGAATTAATCTCATTGGGTCACAGCATATAATTATTTTTATACAATGTTGGAATTTATTTGCTGATATTTGGTTGAGGATTTTTACATCTATGACCATGAGATATATTGGTGTGTAGTTTTCCCTTCTTGTAATCTCTTTTATCTGGTTTTAGTTTTAATGTAATGCTGGACTCATAAAGTTACTTTGGAAATTCCCTCCCCACTCCTAACTTCTAGTTACTGAAAGAGATTGTGCAGAATTGGTCTTCTTCCATGCTTGGTAGAGTTCACCAGTGAAACCATCTGGGCCCGGTGTTTTCTTTTTTGGAAGGTTGTATTATTGATTCAATCTCTTTAATACTTACAGGGATATTCAGGTTACGTATTTCTCTTTGTGTGAGTTTTAGTAGTTTTTCTCTCTCAAGGAACTGGTTCATTTCAAGTAAATTATCAAATTTGCGGCCATAGAGTTTTCATAATATTCTTTTATTCTCCTTTGCATATCCATGGGATCAGTAGTAATAACCCTTCCTTCATTTCTGATATTGGAAAATTGTTTCTCTTCTCATATTTAATTGGTTAGCCTGGCTAGAGGTTTATTAATTTTACTGATCATTTCAATCTATTTCCCTATTTTCAATTTCATTTTCTATTCTAATTTTTATTATTCCCTTTCTTCTGCTTGCTTTAGGCTTAAATTGTTCTTTTCCAGTTTCCTTCTCTCTAGTTATACTACCGATCTGTTCTTGTATGTTGTAAATCTTTTCCATTAGAGCCTTAACAGATTAATTATAGTCATTTTAAATTCCTTGATAGTTCAAGCATCTGTGTCATGAACTGAATCTATTCTGAGGCTTGCTTTGTCACTTCAGACTGTGCTTCATGTGATCTCATAATATATCTTGTAATTTTGTTGTTGTTGTTGAAAAGCAGACATGTTGTATCAAATAACAAGAACTGTGGCAAATAGTCCTTTGGTGTGAGGATTTATGAGAAACTGGCTAGGATTTGGGCGTGTTTAATATTTTGTGTAGCTTTAGGTGCCAGAGGCTTCAACTTCCTTTAGGTCCTTGTTTTTGTCTCCCCTCTTGAATTCAGTCTTCCCTAAGTACTATTCCTCAAACTACTAAAGGCTTCCCTAAGTACTATTTCAGCTGTTTCATGGGTAATCCACTGTCCTTATTCTGTACTCCTGTTGTGGTGTTGGTAAGGCATAGGAACGGGGATCTGGATTAGTTTCCCATTGTTGCTGTAATGGATTAACACAGACTTAGTGGCTTAAAACCACACACGTATTGTAGTCAGAAGTCTAAAATCTGTGTCACTGGGCTAAAATACAGATATCTGGTGTCTTCTGGAAGCTGGGCTGGTGTCTTCTGGAAGCTCTAGGGGAGAATCTGTACATCTGACTTCTAACATCTGGCAGCTACATGCATGTCTTGGCTGGTGACCCTTTTCTTGAAGCACTCCAACCTCTTGCTTCTCTTTTCACATCTCCTACTTCCTTCTTTGACCTTATTGCCTCCCTCCAATAAAGACCCTTGTGATTAAATTTAAGGCCCATTAGGATATGATAATCCAGGATAACCTTCCCATCTCAAGATCATTTAACATAATCATACCTGCAAGTCCTCTTTACCATGTAAGGTAACATATTCACAGGCTCTGGGGATTAGGATGTGGCTATCGTTTGTGGGCCACTACTCAGCATATCACAGGAGTATTCTAGAATCTTCTCATTAAAATTCAGCATTTCGCACCAGAGGGCAGACAGCAGAAGCAAGAAGAACTACAGTCCTGCAGCCTGTGGAACAAAAACCACATTCACAGAAAGATAGACAAGATGAAAAGGCAGAGGGCTATGTACCAGATGAAGGAACAAGATAAACAACTAAATGAAGTGGAGATAGGCAACCTTCCAGAAAAAGAATTCAGAATAATGATAGAGAAGATGATCCAGGACCTCAGAAAAAGAATGGAGGCAAAGACAGAGAAGATGCAAGAAATGTTTAACAAAGATCTAGAAGAATTAAAGACCAAACAAACAGATGATCAATACAATAACTAAAATGAAAAAATACACTAGAAGGAATCAATAGCAGAATAATAACTAATCAATAGCAGAAGAACAGATAAGTGACCTGGAAGACAGAATGGTGGAATTCACTGCCATGGAACAGAATAAAGAAAAAAGAATGAAAAGAAATGAAGACAGCCTAAGAGACCTCTGAGACATTAAATGCAACAACATTCACATTATAGGGGTCCCAGAAGGAGAAGAGACAGAGAAAGGACCGGGGAAAGTATTTGAAGAGATCATAGTTGAAAACTTCCCTAACATGGGAAAGGAAATAGCCACCCAAGTCCAGGAAGTGCAGAGAGTCCCAGGCAGGATAAACCCAAGGAGAAACATGTTGAGACACATAGTAATCAAATGAACAGAAATTAGGGACAAAGAAAAATTATTGAAAGCAACAAGGGAAAAACGACAAATAACATACAAGGGAACTCCCATAAGGTTAACAGCTGATTTCTCAGCAGAAACTCTACAAGCCAGAAGGGAGTGGTATGATATATTTAAAGTGATGAAAGGGAAGAACCTACAACCAAGATTACTCTACCTGGCAAGGATCTCCTTCAGATTCGACGGAGAAATCAAAAGCTTTACAAACAAGCAAAAGCTAAGAGAATTCAGCACCACCAAACCAGCTCTACAACAAATGCTAAAGGAACTTCTCTAAGTGGGAAACACAAGAGAAGAAAATGACCTACAAAAACAAACGCAAAACGATTAAGAAAATGGTCATAAGAACATACATATCGATAATTACCTTAAACGTGAATGGATTCAATGCTCCATTTGCCACTATTATTCAACATAGTTTTGGAAGTCCTAGCCACGACAGTCAAAGGAGAAAAATAAATAAAAGGAATACAAGTTGATAAAGAAGAAGTAAAACTGTCACTGTTTTCAGATGACATGGTACTATACATAGAGAATCCTAAAGATGCCAAGAGAAAACTAATAGAGCTAATCAACGAATTTGGTAAACTTGCAGGATACAACATTCATGCACAGAAATCTCTTGCATTCCTATACACTAATAGTGAAAAATCTGAAAGAGAAATTAAGGAAACACTCCCATTTACCATTGCAACAAAAAGAATAAAATATCTAGGAATAAACCTGCCTAAGGAGACAAAAGACCTGTATGCAGAAAACTATAAGACACTGATGAAAGAAATTAAAGATAATACAAACAGATGGAGAGATATACCATGTTCTTGGATTGGAAGAATCAATATTGTGAAAATGACTATACTACCCAAAGCAATCTCCAGATTCAATGCAATCCCTATCGAATTACCAATGGCATTTTTTATAGAAATAGAACAAAAAATCTTAAAATTTTTATGTAGACATAAAGGATCCCAAATCATCATAGCAGTCTTGAAGGAAAAAAACAGAGCTGAAGGAATCAGACTCCCTGACTTCAGACTATACTACAAAGCTACGGTAATCAGGACAATATGTATGGTACTGGCACAAAAACAGAAATATAGATCAATGGAGCAGGATAGAAAGCCAAGAGATAAACCCATGCACCCATGGTCAACTAATCTATGACAAAGGAGGCAAGGATATACAATGGAGAGAAGACAGTCTCTTCAATAAGTGGTGCTGGGAAAACTGGACAGCTACATGTAAAAGAATGAAATTAGATCACTCCCTAACACCATACACAAAAATAAACTCGACATGGTTTTAGAGACCTAAATGTAAGACTGGACACTATAAAACTCTTAGAGGAAAACATCGGAAGAATACTGTTTGACATAAATCACAGCAAGATCTTTTTTGATCCATCTCCTAGAGTAATGGAACTGAAAACAAAAATAAACAAATGAGAACTAATGAAACTTAAAAGCTTTTGCAAAGAAAAGGAAACTACAAACAAGAAGAAAAGACAACCCTCAGAAAGGGAGAAAATATTTGCAAATGAATCAATGGACAAAGATTAATCTCCAAAATATATAAACAGCTCATGTAGCTCACTATTAAAAAAACAAACAACCCAATCAGAAAATGGACAGAAGACCTAAATAGACATTTCTCCAAAGAAGACATACAGATGGCCAAGAAGCACATGAAAAGCTGGTCAGTATCACTAATTATTAGAGAAATGCAAATCAAAACTACAATGAGGTATCACCTCACACCAATTAGAATGGGCACCATCAGAAAATCTACAAACAACAAATGCTGGTGAGGGTGTGGAAAAGGGAACCCTCTTGCACTGTTGGTGGGAATGTAAATTGATACAGCCACTATGGAGAACAGTATGGAGGTTCCTTAAAAAAGCCTAAAAATAGAATTACATATGACCCAGGAATCCCACTACTGGATATATACCCAGAGAAAACCATAATTCAAAAAGACACATGCACCCCAATGTTCATTGCAGCACTATTTACAATAGCCAGCTCACGGGAGCAACCTAAATGCCCATTGACAGACAAACGGATAAAGATGATGTAGTATATACATACAATGGAATATTACTTAGCCATAAAAATGAACGAAATTGGGCTTCCCTGGTGGCGCAGTGTTTGAGATTCTGCCTGCTGATGCAGGGGACACAGGTTCATGCCCCGGTCTGGGAAAATCCCACATGCCGCGGAGCAGCTGGGCCCATGAGCCATGGCCGCTGAGCCTGTGCATCCGGAGCCTTGCTCCGCAACGGGAGAGGCCACAACAGTGAGAGGCCCGCGTACCGCTAATAAAAAGAAAAAAAAAAAATGAACGAAATTGGGTCATTTGTAGAGATGTGGATGTTTCTAGAGACTGCCATACAGAGTGAAGTAAGACAGAAAGAGAAAAACAAATATTATATATTAATGCATATATGTGGAGTCTAGAAAATGGTACAGATGGACCAGTTTGCAGGGCAAAAATAGAGACACAGATGGTAGAGAACTAACATATGGACACCAGTGGGGGAAAGTGGCAGGGGGTTGGTGGTGGTGTGATGAACTGGGAGATTGGGATTGACATATATACACTAATATGTATAAAATGGATAACTAATAAGAACCTGCTGTATAAAAAAATAAATAAAATTAAATTAAAAAAAACAAAAACTCAGTGTTTCACTGAGTGTTTCACTGAGGCTGTGTCTTTGGGCTCTGCCCTTCACAGTTGTCTCCTCAATGCTATAACTTTATTTCTCTTTTTTTTATACCTGCTTCCTATTCCTTTCCCAGGATGAAGCATTCTCAGTCAATGTCATTGAATCCCAAATGCTATGGACTGTGCTCCTCTTCCTTCTTCCCTTAGGTGAAACAGGAATGCTAGAAGGAGTAATAGAAATGTCCGTCCTCTTTCCTCAACTGGAATAGGGCTCTCACCTGGAGTGCACACATTTGTCATGAAGAGGTTCTGGGAGTATTTCATAAATATTACTTATCCTTTCCCATTCACCTGGCAGAGACACAGGGTTTTTCTCACATCTTCAAAACGAGAATCTGGTGGGGTTCCTGAAGGTAAAGCTCATAAAAAAATGTAGGGGAGTACACCGAGACTGAGGTCCCCAGGCATTTTTGCTTAATACTCAGCCACAAGCAGTTCTCAAAATTACTGTTACAGTGTTCTTACCAGTGTATGGCTCCAGAAGCTTTTGGAGGGAGTCTAGCTGTGTCTTTCTGGATAGGACTGTCTCTCCAGATTTCATAAAGGCAGTATCAGTTCTCTAAAGGGTCCAAGAACAGCCTTTGGTTTTCCGTTTTTCCAGCTTTTTCTTGTTTTTAAGATTGAAGTGATTAGTCCCAAGCTCTTTATATGCTGGAGCTGAAATCCAGCGTCCAAGATTTTCACCATTATTTTCACTAAGGCTTTGAGCTAAGTCATTGGTATCTCTTAAGTTACTGTATCAGTCATGTACCAACTGGGAATGAAAATGAGGACAGTTTCTCACGTCAATTAATAGAGAGATGGAAGAGAGCTTGGTCCCAACCTTCTGCTTTTCAGATGAGAAAATTGATCATAGGTGAGGGAAAAAGAGTCAATTGAAAACATACAGTGAATTCCATCTATATTTGTCACTGAGACCAGCTTAAAATGGTCTAACTTCTGGGACTATTTAAAAGCAGATTTCCAAAGGATAATTTGCTAAAGATGAAATGTCAAACATGCCTTATGTTTGACGTTTATGACAACATAAATGTCAACAACCCTTATGACACAGAGCAGGTACTCAATAAAAGTGTTTTATTTTTGTTTTAAAATGAATCCATGAAATAAAGAGGTCATTGCGTGACCTCTTACACTCACCTCTATAGGTAGTCAAGATCTTTTCTACTATGAACAATAAAACTACAGTTAGATATTTCATCCCAATTTAAAAATTTCAAAAACTACAATTAGAAATCGGACAAATCTGGTTAATGGTAAACTCACACTAGGTTAATATTTCTTTCCCTTTACTTTCTTTTTTCATAAAGTTACAGAAAAGAAATGTTGTAGGTCTGCATTGTAATATTTATATGAGTTATTTACTGCTGCCTAACAAATCGAACCAAACTTAATGGCCTAAAACACACATTTTTATTTCTCTTGAGTGTGTGTATCAACAGAGTGGTTCTCGTCTTAGCTTGTCTTACTTGTGAATCTGCCAGCAGCTGTGTGTCAGTTAATCAACTCTGCTGACTGTAAATTACTCATAGATGGCCTCAGCTGGGCCCTCTCCATAAGTAATTTGATCCCCCAAAAGGTTAGCCCGGGCTCTTGACGTAGCCAATGACTGGGTTCCAAAGGAAAGTGAGCAAAACACCTCATTAGGCCTCGATTTAGAATGACTGCACTGTCACTTCCATTATATTCTCTTAGACAGCGTCAGTCAGAAGGCCACATTCAAGGGACAGGGAACCAGACTTTACCACTTGACGGAAGAGGCAGCCAAGTTGTATTGCAAAGGGTATGGATATAGGGGAAGATTAAGAATTGCGGCCAGTTCTGCATTTACTCTACGAGCTTCTAATAATGGAACAATTTCTCCTAATTTTCCAAAATGCTGTTGGGCATTATATTGTATGGATGCTGAGTTTAGAATTAATGAAAAGGTGAAAGTGGGGTCACTTCTCTGGTCAGAGTATATTCAAGAAACGTATTCAATCACCAATTTTCTGTAAGCAAGTCACCAAGGTGCCCGAGTCTCTGCTGCACTGAGGAGGGGCATCTGCTGAGCACCTCACACCTTCCCAGGTAGATAACCACGGCCTGGGATGACAGTGTCTGCGTTGGGTGGCCAGGCAATATAGACATCACTTTGGAGCAGCAAGTTCCAAACATGAGACCCAGATCATTCCTCTGACTTTATAACGGACTAATGAATCTATTAATAAAGCATGCAATTTGTGTGTGTATCTAGGATTCAAGGTCTTTCTCTTTCTGAACATCTTTGCAAACTGAGCTAATGGCCAACAGGACTTTCATATACATCACATCATTTGATCCTCGAAATAGCCTTGCAAGCTGAACAAAGGCTGTCACCCCTGTTCTGTAGATCAGATCATGGAGGTATTTCAATTTAGCTAAACTCACACATGGGTTAATCACCAAACCAGAGCTCTCGCTGAGTTTTCCTAACTCCTAGGCTCACATTTATAGGGGGTTATATTCCTCTCAAGCACTTCCCTCTGAATTTCAGAAAATAGGCAAGTTTGGGGTTGAACACTTCCCTGATGAGCCACTGTCTCAGCTACCACGTGCTGTAGCCACCACCACTGTGGGCTTTAAAATGCATTTTTATAGACGAATTCATTTACTCCATTATTCTAAGTGGGCCTTAGGGAATTTTAAGAGAGAAAGAAACACAAAACTAGACAACAAATCCAAATTCTGTTACATTTGGTATAAAGAAAAGAATTAATTTTCCTCTCTTCCTACCCAGTAAAGATTTGAAGCCACAAAGAACCCTCATTAACCTCCTATCTTACCCTTATAATTATCAATAAAAATAATCAGAGCTGGTGGGTCAGTGCTTCAAGGATTAAATTACGAACCCAACGTTGATAATGTTTTTATTGTTCATAATAATGATGGCATGATTAGATGCTGCTTTTACATTTTCACCTCCCATCCCACACCTCCACTGATTAAGTCTATAATACACCCTATTTAATTAAGTATCTTTGCCCTTATTTTGCTGATGGTAAATTAAGGCACACAGAGGTTAAATGCCTTTCTCAGTACCACTGAGAGAGGTTGTTTCTGGACCTTGGTGTCTGAGCTTTGTAACCCGGGAGGCTTGGAGGAATGAAAAGAGCATGAATTTAAAAATAATACCAACCAGGATGTGAAGCCTGGTTATGCTACTTCCTAGCTCCTTGACTTTGAGCAAGAGATTGATTCTCTGAGCCTCAGTTTCCTCTTGGGTAGATGGCCTGGCAGGATTATGGTAAAGAAGTTCCTGGCCCTCAAGGAATTTGATTGATTGGGAGGCATTCAGTTAAGCACATTTTATTTCCCTTCCAACTCATTACTAATGTCGAATGAAAAAAAAAAAATGCACAACCGAAAAGTTGAGAATTATATTTTATTTGGCAGAAAAAACTGAGGACTTAAGCCCGGGACACAGCCCCTCAGCGAGCTCTGAGAGATTGCTCCAAAGAAATAAGGGAGGAACCAGGATATATAGGGCTTTTTGCAACAAAGACCAGGTAGTGTGTTAAATAAAGAAAACCAGGTATCTCTAGTTAATGAACTCAGCACTTTTCTTTGTATGGGAAGATGCAGGAACCTGGGCTCATCGAAATCATTCCTTTGATATGCATCTTAGCTGTCTAGGGCCAGTATCCTGTGCTCTCTCATCCTGAGTCCCTCAGGGTGCACCATTGCGGGTGGCCTCAGTGGCTGAGGGCTTGGCGAAGGGCAGTCTGTTTCTCTCCATAGGGGGTGGCGGTAGTAACTTAATGGCTGTAAATCCTTTGTTTATTGATATGGCAGGCCACATTTTTCACTCACACTACGAGTCTCTTCAGATATAAAAACTCAACAAAAATACCAATTCTTGAAACTGCTAACCCCTTAGTCTACTCTTGCATTAATCTAGCACTCATTTACTGAATACATTTTGTGGGCAAGACACAGTTTTCAGTGTAACAGAGAAATGTTTTTGTAAATGTGGTCTTTAGACTTAACAATAGGATCACCTGGGATAATTGCTTATAAGATAGATTCCCAGGTGCCATGGGAGATTGACTGAATCAGAATCCCTGTAGGTGGAGATCCGCAATCTCCAAGTGATTCATCTGTACCATGACATCTTATATGTACTATAATAACACTTATAAGCTGCAGTTCCTATTTTCCAGGGTCCTAATGAGTAAGAAAGGAAAGTTATGTGTGCAAATTAATATAGTAAAATATATTGTTAGACCCAAACGGTCTACGAGGGATTCCAACTCGCCCAAGAACCGCCAAGAGTCGAGAGCCGCTGCAACACGCAAGAGGTTTATTAGGAGCCGATGCACCGGGGTTCCCTGAACCTCACGCAGGAGGCCGATGGGGAACCCCTAAAAGCGGAATCACATACTTTTTATAGGTTTGTTTACTCATAGGGCGGGTATATTCTCACAATGATTGGGTAAATGTGGTGACTTTTGAATTCATTGGCTCAGGAACTTTTGTCTCACCTTCTGGCCGTTATAGTTGTTTGTTCATTGTTGCGGTTAGGGCGTATACCTGTTACGGGCAACTGGAAAATTACCCGCTGTCTGGAAAGTCCCCGTCAACTGAAAAACTCCAAGAATTGGTTTCGATAGGGAGAAGGAGTGGCGCACGATAGGGAGAAGAATTGGTTTCGATAGGGAGAAGGAGTGGCGCACGATAGGGAGAAGAATTGGTTTCGATAGGGAGAAGGAGTGGCGCACGATAGGGAGAAGGATTGGTTTACGGGAACAAGTGAGGGGGTGGAAAGTCCCTAAAGGCCCCACAATATGAAATGATCAAGTACTCTAAGGAATGTTCAAACAAACTGTTAGGAAATTTGGGGCAGGTGAGACCACTTAATCTCAAAAGTGATCAGGAATTCCCTGGCGGTCTAGTGGTTAGGACTCCATGCTTCCACTGCAGGGGGGCCCAGGTTCAATCCCTGGCTGGGGAACTAAGATTGCACAAGCCTCGCAGTACAGCCAAAAAAAAAAAAACGTGATCAATAAGTTCTCCAACCAAAAGGTGATACAAGTTGCCCATGAAAGTGTGACCATGATAAAGATTTAACCTTTTACCTTTGGCCAAAGCTAGTCTTTACAGAATTGTAGGTGATTGTCTTTACCCAATGGTGGCCTCTGGCATCATGGCAGGAACAAATTCAGCACTTATCCATCATGCACATCTTGGGCCTTTTTTTTTTTTTAATAAATGTATTTCTTTATTTTTGGCTGTGTTGCGTCTTTGTTGCTGTGCGTGGGCTTTCTCTAGTTGCGGCGAGCGAGGCTACTCTTTGTTGCCCTGTGCGGGCTCCTCATGGCGGTGGCTTCTCTTGTTGAGGAGCACGGGCTCTAGGTGCACAGGCTTCAGTAGTTGTGGCACACAGGCTTAGTTGCTCCGCGGCACGTGGGATCTTCCCGGATCAGGGCTCAAACCGGTGTTTCCTGCACTGACAGGCGGATTCTCAACCACTGCACCACCAGGGAAGAAGCCCCAGGGCCATTTATTTTTAATGTCCAGAATCCTGAAATTCAAAATCTGTTCCTTTGGAACTATTGTCAAAGTTATCGATTCCAAATTCAAAGGCTAAGAATTGATTTTTTTGTTGCCTACTCTGCTGGAACAATGCTTCCCTGAGGGTGTGAAAATGGAATGCCCCTACGTATGGTTCCAGGGCATGGCCACAGTATGTAAGGCAATGTGAGGCAAAAACATGTTAGTAATTCAGAATATTATCCCACTCTATTGGTTATTAAAGAATGATTTCCCCATTGCATCCTTTGTAATCTTCCCTCATTTCAGTAGCTCCAACACCATAACAACACAAGGTGAACTCCACAATCATAATAATAAGAGCTAATACTTCTCATCTTCTAACCTGTGATAGGTGCTGGTCTACATGATTCAAATATATTATAACTGATTTTCTCATTAATTAAGTTAAGCTGTGAGGGAATGCTCAGAAGAGGCAGAGAAGCAAGACCATAAGAAACCACTGCCTCCAATTCAGAGATGTTTGTACTCAAACGTCTTGTCCAGAAAGTTTTCTTCTCTTTTTGACTCTTGGCACCTTGTGATTTAAAACACCTACCAGAATTTCTGGGATATGCCCACCATCTTGCTGCAAGTGGTATCCGTCTGGTCCTTGCTCATATCTTACCTTAATTGATTAAACATAAAGTAAAAATACCTAGACCCTACGTATCAACTAGGAGACAAAGTAAAATGTTCTAAGAAAAACAGAGGTGAAGGTTTCTCAACAAGGTCCCTATTGAATTAATATTTAAAATGAAAGGTGTTAAAAGGATGAAAAGAAAGTTCTTGTTTCTGGTGAGTAAAGATAAGGAAGAATGAATGTTAGCTGGGGCTGATATTCCCCTAGATCCTTGCCACTTCTCTAACTTTGAGTGTGTATTTTCTTACTCCCATGAACAGGCAGGAGGATGGGTACACAGTGGACCCTTGGCATACCGAAGGATGTGGTACCCATATGGAACAGGTTCAACCAACTACAGATCAAAAATATTTGGGGAAAAAATTTCCAGAAAATTCCAGAAAAACAAAACTTGAATTTGCTGCACTGACAGCTGTTCACATAACATTTGCATTGTGTTTATAAAATTTACGTAGTATTTACATTATATTAGGTATTATAAGTAATCTAGAGATGATTTAAAGTACGTGGGAGGATGTGCATAGGTTATATGCATAGACTATGCCATCTTATGTAAGGGACTTAGGCATCCACAGCAGATATTGAGGGACAACTATAATTTGAAAACCTGGAAATGTGATAAAAGAGGATATTCCAAAAGGAGGAAACAATCTGGATATAAAAAGGCATCATCACCTCCAACAGCATCAGTGCCATCATCTACCCTCTACTGGATTTTTCTATGTTTCAAATAATACCACCTTATTTATTCTACACAGAAGACCTACAAGATAAGCATCACTTTAAACATTTTGTAAATGGTGATCCTGAATTTCCAAGAGATTGAGTTACTTCATTAAGGAAATGCAAATCAAAACCACAATGAGACACCACTTCACAGCTTACTAGAATGACTGTAATTTAAAATTTTTAATTAAAAAAAAAGAAAATAGCAAGTGGTGACAAGGACGTGGAGAAATTGGAACCCTTGTATTACATTGCTAATACGAATGTAAAACAGTACGGCTGCTGGCTCCTCAAAGACCTAAGCTTATGGGAATTCCCTGGCGGTCCAGTAGTCAGGACTCCATGCTTCCACTGCAGGGGACACGGGTTCGATCCCTGGTCAGGGAACTAAGATCCCACAAGCTGCGTGGCACAGCCAAAAAAAAAAAAAAAAAAAGCTGAACTTAGAATTACCAGATGACCCAACAGTTCCATTTTCCAAGTATATACCCAAAAATAATTAAAACAACGACTCAAACAGATACTTGTACACCAGTGTTCATCACAGCATTGTTGGAGGAGGTAATCAAGAGGACGTGACTGCCAGTTGACCCAGGAGCTGGACCCAGGCAATCCTTACCCCCTCCTGTCCTCGGAATGTGCATTCTGCACACAGTTCCCACAGTGGGTGCTGCTTTCAAGGATGCAGCCTTGAGAGAGCAACGTGATGTTGAGACCATCTGTACGGTATACATGACTGAACCCCGTTAAGACCTCTATATAAACTTTCAAGAGTCTGGTGGACAGGTGCAGAGATCTACTTGTCTTGCAGCCGCTCAAGACAAGCCTTGTATGTAAGTTCCCTTGCACTGCCACCTACCAACCTGGAGGGGTCTGCCTCTTTCTCTGCTCTCTCCCTGCCCTCTGTGTATGGGGGCGAGTTTCAGAATTCACCTGGGAAACTCCTGAGGTTTCAAACCAACAAGTATCATTGTCAATAGTCAAAAGGTGGAAACGACCCAGATGTCCACCAGCAGATGAATGGATAAACAAAATATAGCAAATTCATACAATGGAATATTACACAATGGAAATATTATTCAGTCTTTAGCACATGCCGACACATGGTACAAGATAGATGAATCTTGAAAACATAGTACTAAGTGGCACAAACCAGACACAAAAAGACAAGTATCGTATCACTTAAAGGGAATAAGGCAAACTCATAGAAACAGAAAATATGTAGATTAGAGGTTACCAGGGGCTGAGGGGAGAATGAATGAGGGGTTATTATTTAATGGGTAGAGAATTTCTGTTTGGGGTGATAATGTTTGGAAATAAATAGTGGTGATGATTGCACAACCCTGTGAATGTGATCGATGCCAATGAATCGTACATTTTAAAAATGGTTAAAATGGCAAATTTTATCTTATATATATGTTACTACAATTTTGAAAAAGAAGAGGTTGAGTTACTTACCAAAGTCACACAGTGAGTAGGTAGCAGAGGTGAGAGGCAAAGCCATATCTGTCTAAATCAGATATCTTACATACTAGATTGTTCTACTTTTCTATACTCATGAACTTGGGGAAATTGCAGATTGCAATGGAGACACATACATTAATTCCTTTATTTTGTGTAGAAAAACTCTCTTTAACTCTTGCTTTCTCGTTCCCTGCATTTAGCAACTTGGAACAAATCATCATTTTCCATGACCTTAAATCTTGTAGTTTAAGAATCTTAACCCCCATTCCTCCATCACCCCAACTGCTGAAAATAACAAGGTTTGGATATATTTTCATTCATTTCATAGCCTTACAGGAACAAAGACATTGTACCATGTTAATGACCTTTCTATTTTCTCTGTTTATCTTTTTTAAAAACATCTATCAGTCCTGATTCTGTGGGAGATTTCAATGCTATGGTCTATGCCAGAGTTAAACAGATGTCATTGAAACTTTGCTATTCTTTGAATTTGAAGGGGATAAAATATAAACTTATCAGGCTCCTCAATTTAGAATTTAGTATAAAAATAGTAGCAGTTGGAAAACCTAGCCTCTGGCCTACTTTCTCCCACTGACTGGCTGGGGACCTTGGAAAAGTGACTGACAAATACTCAATGCTGAGTAAATAACGGTGGTTGTTATTACTATTATTATTAAATGTCAGTGATACCTTAGTCGCTGTATCCATAAACTAAAGAAGTTTGATTTGATGATTTCTAAGGACCCTTTCTGCACGTGTTTTCCAGAATTCTGATTTTTTATGAAAAACATTAGGAGAAAATGAATCTGCAAATCTCTCTTCTAACCCTCTTCTAGTTCCTCATTGCGTGAACTTTTTTTCTAACTTTCAAAGGTTGCTTTTGTTGTTAACCATAACTTATTGTTTTCCCACACTTGGTCAGATTTTTCTTCCCTGGTCTCATTACCCCTCAGGTGAAATTGACACTTTCAAGGCTTGGTGAGCGGAGTGTGAAATAATTAAATTTGACAAGCCTATTGCTTCAGATTGAGTCCAACTCTCAAATAGTGGGATTGATTTTCCTCCAACTTAGGATAAGAAATGGGTCTGACAAGTTACCACTCAAAAGGAGGCTTTTCAGAGCATTTCAAGCAGGTGAAAGTTGGGCTTATATTGAAAACTGTCCTCCCTGCTACCATGCAGCTAACAATGAGTCAACTATGTAACTCATCTACATAGAGCCAGAGCTGTCATTTGTACTTATTAAGGGAAGGCCAGTCGAAACTCCAGAAGTGCATGTTTTAGAATTTAATTCAAGTCCCTATGGGGACATGTTGATGGAAATAGAAAAATATTCATTGGTAACTAGCACATAACATGCTAGTTATAACACAGTGCTTGAAAACTGTTCTCTTAAGGAGTCTAATCATTCTGTGGACTCTAGATCAGTAAGCTTTAACTTACTTGCAAACTTTGCAGATAACGCAAAGAATTTTATACACTCTTAGTGGACCCCTGAAATAATAGCATCAAGTGCAATGGCTTATACTCGGCTTCTCTTGTTTCCATGTAAAGGAACTTCCATTAACATATTATTCTTGGTCTTTCTGTACCCCCAGGGAAGTGGCCTATCTGATTGGTGAGTTCTACCCCCAAAATGGGTATGTAAAGCTCCTCAATTTGCATCTTTGTTTGTTTTTTTCAGGTCTGCCTGCCTGTAGGGAGGGTGCGTGCTCAGCTGCCCTTTGTCATGTGCTAAGCTTAGTTGAGCAGTTTTCTCTCTGCATGGAGGACTGTGATTGCCCGCTGTACCAGTGACTGGGCAGGTAAGCTTAACTTATTCAGAGATAAAGTGTTGGTAGGCCCACCTGGGCAACAGACCCAAAGCCACATCATCTAAGAGCTTCGACAGTAACAGTGGTGATAGACTGATTTTTCTCTTGGTTCCTGTGCCTACCTCTCAATTGGTTCTAAACACGGGTGGAAAATAAGATGTCACTTATTGGAACAAACATTATGTTCCATAGTGATATACAGGGCATGAGCCTAAAATTAGCTCATCGTGTCTCTGTGTGGACGGGGAGAGACTGAATATGTATATTTTGCACACATTTGTGTAAAGGTCACAAAATTAAAGGTTAGGTGATCCAAGTTCAAGTTGAAACTCTATCTAACTAGAAAGGCATCATGGATGGATTCTGGAGCCAAATCTGCCTGGATTAGCATTCTACACCTGCCAAGTAGTATATAGCTTTATTAACTTTGGAAACATTCCATGACTTCCCTTTATCTCCTTCCCTCTTCTAAGTGGGAGAGAATAATACCTACTATGTGAGGCTGCAGTAAGGATTAGATGTGACGGTATGTGTAAAGAATGTGGCACGTATTTTGCCTTGGAAAAATGGATTTCCCTCTGACAGCCTCTGTCTCTTCATTTGCAAAAAGTAAGTGGCAAGACTCAGATGTTTAAAACGTTTCTGCAAGTCTGATGGTCTATGATTCTGTTCTGAAGACTCTGAGAGTAAAATCATGGTGCCTGTGAGTTTGTGTGTATGTGTGAGTATGGGCTTTATGTCTGTGACCCACAAATTCTTGCTTCCTCTCTAGATCTCCAAAATTTTACCATTACTGGAAAACACCAACAGAGGGCATCAGGATTTAATTCTGGGTGAGTTGCTGCTGGAGGCTGAGGTTCTGGTTGCCTGACAGGTCTCCAAGCAGAGCTCTTTCCCCAAAGGCGCGATAAAGATCTCACTCTCCTTCTGACGCTGCAGCAACCTCAGCCCCTTCCTTCCCATCTGGCGCTGGGGTACATGCTCTGGCTTCTGTTTCTAGAGTTTCTTCCCCAGGGGTGTCTGCCTTTGCCTGGTAAGGGTGCTGACGCATTTATGGAAACAGAACAGTGATTAATGACATCTGAGCTCTTTCTGCTGAGTGCTGAACTGAGATATGCTGGTCTACCCAAGGGCTGCTCTCCTGTCTAAAATGACACCAGGGAACCTTCCAGCAGGCATACAGAGTAGGGCGGCCAAAGCAGAGAGGGGAGTAAGGAGCGAACCCAGGCAAACAGGCGGTCCGCTCTGTGCCTCAGTGCACCCTCTTGCTAAAGGTGTAATTACACTTCATTCCGGGGACACTTCCACATCACACTGAGGAAAGGGCTACGATTGGAGCCAAGTGTCCTGGTATGATCTCTGTCACTAAATGTATTCTTATGGCAAGAAACAAATTCCAAGCTTCATTGTCTTAACCTGCAAAATGGGAATAATCCCATCACAACTTCCTTGTGGGATGGTGTTGAGAAGCAATGGGCAGGAGGCATGAAAAGGCATTTTGGAGAAGTGTGAAATGTCTACATAAAGGGTAGCCTATCGAAAGCACCTTTAGCTCTTGCAATGGTTCTGGTGGTGGTGGCAGTGGCATTAGTCATGTCAGTTGGCTCGTAACCACACTCAGAGATGCTGGGAGTGGTTGCCGTTCAGAGTGCCAGCTGTGGAATCAGATGGTCTGAGTTCCTATTTCGTCTTGCCATTCACCTTGCAAATCACCTGTAATCTATAAAGTGGGAATAATAGTCGTAGCACCGACCCCATGTTTTGTGAGAAACATACCAGATGTTGCACGTAAAGCACTTAGTACATGTCCTGGAATTGAGTGAATGCTTAATAAATTGTAGTGATCATTTTTATCATAATTATTGTTTCTTCCTGGTAAGAGGAGATATTCCTGAAGGATGTCCTAATGCCTCACACCTGGAGAACCTTTCCAGATGACTGTGACTCGCAAAGGCTCCCCGTTTCCCTAAACTGCCTTAACACTTAAAATCTGTGCCAGCAGCCCCAGGCATAATCCCACCTTACATGGCCTGGAACATCTCATAGCAGCTTGTATAAATTCTGTCCCCACTTGGCATCCTAGTTCCTGCATGCTGGACACTGTGAACCCGTCTCCTCTCCTTCAGCACCCAAAATATTTATATTCTCATCTAGCATTATAGTTGCATTGGTTTGCAGATATGCAAATACATCCAGGGCCACACACTCACACTGGCTGACTCTCTGCATTTGGTCTCTTTCCAGAGCAGGACCCAGGGGGAGTTTGAGCTGGAGATGCCCTGGGGCCAGGCCTTGGGCCAGTGTAACTGGGAATTAGCCATGCCTTTGCTGCTGTGTCCCTGGACCGTGGGATGGGCCTATGCTCTCAGATGCTCCACACCAGAGGGACTTCAGTGGCAGGTCAGGCCGTGGGGTCTGCTTAGGTGTCTGCAGGCTGACCTGATGGGAGAGGAAAACTCAGAGAACAAAATGAGGTCCGTTGTCACAGCAAGGGAGTTCTTCTGTATAGACATGTACCCGGGGATCAGCTTGTGGTCCAGGAAATGATTTCCTCTAGCAGGGCACAAAAGAAAGAACGGTGAGCAGTCTTGAATCTCACACAAAAAATTATAAAAGGAAAGAAACAGCCGCAACAATGAAAATAATCCAAATTATTTATCCTGCTAGGTTATAATTACTTGGCCGCTCCCCCGCTCATTACTAAGAGCAAACATTGACTTCGCCAGGCACTGAGCTAAGCACTTTACCCTACAGTAGTGCTGTTGGGTCTCTTATTGTGTCTGTTTTTTTAAATATGAAAAACTGGAACTTGGGAAGGCCCAGCGACTCTCCCTGAGCCACAAAGCAAGCACATGGCAGAGTTCAGGCTTTAACCTCTGTCTTCTGCTCCCTCCTCCTCCCCGCCTGTGCTTCCTGCTGCCCCATCTGTAAAATGTGACTGTCCTTCTGTTGAATTAGATCAAAGGTGCCTCCAGCTACCTGATCATCAGCATTTCTCAAGGTGCTCTTGAAAAGTGCAAAACCCAGGCCTCTAGAGTCTTAAGTGAGACTCACAATGTGTGTTTTTTCACAATGCCCCAGATAATTGTGAGGACCGGCCAGGGCCTCATCTAAGGGGATCCCAGAAGACAAGACCAGGTTCAAGATTCCATACTTCTTGTGTCCTTTTACCTCTCGGCTGGGAAGTAAGAAAAGGGGGTTGGGCCCCATGTAGAGACAGCTGAAATAGGGCCTGGAGCCAGTATCAACCCTTCCCCCATGGGCCTGCCCATAAATATCACCCTTTTGGGACTGGAGCCAATGTAGATCAGAAGCATTTTCCCCTCGAAGCATCTAATGTCTGGATATGTCAGCTAAGTGGAGCAGCAAGACTGTACAGGCTTTGCTGGTTTTTGGTTGGCAGCAGCTCGTCTGGACTCACAAGACATTAACTACCAGCCTTTGCAAAGTCGCTGTGCAAAAATCATTTTCTCTGAGCACTTATATTTGGCCCATCTAGAGAGTCAGTCGCTGGTATCCTCTTCCTCCTCCCACATCCACTTGGGCCAAACTTATCTTCCTAAATTGTTCTCCCAGAGCAAGATTATCATCTGAGATTAGCTGCAAGATCTGGGATCTAGTTCCAGCTCCGCCTGTGTCTGTGTCCTCCAGACAAGTTTCTTTCCTTGCTCCTAGATCCTCATATGACTTCTTGAACTGCAAAAGGGGTAAGGAAACTAATGCTTGTTTACTCAGCTGAGATGTAGACTCAAGTCACTGTAACCTAGTGTTTAAGGGCAGAGGCTCTGAAATTCACACCTTGAGGTCACATCTTCTCTCTGCCACTTACTGGCTGTGCAACCTTAGGCACAGTTTACCTCCCTGGACCTTACTTTTACCATCTGAAAATTAAGGATAATAACAGTACCTAAGTTACAGAGCTGTTGGAAGGATTAGATGAATAACGTACATAAAGTGCCTGGCATTTAGCAATTAGGAACTATTATTGTCATTACTATCATTAAATAAGCATATAAACAAATAACTATACTCTAGTGCCATACATGTTTGAATAGAAACTGCAGGGGTCTCTGAGTTCCTGATAAATGATCCAAACCAAGCCCAAGGTCCCAAAAAACTCCTCTGGCAGGGATGTTAGGCTCAAGTTGTTGTAAAGATTGAGTTGTGGCTTTCCAGGCAAACGCCAAAGAGACTTTCCCAGGCAACATGGATTCTCCGTGGCAATACCGCTGAACCCATCCCCAGCATCTCTAGCTTTCTTCCTTTTCCTGGCATGTGCCCAGACATTCCACCTCAAGGTCATTGTACAGCTGCTTTCCCTCTGCCCACCCCCACTCATCACCAGGTGAGCCCTCTCACTCTCCCTCCCACCTGACACTGCACTCCCGAGGCCTGTTTCTGCCCTCTGCTCCCAGCGCTGGTTTCCCTATGAACTTGCACTCCCCTCTTGAATGCAATGGAAGCCCCTGATACTGAGTTTGCCTGGTAATGAACTTGTCTGTTTCTTTAGGTTCAAGCACCTCTGTTTTATTTCTGGCTATTCCGGGCAACTGTCCACTCCCATTTGGATTCTAACCCACTCTCTCAGGATACCCTGGTGTCCACAGACATGTACTCTGGGAATAAGGCATCCCGGGTGAAAGCATAGCTGACAGGGGTCTTCCGAAGTCAGAGAATGGTACAAGGCACTTGGAAAAAAATCTTTTTCATTTGTATGCTTATTTAATCAGTAAATATTTATTTCATCAGGTGTCACGGTAAGAACTGGGATATCATTCTGAAGAAGGTCTACTGGCCCAACCCTGAGGAAATGGATGGGACAAATAGGAGGACAGATAGCCAGTTAGAACAACTTATAACATGGAGTGAAGGGGAAGTTCGGGGGCTGTAGGGGCACAGAGGAGGGCGTACTGTCTCATTCAGGGTTCTCAGCTGAAAACAACTCTTTCAGCAGAAAAAGAATTGAGGAAAGGAATGAGTTAATGGTGGCCTGCAGAGAACCAGCCTTGTCCACCACACAGCACCCAAACCACAGTGTGGGAATGTGCCAGCAGACCCCACCCTGCCAGCCCCTGACCAGAGATGGCAGCACATCCCACTGGCCCTGGGTGCTGGACACCAGAACTCCCTCTTCCTGTGGCCTGAACCCCACATGCTTCTCCTATCAGCCTCAGCAGGAAAGAGAGTTTGTACAAATCTCCTTCCTCACGTTCCTGACTTTCTACTCAAGGTTTCACTTGGGTGTGCCCAGTTGGTCAGGCTGGGACTGTAACCGATCAAATTGGAATAAGGCAGGACATTGCCCAACCAGAGTGTGTGTGGTGTGTGTGTGTGTACATGTGTGTGTTCCAAAGCTGCTGAGTAGCAGAAAAAGCAAGACAAGGATCCATTACAGATCCCCACAGGAGAGTTGGTGTGTGTGTGTGGGAGGGATAGAATGTGGAAGGGAACATGACCAATTTCTCAGAGGCATTGATCTCTCAGCTGAGCTCTGAAACAGGGAAAGAAATTAACCAGGTAAAGACAGGCCTGGGGGAGTGTTCAAGACAGACAGAATAGCAGGTGCGTATGCTTGGAGATGGAGAACAGCAATAGTTCAATGTTTCTGGAATAGATTTGGATGGGGGCATGGTCAAAGTTGAGGTTGGAGAGGTCAGCAGAGCCAAGCTCCTAAAATCTTAAATCTCCTGGGCTGAGAAGCAGAAGCAAAAAACAAGGTGGCAGTGTTCTTTTGAGAGACCAAAAAAAGATGGTTACACATTCCAAGACTGTCTCTGTAAGTGTCTCTGATGTTTCATTTCTTCTTTTATTGAAGACTCTTCATTGCAGCTCACTTAAAAACTCCCTGTAAGTAGAAATCCCTCACCATTATGGAGAATTTCTTCCATAATATCACACAGGCGTGGGCTGTTTATGGAAGCATGAAACAGTCCTTGCAGGAGACGTTATTCAGCATTCATGATGGAAATATTATCAGTCTCCCTTTGGAAATTAACACAAGAGCTGCATTCTTCTGCCTCTGGTCTGCAGGTTCGCCTTGCACCTCTTGACCTGTGCAAGGCACAGTTCATACCCCATCTCCTGCATGCAGACTTCCTCAGCGGCACCCATCCTTTCTCATCTGACTTCCTCTGGCTTTGAGTACCTCACAAACCTCATGTTCTCAGGTGCATATATTACTATCTTTTAACCCTCTTGCAATGAAAAGCAAAAGGAACTCTTACTACTTTTCACAAGTTGAGATTCCTTTTTGTGAGTTCTCTCCAGAGGAGGAAGCTGGACCATAATCTGGGTATCAAGATTTACTGTTTTATGGAAAATAAAACCTCCTTACCAGAGCTCCTTTGCACACAGTGGGCTTAGTTTCAATGCCAAATTAATATCCAAGCCAATGCAGAGCCCCACAGGGAATTGTTCTTTCCCTGAGACAGAGTCCACAGCAATAAGCAATGCAGGGGTGTGACATCACTCCTGCCTGTCCAGCTATTCATCATGGCAAGTCACGGGATTCAGAGGGGAGAGATCATTGTTCCAGTGCTGTGTAAATCTCTTCTGTTCTTGAACCTGGGCTTTGTAGAAATGAGTGAACAGGCATCTACAGAAGACATCATTTTCTTAGTTATATCTCTATTTGATACTAGAGAGATTGCATTATCTCTTTAAATCACAATAGGACTGTGTGAAAATCACTTTCTCTAAGCCATTTATTTGCCTTTAAAATAAAGAGATGACAAGGAAAATATGTTATTTCTTCCATGAAATGCTGCCTCTTAAGAGCTCAAGTCCGGAGCCCTTTCCTCTAGGTAAATATCCCAACATCTGGAAAAGTGATCCTCTAATAACTTTTGATGGCACTTTTGCCTCAGGACCCTTTGAAGTGCACCTTATATTGGTTGAAATCAAAGGATCTGAAACGTCACGGAGACCTGGAAATTCAGAATTGGCTTCAAGTACCCCGAGAAGAGGGACTAAGAAGCCTCTAGGATCCGAAGCTACTTTCTCATTTTTGTTTTATTTTGTTTCTCTTCTCTGTTTCTCTCTTGCTTCTTGTCCTTCCTCCTCAGTCATAGCATCCTCTGCTTTCTGCTTGTCCCTGGCTCATGGTGGCTGACAAAACCCCCAACTCTCTATTCCTTTTTCAAAAGCAGCACCCACCATACTGAGCTGATTCAGCTCAGCTGTGCTCATTCATTAAGAGTTATATAAAGGTAGCTTCTCTAAAGTGGGATATGGACAGAGCAGAATTTTCGACCTGCATTAGTCATCTATTGCTGCATGACAAATTACCCTAGAATTCTGTGACTTAAAATAATAGTAAATATTTTTTTTATCTCAGTTTCTGTGGGTCAGGAATTTGGTAGCAGCTTAGCTGAGGTTTTATCTAAAAATCCCTCTTGTGGTTGCAGTCAAGATGTCAGCTAGGGCTACAGTCACCTGAAGGCTTGACCAGGGCTGGAGAATGCACATCCAAGGGGGCTCACTCACGTGCCTGAAAGTTGATGCAGGCTTTGTCCAGCAGGCCTCAGTTCCTTCCAATAGGGGCCTTTTCATGAGCTTCTTGACTCTCTTCATGATATGACAGCTGTCTTTCCCCTGTGTAAGCAATTGAAGAAAGACTATGAGGAAGCTGCAATGTCTTTTATGACCTAACCTCAGAAGTAGCACACTGCCGTTTGTATAGTATCTTATTGGTTACACAGGTCAGCCCTATTCATGGTCGGAGAAGACCATGCAATGACATGAATACCAGGTGGTAAGAATCACTGGGGACCACCTTGGATGCTGGCTACCACAAGAGCCAGCACTAGAACAGGTTTCCAGGGACAGAGATTCAGTATCTTCATTGAATGGCTCATGCCGTTGTTTCCCCCTGGGTGACCAAGAAGCTCTCTTTTAGCTACAACCTGAATATTATTTGCTTTAAATTCTGAATTAAAACCAACTCTTTGTGCCATAGAGTGAGAGATGCTGTACAGCTGGTTAACTACATATTCATGATTTGTAGGACACTGCTCACCCAAGAGATCTGTTCTAATTTCCTTGAAAATGGCGTTGCATGAGCCCCCGCAGAGGGCCATGCCTAGCTCAGTGTGAAGCTCTGAGGAGTGGGTGCCCATATGTATTCATTGATGATGCTGATTCATAGGCTGCTGAGTGGAGATGCTCTTTAAATGCTCTTAAAAGAAGGTAGGGGACAAGGCAAGGAAACGCATCACTTCCGTGTGGGAAATCTGAATAGTCAATAGCTTTGACATCTGCAACGCTGGCCACTTTCTCAGAATCCAGAGTTGGCAGAAAAAACAAAGAGCTAAACAGAAAATAATTTAAAAAAATTGTATGTGCTCTGTGCCAAAAAAGGAATGGTTCTAGGAAAAAGGTTACATTCTGAACCCTGGGCTGTCACAATAATGTGTGCTTCAAAGCCCTTATGAGTGCGGAAAAATATTCTGTGTCAAGACCAGAAGTTGGGAGACCTGGCTCCTAATCTTCAAATCAGGTGCACTGCCTTTGGATTCTCCAGTGCAGAGTACACCAGGACTAAAAGCTGATAAAGAGCTAAACAGAAAATAATTTAAAAAAATTGTATGTGCTCTGTGCCAAAAAAGGAATGGTTCTAGGAAAAAGGTTACATTCTGAACCCTGGGCTGTCACAATAATGTGTGCTTCAAAGAAAAATATTCTGTGTCAAGACCAGAAGTTGGGAGACCTGGCTCCTAATCTTCGAATCAGGTACACTGCCTTTGGATTCTCCAGTGCAGAGTATACCAGGACTAAAAGCTGAATTTTTATTTTTTTTTTGCGGTACGCGGGCCTCTCACTGCTGTGGCCTCTCCCGTTGCGGAGCACAGGCTCCGGACGCGCAGGCTCAGCAGCCATGGCTCACGGGCCCAGCCGCTCTGCGGCATGTGGGATCTTCCCGGACCGGGGCACGAACCCGTGTCCCCTGCATCGGCAGGAGGACTCTCAACCACTGCGCCACCAGGGAAGCCCTAAAAGCTGAATTTTGAATTTTGCTTTCATTGTACAAAAAGTCATTGAGAAAGGACTTTACCACTTGACAGCAATGCAAAATTGGATAAATATTGTCATCTCTCTGAACCTCTGAGCCCTCATCTGTTAAAAAGAAAAAAAAAAAGAAAAAGAATAGTAGTAACCACTTTTCCTACTTCTTGATGCTGTTTCAGGTATCAAATTCTGGAAGACAGTTACAGATTTGAAAAGGTCCAAGGAAGCTCCTTCCTGGCCCAGTAAGGACTGGGGACCCTTGTAATGCTTTTGCTTTAAAAGGCAGCTGCTCCTACTTCAGGCATATGAGGAGGTAGGGCAAAGGAGTTGGTCCAAGCACCAGACACAGAAATCAGTAGAGTTATCCACCACAAGGGCCTCTGTGACAATGATAATAATCATCACTTTCATATTGGGCTTTATGGACACATTAGGAGCAAATATTGGACGAGTCTCTCTTTGGGTCCAAGTGTGTCAAAAATAAAGCTCAGAATCTGTGGACATGTGCTTCTCCTCTGTAAGGAACAGGGATTTTAAGATGTAACTCTGCAGACAGACAGAATGAAGAAGAAAGCAGGTGTAGGTGATAATAGAAAGAAATAAGGAAAAGAGACAAGGAGAGCGTCCTAATGCCGTTTCAGTTCCTGGTTCCCATTGTTTCTGATGTCCAGCTGCATTCCTGACCTTGGCTTCCTCAAGAGACATCCCCTCCCCCCTTATAATAAATTTCTCCTTTTGCATATGTTAAGTATGAGTCTGATTTCTTTTATTCAGAATCAAAATAGTTCTAACTAATATCATTCTTATAAAAAGAATGATCTGTGTCAATTTATGATTCCAATAGAATTGATATTGGTGTTCACGCAGCAAAGACTATGGTATTGTTGAGAAACATAGAAGCACGATGACTGAGAGTTTAGACCCAGGATCCAGGCCACCTGGGATCAAGTCTCTGGACAAATCCCTTAACCTCTCTGTGACTCAGTTTCTGTATCTGACAAATGCTGATAAAAAAAATAATAATACCTACCTTAGAGAATTGTGAGGATTGAATGAGTTTTTACATAATCAAGGTCACTTATCATTGCTTCATCCTATGGGAAGAAAAGTCACCAAGTTCCCAGCCCTGACGCCAATCTGGACTTCTAAAAAGCCTATTTATAATTATACACATACAGCGTGAATAAAAAAAGCCTTTTGGGGGCTTCCCTGGTGGCGCAGTGGTGGAGAGTCCGCCTGCCATTGCAGGGGACATGGGTTTGTGCCCCGGTCCGGGAGGATCCCGCGTGCCGTGGAGCGGCTGGGCCCGTGAGCCGTGGCCGCTGAGCCTGCGCGTCCGGAGCCTGTGCTCCGCAACGGGAGAGGCCACAACAGTGAGAGGCCCGCGTACCGCAAAAAAAAAAAAAAAAAGAAAAGGAAAAAATGCCTTTTGAGGGTTGAAAGGAGCCATTGTTCCCTGTGATAATGGGATAACTTGAAAGTAATCAAAATTTCATGTTGAAATTGGTTGCCACTGCCACATGGAAGATCGCTGAGACCCCAAGCTTCAGATGGGGAGCCCCTAGTGAAAATGTACGTCTGTGCTCAAAAATCCTGGAAATAGGGATAGATAATTGAGATTCTGGCTAAAGCAGAGTGAACAAAGATGCTCTAATTAAATGCTGCATAGGAGCTAATTAACCCATTTATGTGTTTTCTTCCTGTGTGTAATAGGAGAAGCAAATATCAGCGTTCATATATTTGCAGCCTATCAATATGTTGTGTGGGATTCTTTTCCTCTTGAGTACGGTGGGAGGATGCCCACCATGGGATCTCCAAGCCCTAATTCATCTGTCCCGAGGCTTCCGCTTAGTTTTGACATTAGCTCTGGGAAGCACATGCAGGCTTTGCTCTTTGGGCCAATCACAGAAGTCATCTTGGAGGGTACCACCAGTAATCATAGCTGTCTCCTGACACAGGGTCCTTCAGACCATCCCGGAGCTGGTCTCGGGAGTCACCTTGAGGAAAGGGCCTTGGTGCTGGTAGTCCAGTGTGGGCAGCTCTCCTGACTGCTCAGCGATCAGAGAGGCTCTCCTCACTATGGTGCTAAACGATTGACAGTTGACAGACAGGGTATTTCAGGATGCAGAGTCCCCCCACCCACTCCAGCTATGTGGCACAGGTATTTGCTTCCTTGGGAAGGAAGTGATTTATCTGTGGGAGAACACTTTTGGCAAAGTTTGCATAGGGACAGCCTCTGTCTCTGCAAGCATGTGCGTGTGTGCGTGTGTGTGCGCACGAGTGTGCACGAAGCAGTGAGAGTGAAAGATAAAGACAACATGAACGCCTTAAAAAGGCACTTCTTTATACGAATGCTTGAAAACACACGATGCAGAAAGACATCAGACCACAGAAATGAATTTCACGGCTATACTTTCTTCTTAGCTATACTAATTCAACACAGCTGTACTACTTCAGAATCAGGAGCCTGCAGTATCACTGTCTTTATTATGAAAACCTTCACAGAGAGGAAATAGTCTTAGAGGGAAATGGGTAGAAGAAAAGAAGAAACAGAAAACAAAGCTTGGTGGGAGGGTTCTGGGTAAGGGAGCAAAGAAAATGCATTTGCTCCAAGTTTGAGTTGAAAATGTTATAAGGACTCCACATAGCAGTGTCATTAGTTGGCGTCTTATAGTTGTGTATGTATATATGCTTTGCCGTTAGCTAATTACCTAAACATTAACCTTCTGGTTACTTGGCCTAGTGTTTAAATTCAGAGAAGAAACAGTTTCCCTGAAGGATTTTGATCCTTAGTGATTTAATTTAGTTGATTTCATTATAAGCTAGGTATGTAACCAAATGCTTTTAACTTTAGATGAATATAAGTTCACGTTACTCATTTGTTTCTAGCATTACTCATTTGTTTCTAGCAATTACTCATTTGTTACTCATTTGTTTCTAACATTCACCATTACACATATTAGTAAAGCACAAGGACCCAATTTTTATAATTGAAGAAATTGATTTCTTTGGTCAGTCAGGAAGATATAACAATTAAAAATCATTCACCTATCAAAAGATCATATTTTAAGACTTTATTAAACATTGCACAGCAGGTTGAGTTACTGGCAGTTGTCCTTAACACATTTGAACATATTTTATCACAAAGCAGAGAGCTCACCGACACTAGATTGGAAGGGTTTGATTAATTGGCAATTATGACGCCTTGGGTCCCATCCCTAGTTGCATAAGGATTGCTGTGTGGCCTTGGACAAGTCATTTGCAATGTGAGCAACATCTGCAATGTGAGCACAACCGTGTCTTCCTCACCTGCCTCATATTATTGCTGTGCAAAGGAAACAAGTTTCGAGTTGTGGAAGTTCTTTGAAAAGTTAAGCCTCTGAGTGAAAGGCAAGTTTTTATGGATGCACATACACATACACTCTTCATGATCATGAATACATAAGGGGTGCCCTGTGGAATATGCTATAGGTGTTTTGTGCTTTGAATGCATGCGCCTGGAGATCCCAGCCCGTAACAGCACATAATAGGTGTCCTCCTAGGTGACACTCTGTACATTAAGCCGCACCTGTGCTCCGACAGAGACAGCGGCGTGCAGAGAATTTGGAAGATCAACAGGTGCCAAGGCAGAGAGAGAACAGAGCTGTGCATTGGCAGCACCAAGCCTGTCTGTCCCTCAAGGCCAACCAGAAATACCACGGTATCCACACAGCTTCCCAGGGCTCCTCTCTCTCCCTGAAACAATTAATTTCTCCCAGATCTGTGTAGTTGGTGCACTTTATTGGGGTAGCCCTGAACTTTAAGCACCCATGCCAACCCTCACAGTATTCAACTGGCTCAAATAAATAGGGTGCCCAGCCTGCTCTGGTTTGCAGCCCTGGTTCTAAAACTCTGACCCTGAACCATTCCTCAGATTAGATTCCACCCTGTTTGGACGCTCCTGGCTTCCAACTCAAGCCAAGTCAATAAATAGGTAGCAAGAGCCTGGTATTTGCTAGGCTTGTGCTAAGTCATGGAACACAGCGATGGGCAACAATTCATGTGCTCGCCCTCATGGAGGTTATCATCTAATGGAGCGATAGACAAACAATTCCAATCTCCAGACTGAGGAATCCGTGGAGAAACTTCCAGAAAAGGTGATGTCCAACCTGAGACCTGCAGGCTGAGAGAGTGTTAATCAGATGAAAGGAAGTTGGGAAGGAAGAGAAGGCAGAATATTCCAAGTAGCACATCCGGGAGACAAGAGAGAACCTGTTGCATTTAAGAAACTGAAAGATGTTTAGTCTGGACAAAGGTAAGTGGTAAGCAAAAGCCAACTTCTTTATGTCTTTATTTCCAGCTTCCGCTTAGATTTTGCACCTTCACACCTGATGTTAATCTCCACCAACTTCAGCTCCAATCCCTCCCCCACAGACTATTAAGCGTCTCCCAGCATGATTGGGTTTGTATAATATCTTCTGGGTGGAGACCCCATGAGGACATTGGTGCCCTTATAAGGGGATAAGAGACCACAGCTGACCACTCTACACCCCGTGAAGACACTGGTGAAGGCAGCCATCTGCAAACGGAGAAGAGAGCTCTCACCAGACATGGAATCTTCCAGCATCCTGATCTTGGATCTCCAGCTTCCAGAACTGTGAGAAATAAGTCTTGTTGTTTAAATCCCCCAGTCTATGGTATTCTGTTATAGCAGCCCACACTGACTAAGCCAGGACTGACTTCCCCTGGCCTTGTAAATGGAAACCAATCTGTCTCAAGTCTTCTTTTACATGTAATTGTATCACAGCTCTCTGACTTTATTTTATTTTGCCTATTAGACTGCCAAGGCACAGATGATCTTGTATTTCCTCTCAAGTACGTGGGACAGTGCCGAGCAATATGTTTTCCTATAACAAATTTCTATTGTGTCGCTTTTTGGTTTAAAAACCTTCAGCGATTCTGCATTCATCTTCAGACAAAACTCTATCACTAAGCACGGCTCACAAGTCCCAGCCCCTGTTAGCCTGCCAGCCCCACCTCCGCGCCTTTCCCCTTCTCACTCTCCCCTCCAGTTTCACTGACCATTCATGTTCTCAGTGACTCCGAGCTCTCCTGCCTTTGAGCTCTCACACATGCCGTTCCCTCTGCTTGCCCCGTCCAACCCCTTCAGTCGTACTCATCTCCAGAGTCTCAGCTTATATACTACTTCGGCATGGAGGCTTTCCCTGACACTTGCTTACTTTTCCTGCTAGAGCATGGCACTTATTATGCTTTATTGAAATTGCGTGTTGGAATGTCTGCTCTCCCACTGTCTCAGCCTTGGCACTCTGGATCATTTGGACCGGGTAACTCTGTTGTGGGGCTGTTCCATGCACGGGAGGATGCCGAGCAACGTGCCTGGCCTCTACCAACTAGATGCCGGGCTCTCTCCCCACCCCACCCTCTGCCCCCATGGTTAGGACAACCAAGGGTGTCCCAAAGGTCCCCTGGGAACAAAAGTACCCTCATTGGAGAACCACTGTGCCAGACTCTTCCAAAGGTAGAGACTATGTCTTTTGCACAACTCTGTCCCCAAGCTGGCAGGTATAATAGTAGAAGCCCACGAATCGTATGCTGCAGGAGCGAACAGAAGTTCCTACTATAAACTCCTCCTGAACGGATGAACGTTGGGAAGGAAGCGGTGTCAGAAGCACTGGTAGCTCAGAGCCCTGCGTTTCTCTTTAATGAATGGGTAGGACCTGCACAAATGTGGTGGTCTCCTCACTTTGGAACCAGTCTCCTCCCTGCCTGTTACATCTGTCCTGGTAGGCAACAGGTCATCTAGTCTTCCGCCCCCTCCCCACACACACCTCTTTGGGCTGCCCTGTCCACCCATCTCCCCTCTACAGAACAGGAAAAAGGTTGCGGCTCTCTGAGCTTCCTGCATCAAAGATGTTTAAGCTTTTAATGCGAATCCTGATTAATTAACAAGGGCACAGGACTTATATGCATTTCAAGTTGCTTTTATCTCTGGAAGAAAAGATGCCTTTTGTCAGATACTTTCTGTTCACTGTCTAGTTCAGCATTTCAAAGGGCATGCTTTGATGGGCTGAGCAGGTTACCATTTTTTGTGAGTGAAGGGCAATGACTAGTAATTAAGGTTCAGACCCCTTTATGTCAACTCAGGGAAGAAGAATCAAATTCAATCTCAGCTTCATCCAAAATTGACTTGTGTCAAAGCTGGAGGGCTCTTCCTGGTGTCAGAAGGCAGAAGGAAGAAGGGAAGAGGGTGTGCAATGTGGTAATGGTTGCATCCTTTTGGCTTTCAATTTAAAAAGCTAACGTTTGTTGAGCACCTACTGTGTGCTGTATCACCTCTCCCACAAATTCTGTGAAAGAGTAATATTATTTCATTTATAGATTGAAGAAACTAAGTTTTGGAGATGTTAAGTAATTTGTCCAAAATATAGCAAGTGGGCCAGCCATGCTTAGAATATGGTGGGTCTGATGGTGGGCTTTCTCTTTGAATTCTGTATCCTTAGTGTTTCACACAGTGACTGGCACAGAGTAGGTTTCAAGAAATAGTTGTTGAATTGAATATTTACTGAGGACCTATAATGATGAGGTTGCTGGTTGCTTCCAACACCTACTTATCCCTTCTTCCTTAATAACATAATACTCATGTTTACCCGGAAGGTCATAACTCCAACTAAATGGCTAAAAAGACATCCCCAGCTGCTTTGCAGTTAGGAGTAACTGTGTAACAAAATCTGGTCCATGAGATATAAGCAGAAGTGTTGTGTTGCACTTCCATGAAGTCTTCTCTTACTCTCTCCTACTATTTAGATCATGCATGTGATGGCTGGAACTCAAGCAGCCGCTTTGGACCAGGAAGATCAGAGCCACACCTTGGGGATTAAGTAGCAAATATATAGAAGCAATCTGGGTACCTTATGGCCAAAGAAATGCTAAAACAGGTCCGTACTGTCTATTTCCAGACTTGTTTTATAAGAGAGATAAATAGACTTCTATCATTAAATTCACTGTTTTTGATTTTTTGGTACTTTCCACTGAACCTAATCCTAGCTGCTCTAACTACTAAGTGCAGAGAGTACTGTTCTAGGGATTGCGAGGCATGCTGACATGGCTACCCCATGCTTGTGTGAAGCTCACAGCCTGTAGGAGAACTTTGATATATCCATATCTGATGATTATGTGCCACGCTACACTACAGTCATATAAATTTTCTTTTCAGTCCCCAAATGGTAATCACCACAGAGAAGATAAAATGCTCAGTGGGAGATGAATTGGGAGATGCCACTTACAGCGGGAGGGACCATGAAAATTTTCGTGGAGGAGACACCCCTAGAATCTGGTCTTGAATATTCATGGGAGTTGGGATCTGCAGAGAATGGGATGATGTTGAATACCCCAGGAACAGAAAAAATATAGGACATGTTTGGCAGAAGGCCAGAGATTCTGTCACATGAAGTGCACGAAGCAAGCATATTGTGTAGTATTTATGAGCGTGGGCTCTGGAGTTAGATGTCTTGGGTTTGAATTCTAGCTCTGCTGTTTACTAGCTATGTGACCTTTGCCGATCCACTAAACTTCCATGAACCCTGTTTCTTCATCTGTAAAATGAATGAGGGTAGTAAGTCCTGTCTTCTCAAGTTGTCAGAATTAAGTGAGTTTATATGTATAGAAGGCTCAGAACAGTAGCCATTTCAAATAAACAAGCCCTAAATGTTCTCTCTGCCAGTCATCTCAAAAAGCTGGAAGAGTTAGTTGAAAAACAGCACACACAGCCACAAACGCCAACTTAAGACTATTATTATGAAGGTACCAAAAAGCTGCTGAAGGTTTGTAAGCCAAATTGTGAGTGACGGGGCTTCCCTGGTGGCGCAGTGATTGAGAGTCCGCCTGCCAATGCAGTAAAAAAAAAAAAAAAAAAAAAAAAATTGTAGGTGACAGGAGAGCTATTTTGGGGGACATCTTAATGTGTCAACATTTACCATCTTATCATGCTCTCTCTCCCACTCCCACCCTGTCAGCCTACTGACCCGGGTACCTCCTGGCCCCAGGGCACATCAGTATTCAGCAATTCCCCGAGGCTCTTCTCCAGGAGTCTCTGGGGATCCCAGGTCACTGACTTAGTCAAACCTGGCTGCTTCTCAGAGCCCTGGGAAAGGAAGCCCTCTGGCTTAGGCAAACCTGGCTGCTTCTCAGAGCCCTGGTAAAAGAAGGTCTCTGGCTCACAGCTCCTGGGTCTCCTTGTTCCTTTGGGATTTGCTAAAGCATGTGATTCCTGTCTCACTCTTCTGCTTTCTCTGCCCCAAATTCCCCTGCCCCCAACCCCTCAGGTTTGGGGTCATCAATGCTGACATTCTGACTCTCGGCTGTGAAATACAGGCCAATGATTACGTCAGAGCTCGATAAGATGAGCCATTTTTTCCTCCGTAGGGACAGTAGGAACCATGCCACCTTCACAGAGAAGGTTGACCATGCTGTATGCTATGGACTAAATTGTGTCTCCCCCAAATTTACATATTGAAGCCCTACCCCCCAATGTGATGGTATTTGGAAATAAGGCCTTTAAGATATAATTAAGGTTAAATGAGGTCATGAGTGTGGGACCCTAATTCAATAGGATTGGTAGCCTTATAAGAAGAGGAAGAGCTCTCTTGCTCTCTCGCTTTCTCCACCCCTGGCCACAGGCACATATCAAGGATACAGAGAAAGCAGCCATCTGCAACCCAAGGACAGAGATCTCACCAGACACCAATCCAGCTGCTCTTTTATCTTGGACTTCCAGTCTCCAGAACTGTGAGAAAATACATTTCTGTTGTTTAATCCCCCCAGCCTGTGGTATTTTGCTATGGTAGCCTGAGCAGACTAATAACATTATGTCTACATGTACAGTTCATTGTATGCCTGTTGCTGTACAGATGCTCCTCTGAGCTTGGGAGCCAACTGCAGACCTCTTCCGACAGCAATCTCTCCCATTGCGGAACATAGGCTCCGGACGCGCAGGCTCAGCGGCCATGGCTCACGGGCCCAGCCGCTCCGTGGCATGTGGGATCTTCCCGGACCGGGGTATGTACCCGTGTCCCCTGCATCGGCAGGCGGACTCTCAACCACTGCGCCACCAGGGAAGCCTGCAACCCTCTATTGGTAGCTTATTAATGGCCTCCTACTCTTCCATGCCAGTTGATGAAAGATGCATTGGATTCCCTTGTCCAGATTCCAGGTTGCCAAGCCCACAGTCACCATCCTGTGCTACCTGTGACCATTTAGCAGCCGCAAAGAGAGTAGCTTCAGCTTTCTCCCCCACTTCTTCTCAACTTAACATTTTATTGACATTTTAAGCATCTTCCACTTAAGACGTCTGCATGTGGACATCCAGTGAGACACACATCACAGCTACAGAGAATATTACAGTACAGACAATATCAAGTCAGGGGCCTGCCTTGGTCCAGACAAAAATAGAATAAGAAAAGTTAAAAAAAAAAAACAACACCCTACATGTGCATTGCCGTTTCACCCAATTTTTGTTCCCTCGAAAGATAACATGGAGATGAATATTCATGGTGAGAAACGTGAGGCTTCAGCCTTGGAAGCATAATTTATCGTTATTTCGAATTTCATTAGCGCTTTACATTTGTAAAACCCATTTGGGGTGAGGCATTTTGTTTCTTTCCTCCCTTGCCTTTTTCTTCCATGCTTCCATCCTTCCCTAAACACCCTGTCTTCTTCCAAGAGCTAAATCAGACACTCACTGTCATTTTTTTTAAAAACATCTTTATTGGAGTATAATTGCTTTACAGTGGTGTGTTACTCACTGTCATTTTTTACAGAAATGAAAAATCAGGAGTGAAGAGGGGAACTGACTTTGAAACAGAAATAACCAATTGTGGCAATGGAAATAATTACTCTAGAAGACTTGCTCTGAGGCTGTCAGGCCATCGTGTGTGCTGGTGGTGGAGCTGCAAGCTCCTGGTACAAGAGGGTCAGTCACATGCTGTCTCTTGCTTCACTTCCCAACCTGAGCAAGGAGCCAAAGTGGAAGCATTGATACAAGGTATCCTTGAGTTTCCTTCCTCCACCTGTGTGACTGAGGATCTTAACATAATTTTGGGACTTTCACTGGCAGGAACTAAAACTTTTCTGATTGATTAAAGAGGTAGGAAAGGGAAATATTTTTTATTCAACAGGAGCTATGTGTCAGACACTGGGCATAAGTATATATGAACATTCTCTGTACTGGTTACCTGTTACTGCTTAATAAACCACCCCAAAATTTAGTGGCTTAAAACCATTATTTATGATTATAGCTTACATGTCAGTGGGTTGGTTGGAGGTTGGCTCTATGGGCTAGGCTCATCAATGCATCTGTGAGTCAGCAGGGATTCAGCTCTAAGCTGAACTTTGTTGCGGCACCTTAATTGGGAAATCTCTGTTCCACGTGTTTGCCGTCTTCCTTCTGAGACCAGTAGGCTGGCCCAGGCATGTGCTTCTAGCGACTGCAGAACCATAAGACAGAAAGCAAAAACACACAGGGCGGGGAACTGACCCACCATTCACTTCTGCCTCATTCTATTGGTCAAAACAAGTCACATGGACATGCCCTGATTCAAAGAGTGCAGAAATAGACTCTGGCTCTTTAGTAAGAGTAAAGACACCTGGCAAAGGTTGCAGACACTGAGAGAGGTGAAGAATTAGGACCATGATATAATCTACTTCATTTCATTTTTCAAATGATTCAGGGAGTACCTTGCCTAGGCTACCACATGGTGAAGTGAGAACCAGATATTTTGGATTCAACCTTTCCCTTCCTTTTTACTTGTCTCCTACGGTTTGGCCCTGAAGACCACACTTAAACTTGCATCCTTACTTTTCAATCAACCATTTCTTTCAGTAGAAACATTCCAGAAAATACTCTTATGTTATGGTAACTAATAATTATGATCATAATAAAATGATGATGATGTTAGCTTCCATTCATCATATGTCTGATCTTGATGATGAAAGGGGATATGAAGTAGTGTTTATAACCAGGAGCTCTAGAGTAAGATGCCTGAGATCAGATCCTGGCCTCATCACTTATTAGGTGTGTGACTCTGGACAAGGAACTTCACATTTCTTAGCTTTAGTTTCTTCATATGACAGACGGCGATGCTTACACTTCCTAACTCTTAGAATTGTTGGAAGGGTTAGCTGAGACGAGACCTTTACAGCATTTGGCATACTGCCTGGTATACTATAGGGACTCAATCAATGATACTATTATTATTTTTGTTGTTGCTGTCATACGCTAAATAGTGTACTAAATGTCGTAGTGCATTATCATATTTAAATTGCATAGTGATTAGAAAATAGATCTCTGTTGATATTTGTCTACTTGACCAAAACATTTATTTTCTTATGGCTGCTGTCCCCATTAAGGTCTGCTAGCATATCAAAGTGGCATTTATTGAAGGTAGTAAAAAATTCCAACTTATTCTTTCAGGCTAAGAGATGCCAGTTTTGGAAATAGCCATGCATTTCTTTTGGTGTGTCATTCTCCAAGCCATGCAAAAGTTGCCTTTTCTCGCTCACAGTCCATCTGTACTAGCCACCTGCTCTGTCAAAAACATAGACACAAACAAAAAGCCTTAGGTGATATTAAAGCACGTGCAGGATGAATTTTGCTCCCCAGTGGCTGGTGTCCAAGGCAAGGAAGCTGGACTTAACGCTCGGTTCTGTTGATGCCTTGCAGATTCAGGAATTTTAGCGCTCTAATCCTAATTCCTAGAGTTCCTTGTGTTGCAAAATGGAAGTCATCAGCAATAAGCTACTTTAGCCACACCTTTGGGGTGAGTAGGTGGGGTAGGCAGGAAGGTGGGACAGAAATGCTTAATGATCAGGAAAAGCTCTCGGAAAAGGGCATTGAGGTCACACTGTCAAATCTATACGTCATGGATCCAGGTTTTTGATTTACAGGTGATAATGGCATTTAGGCTCAGCACGCCCAAAGCCTCTCCATAATAGGGGAAAGGGATAGAGGTGTCATTCAGCAATCAGAAAATGACCCACCAGTACCTGTCCCTGTAGATTTCAATTTTACCCTTGGGTCAGCTTCTACTACTCATTTTCTCAAATGGAGGCAAATTCCTCCCATCTGCCTGGGGATTTGCTCTTAACCTGAGATAATGGGAATCAGCAGTGAGAGAGGGATCTTCTGCTCTTTTCTATCCATTATCACTTCTCTGATTATTTTGCTGCCCTCACATGCAATTCAAGGATAATCAGGGTTTGCACGTTGACTGCATTATGAATTCCTGATTCTCGAGCCTTCCCAAGCCACCAAGGAACATCAAGACTCCAAGTCTGGCTTTTTTAGCACTGAATACTGTTCCTCTAGTACAATGCCTGACACAAAATAAGTATTCAATTGATTCTTGTTGAACTAATGAGTACATTAGTGTTACTGATTCTTGAATCTTGAATTTCTCTCTAGAATTCTTTAATCATTCATTTATTAATCCATTTATTTGTTCAAAAAATATGTATCAGGATTGTGTTTTGGAATTTTGCATGAGTGAAAAAAGATGAATCAAACTGTCCCTAGCTTCAAGCCATTCAGAGTATAGGAAAGGAGTTAAAACTTTGTATCAGTCAGTGATTGGCACAATAACGCTGCGTAATAAAACTAATCTAAAACTCAGTGGCTTAAAATGGCAACAATTTATTTTCACTCAGATATCTGAAGGTTGGCTGGGGGGGGTCTGCTGATTTGGGTTGGCTTGGCTAGGCTTGTCTCCAAACTATGGCTTACGTACAGATCTTCTATCATATCTGTCACCCTACATGGACCAGTGAGCTAGACAGGGTATATTACTCTCATGACAATGGCAGAAGCACAAAGAGACAGCATCACTACGAAAGCCTTGGCTCATATCATGACTTCCAGTACCTCACTAGCCAATGCAAGTCACATGGCCAAGGTCAACATCAACAAGTTCTGGGGAAGGCTCTCTACTCACAGAGGAAGAAGGGAATGACTATTTATTGGACAATAATCTAAAGCATCACAGCCTTAAATGCAAATAGGATATGTGATAGAAAATATTAAATGTTATAAATAAGTTATACAAGGAATAAGGACATACAAAGGAAAAAACTATTACTCATAAAGGATATGATGAGAATCAGAAATGGCCCTGAAGGATGGATGCTATCTGTGCATGCAGAGTACTAGTGAGGGAAAAAATAATCTAGACAGAGGTAACAGGGAATTTGGAGTGTGTGCAGGGAATAGTAAGGACATCTATTTTGATGAGGGCAGAGATTACAGGAGGAAAAAATAGCAAGACAGTAGATCAGAAAGGTTATTTAAGAACTTGAATATCATGCTAATGGGTTACATAAGACTTAGAGCAGCAAAAATTAATTAGAGAATAACAGGTGAGAATTAAAGCTAACAACAAAGTGCATGGCTCATTGTCAAGGTAGGTGTTAGACAATATATTAGTTCCTAAGAATCTCCAGAGATGTCAGGGAGAATGAGCTACCAATAGACCGAGGTGATAAATACTAGACATTACACTTTTTCAAGTATTATTTTTTCCCAGTGAATCTTAGTGGGCATCTCAAACCCCAGGCTTAATGCCACGACTGCAGTATATCTCTCCCCTGTGCAGCTTCCTCTGCTTTCCCATCCTGTCACCTTGAAGAGAAACCCCTCCTGCCTTCCAAGAAGAGGGTGAGAACCAGCTATTGGCCAGCTGTTCAGACAGAAGCCAGGCTACTGAGAGTCCAGAAGACCCAGTGCAGGGCCAAAGGGAGCCCTATCTCTGTGCAGTCTTCCTTGTCCCCCACCCCAACTTCGTTTAAAATGCCACTAACTTTCACAAGAACGTAAAAAGTATAGATTGACCTAGCCATTGTTTTTAAGTTACAAAATAAATTCCATAATTAATAAATGCATGCAATTGTTAATTTTCCCTCAGATACTTATTGAGCACCTCCTGTGTGTCAGCGTGTCTCCTAAGGGCTGGATACACAGCAGTGGATGAGAGAGGCAAAATCCCTTTCCTAGTAAAGTTTATATTTGAGTGACGGAGGCAATCCATCAATCAATCCATGAAGCAGCTGTGGTGGAGAAAATATCGACATAGAAATGATGGTGAATGGGTGGTACTTGTGGAGTAGGGAGTCGTGAAAGTCCTGTCACTGGGGATGACATCTCCACTGAGACCTCAACAAGTAGAAGGAAGCAGTGAGTACGCCATCTGTGCCGGCCGTGCAAACTGGGATGCGTAATTCAAACCCCCTCTTGCCTCAGTTCCCTGATACACAGAGAATGATAGTACACCTTCCTAGGTTTATAGAAAGATTAAATGCATTGTTATTTGTAAAGTGCTTAGAACAGTACCTGGTACATCAAACAGCTCCAGGTTAAAGGTGGAGACAGAGGAGCAGATACTTTTTTTGCGGTACGCGGGCCTCTCACTGTTGTGGCCTCTCCAGTTGCGGAGCACAGGCTCCAGACGCGCAGGCTCAGCGGCCACGGCTCACGGGCCCAGCCGGAGGAGCAGATACTTTTAATGCAGCATATTCTCTTCTCTGCTGCAGGTTGATGCAAGGTGCTAGAAGCAAAGAAAGGAGGGTGTCTAACTCAGCCTGTGGCATCAGGGAAGCTTCCTTGGGGGAATGATGTTAAATCAAAGCAAAGATGAGGGAAATTAACATTTATTGAGTACATAGTTCTTGGTGCTAGGTGATTTCTCTTATTAGTTACAGAATTTACTTTTCACAACAATTTTGTAAGTCAGGTATGCTTATGTCCACTTTATAGATGAAGAACCAGCTCACTGATTATATACCTTATCCATGACACTATGGCAGAGTCAATATTCTAAACCCAGATACCTTATATTAAACCCAAAGCAACTTTTATTTTACCACTATTGCTTTAGACCAAGAAGGTCTAAGATACCATAATAACTAACATCTATTGATTATGTTTATTGATTATTAATGTAGGCTAGACAGTCTTTCATTGTTTCATGCTTTTAATCTATTAGCTCATTTAATGTCATCCAACTCCATGAGGTCGTTACTTTTGTTGTTCTCAGATAAAGAAACCAAAGTTCAGAGAGGTTAAATAAATTTTCCAAGGTCACACAGCAAGTATCAGAGTCAGGATTGGAACACAGACAATCAATGTGATACCAGAACAATTGAGCTTATTCTACATCTATGCTGCCTCTCACTCTAGGGTGAAAAGAAGCTTGCACTTGGAGTTGAGGACCTTGATTCAGGACCCAATTCTTCCGCTTATTTGTCCAAACTTGGTAAGTCACATCTTTGAATTTTATTCTCACCACTTATAAATTGAGGCTAAAAACTCTTGTCTTGCTGCCTCACAAGGTTATGGAAGTCAAACTTATGGTGATGAATATGGAAGCATTCACTGTAAATGAAAGTTATTGTTAATTTTTATTGTTTTATTTTCATACCCATACAGAGAATAGTGGAGGTAGCTGACAGGGACAGTCATTTCTTGAAAGGGAGAAGGAGGTAGATGCCTTCAAATACTTGGAGAATTTTTATGAAACTTGCCCCACATAGCTTCTCAGATTTATACAATTTGAATCCATAGTGGTAGATTAAACAAGGAAAATATGAATCAGTACATTCTACTGGTCAGAACCAACCAAAGATAGAACCAGTTTTCAATGGAGATAATGAGTACCCACTATCAGTGTGTGAAAGCTGTAGGACTTCATGGTGGGGGGATATTGGAATGGAAAAGTCCACGTCCTAGACAGGTTTACACCTGGGCAGCTGTGATGGACTCCGTGCTAGACTCCTGCTGTTCTGTCTTGTACTATTCAAATCCATCTCTACCTAAAGCCAAAGAAGCATTTTAAAAAATGTATATCTGACTATGCCATCCTCTTACGTAAAATTGCCCATGGCTTTCCATTTAAATTAGAATTAAACCCAGACTCCTTGCCATGGCCTACATAGACCTGAACAATTTAAGCCATACTAACTTTCTGAGACTCATTTTATCCTTTTCTTGTCTTCCCTCTCAACTGCCTAGCCACGCTGACTTCAAATGTTTGACTCCTGGAATTTGCCAAGTTATCTCTCATAGCATTTGGCCCTGCTGCTCCCTCTGCCTGGCTTTCCCCCCTCACTTCCCTTCCCATAACGATGCTATTCGTTCTTCCTTGTTTCTAATTAACTGCCATGTTTTCAGAGATGCATCACCTGGTCCTCAAATAGAAATCAATACATCTCTCATCATTCCACTTCATAGAACTATGTTCTTTTCTATCACAGAACATTTAAAATCATATATTCTCTTTTTTATTGTAACAAGAGTTCACATGAGATCTACCTTCTTCATAATTGTTTATGAATACAGTATAGTATCGTTAACTATACAATATAGTATCGCACAGTGTTATATAGCAGATCACTAGAACTTGATCATCTTGCAAAACTGAAACTGTATACCAGTTTGTTGAATAGCATCTCCCCATTTTCTCCTCCCATATATTCATTTTCAATTATTTGTTTTTGTCTGTCTCTTGACTAGACTGTAAGCTCTGTAGGGGAGGAAAACCTTTCCCTTCTTCCTTTCTAGTTTGTTTGTCTGGTCTAATATGGAAGCTCATAAAAGCCTGAGACTCCAAGAAGTGACCAAAGCAGGCAGCTTCTATATCTTTTAGACAAAGAAACAATACATTTCTAAAGAATTGACAAAACAAAGGAGTTTGGGCTTGGGGCAGCTAATTAGTGAAGAAGTAACAAGTTTGTTTATACAGCCTTCTCTGCCCTGAATTCTCTGTCTCTGGTGATGAGGATGTCTCTCTACCTCCTGGTACAGAGAGGGTACTTTTCACATGGAAGATGTATTTCCTACTTTCAGGGTACAGAGGAGGATCAGAGTTCCCGCACCGGCTGTTTCTTAAGTAACTTTAATTCAAAGCAATCAGTATGCCAAGGTGGCATATTTTGGAGTGGCATATTCTGCTCCCTTTTAGCTCTGTGAGTGCAGGGACCATTTTAGTTTTGATCATCACTGTATCCACATTCCTGGAGCACAGTATTGCATAGTCCTCCATGCATGAAAGATAAGAGGAAGAAAGGGAGGGAGGGAGGAGGGAAAAAGGGAGGGAGGGAGGAAGGAAGGGCTCTTTTGAATTTAAATTTCTTTTTTCTTTTTCCCTCCAGACCAGAGTCTCAGTAAAAAAAAAAAAAAAAATTACATGTATATTATATATAGTGCCTAGAGCTGAGATGAGGGACTTTCAATAAATTTCGCTGAAAGCCTCTCTAAATGAGATGGAATGCAGCTGGACTTTCAGGAGACTTAGGGAGCCTGCAGAGCCCCAGCCTTGCTGAGTCTGCAGCTTCTCATACAATAGTCATCAAATATAGCTTGGTTAAGTGGGTCAGGAGTCGGGGATGTCCTCCTGTATCCCTGAGATACATCTAAGGGAGGCCCTTGGAGTTATGTTTACATAAAGCTCCTTAAGATAGTGGGAGAAATAGTGAAAGGAGGCCATGGAGTTGGGAGTTCAGGGCAGTGAGATCTCTGGTGTAATAAAATGTGCAGGGGACTTGAAAACAGGCAGTCTTGGGTTTTCACCCCAGATCATCAACCAAACTAGCACTTACTTGTCCTTGAGTATAATAGAGAGACTGCATTATTCTCATTTAATAGATGAAGAAGTGATGCTTGCAGAGATAATTAACTTGCCCAAGGCATCAAAACTGGCAACCGGGAGAGCTGGGATTTGAACCCTGGTTTGCCCGACTCTAAGGGTTGCTAAATAAGACTACTTAAAAATTAAAAAAAAACTATATGCACACAACAGCATGCGTCAACAAATTTAAAGATACAGACTGAAAGATGTCTGCTCTCTCCCTACTGTGTTCAAGGTCACATGGGTATTAAATGGCAGAGCTGAAATTCAAAACCAGTGTCATCTTATGCAAGAGATTGTTCTTTTAACATTCATTCATTCATTCATTCATTCATTCATTCATTTAACAAATTATCATTGATGACCTAACACATGCCAGGCAGCAGAGAACAAAATTGACAGGATTTCTGCCCTCTGGTAACTATAATTTAACAGGGAAGACAAATGTCAAATAACACTCTTGCAAAGTGGTTATTATCATCCCTGTTACAAAAGTATGGAAACTCTTAACCCTTAAGCTATACTGTCTCGTTGGAGGAGGTCACAGAGAGGACATGACTGCCAGTTGACCTGCAAGCTAGACCTGGGTTCATTACCCTCTCCTGGGTCTTCGAAATGTACATTCCATCCATTGTTCCTGGAACCACATCAGGATCGCAGTCTTAAGAGAGCAATTGTGTTGTTGAGACCATCTGGACGGTGTATGTGACTGAACCCCGTTAAGGCCTCCATACAGAATTTCAGGATTCTGCCAGACAGGTGCAAAGATCTACCTGTCTTGCAGCATCCAAGACAGGCCTTGCATGCAAATTGCTTTCATCTTATTAGCACTGCCACCTGCCAAGCTGGAGGGGTCTGTCTCTTTCTTTGGTCTCTCCTTGCCCTCCCCCTACAGGGCTTACTTTCGGAATTTCAACCCAACAAAGTTAGAAGGACTTCATTAGATGTAAATTGCCTAGTATATTGCAGGCAGCACATTTTCTGTGTGTTCCCAATTGTCTCTATGTAAAGCTGAGATTAACAATTGCAACCTCACAGGTGGTTGTGAGAATTAAATAAGAAAATATGTTTTGTGCCTGACTCATAGTAGACACCCAGAAAATGTTGTAGAAATAGTCACTTTATGCCGTCACCTTCACCAGTTCAAAATGTAATGGTACAAATAATGTGCTGCAGAAAGGAAGACGACCTAGTACTCGCTAGCAGAGAAGAAAGCTTACACTTTTCTTAGTAAAATACATTCTAATGTACCAGGTTAGAAGTTCAGCTTGAATAAATATAAAGAGGATACTGCAAGGCTTTGTTTTTTTTTTTTTTTTAAACTAAAGCAGGGTTCCAAAGAGAAAAATATTCCAGACAGGAAGAGCCAATAGAACCCAGACAGAGGGACCTGAAAAATACACCAATAGTAAGATTTGGAAGGAAAAAAGATCCAGAGGAATATCACCTATTGCTATGAGCTAAGGATGAAAGATGACAAGAGTAACAAAGGAAGAAGGAAACACGAATAGGTGAAATGATTAAGTAGGCAAAGAGGTACAGAGATTTGGGCACAAGCAAATGAATGATGGGGATGAATTAAAGATGAGCGAACTTGAAAAAGAAAATGCAACAGGATGAATGAGGAAAGAGAGTCTTTCAAGGAGTTTTGCGAGGGTTTTGAGTAGATGGTGTAAGAAGGATTTGAAATGACTGCGTAAATCATGGAACAAGAAGGGGTTGATTTAGAGGACCGGGGACAGGGAATGTGGGAGGTAATGAAAGGTATGAGCTGGAGAAAAAAAATAATAAATTTGAGAACTGTTAAGGGAAAAGTCAGATAAGTCCTGGGTTGAAGCAGAAATCAGTTAAACGGATGCAAGTAGAAATGAAGAAAGACAACGGTGATTAACATACTCTTTCATTTTTCATGAAGGAGAAGTTAGAGACAATGGTAAAAGTTTGCTCTAAATGAGATATAGTGGAAATGTTCTGGAAAGGGAGATGAGAAACGGAGGGAGGAAAGCAAAGAGACAGAAAGGTCACAGAAGGACCAAATAAATAGACATTTGGGGTTGGAAACAAGCTAGCGTTACTGAGGACCTACTATGTGCCAGAGAGTACTCAGTGCTTCCACTTATACCTGCTGGCTCATCCAACTTTCCCATCACCCAACTTACAAGAAAGATAATTAAGGCTCAGAGAGGTAGTGAATCACTAAAATTAGCCAACTAGTAAGTGATCGAGAAATGAATTTGAGCTTACGTCAAAGAGAGGTCTGAGTCAAAGAAACAGCAGTAATAGAAATGTTTACAGTGATCTAATTTGGAGACATCAACAGTAAAAGGAAAAGCTTCAAGATTGACCTTCATCTTGTAATTGCTTCTGTACCAACGGATGGAGTTGGGCTCTGCATGGTTTAAGATGCTGAGGTTGGCAGACCTAAAAGGAGAGAGTGTCTGTGGGGAGGTGGCTGAAGGGAAGAAAAGGAAACAATATGCTGGGTGATAAATGGATTCAATGTGCTGCAGGGAGCAAGGCAGGATTAAAAGAATGAGGTGAATTACAGAGAGGGCCATGATTGAAGCAAGAGAAAACAAACGGTGGACAGGTGTGGGTACAAAGAGGACTGATGGAGGATTGAGCTTAGATAGAGTAGAGATGGAGCAAGAGATAACAAGCTCTTCTCCTGAAGTGGAGTTTGTGTTCTAGACATCATTTTGAAGCTTAAAGAAGAAAGACTTTAAAAAAAAAAATCACTTGAATCATGGAAATCTGGGAAGGGAGAAAAGAAGGAAGGAGGGAAAGAAGGAAAGGAGGAAGGAATAAAAGGAGGGAAGGAGGGACAGACAGATAGACAGAGGGAGGATAATGTACTCATTGTGGAAAACCAAAAGGATGGGTCTCTTTTCTTCACTGCAGAATTATGGCTAGTGCCTAATACAATACGTGTCTTAGACTTAAAAGTCAAGAAAGGCGTGATTATTCATTAACAAAATACTGATTTTTGTGTCTCTACCCTATGTCAGACACAGAGCTAGCTTGTACAAACAGGGTGGTAAGCAGGACATACATGGCCTTTGACCTCTTTGAGTTCCCAGTCTAGAGGGGAAGATGCATCAAGGAAATACACTAATAAATGGACAATTATTAAAATATGTAATGAGTGCAATTAAAATATATATGAGGAGATGTGAAAGGAAATAACAGGGAAGTCAGAGAGGAGCTAGCTTGAACTGGGGGCTTAGTCATCTTAGAGAAAGTGCTTTATGCACTAAGACTCACATGTAAACGAAAGGTAGCAAGGTGAAGTCTGGAGGGAGATCCCTCCAGGCAGAAGGAAGAGCCTTTGGGAAAACAGTGGGGACACAAGAGCTTGAAACATTCCAGGAACAAAAAAGAGGTGTTTCTGGCCAGAACAGAGTGACGGTGCTGAAGATCTTGTCAAATGGGGCTGGAGAGGAAAACAGGGAGTGAGATACCAGAAGATGTTTGGATTTACTTATAATGTTAATAGAACCCATTATGGGCCAGGCATTTTCACATATGTGATCTCATTAAATTTCCATAATAATCCTGAGAAATGGGTATTACTTTTTCCTCCTTTCACAAATAAGAAAATGAGGTCTAATAGGGGCATTATTGAGTGATTTGACCCAATAGGTAAATAGCAGAGATGATATCTCAGCCAACCCTGTCTCTCCCAAATCCTTGCTTCTTCAAAACACTAGGCTGTCTCAGTCACGTGGTCTGAATAGATGGAATTTTTAAAAAACAGAATAGAGTAAGGTGGGGGAAGAAGGAAAGGAGAAAAACGTTACAAAACTACCTAGAAAGGCAAATATGAAATATTCAAGAGGAAGCATTTGCTGGGGAGTGGGGGAGCTGGAAGGGGCTAGAAAGAATGAAAAGGAATTTCAGATCAGTGGAGTCAGAGATGGGGGTATGTGGGGACCCTCTAGGAGAATAAATTACATCAATCATGAACTGTAACTAATTACATCAATAATGAACTGTGACTTAGGAGGAGAGGGGAAGGGTGAGAAGAGTGGTACCACTGGCCACAAGACAGGGGGGTATCAGAGTGTGAATAGGGAAGTCCTGAGGGTAGGTGGGAAGGGTTGGGGCAGAAAGGTGGCATGCTGTGGCAGGGAGAGCAAGGACTTAGGAGTCAGGCAGATGTGTGTTCCAACACTTGGCTACTGCATGATCAAAGTCAAGTTTCTTAGCTTCCCTGAGCCTCAAACGCCACATCTATCAAATGGGGATAACAAGCCTCCCTCCAGATGTTGCTGGAATTAGACATCAAAACAGCAGTTATAATTTATCGAGCACCTATTTTGTTAAGCACTTTGCATAATGGTTTCTGAAGCCTCGCTACCACCAGGAGGCAGGAATTGTTATCATCATTCATTGATGTTCTGCATAAAGTTTTGAAGCTGCAGAGTATGTGTTCAGAAGTATGAGTTCTTTTCCTGTGGTTGTTCCCGATTCGACACTGCCTACTAGATAACTTAGGTCCTCCTTCAAAATGAACAGCACATTCCTTGCCTGCCTTTTTTGTCTTGTCTCCAATCTCTCCTCTCCCTCTCAATGAACTTCCTCCATTTCCCTTCATGAGCTTTGCCCTTGCTGCCTTCCATTTGTTTCCACTTTCTGTTCTCCGTCAGGTGTGTTAGTCACAAGCAACAGAGACCAATTCTGATCATTTAAGCAGTAACAGAATTCAGTAGTGATACTACTCAGAATATCCAGGAGGGCACGGTATCTGGGCTGAAAGTCTGTGAAGTTGAGAGCAGCACTCCAAATCACATCACAGAACTGGCTGCTGGAGCTACTGTTGTAGCTGCAGCCAGGCACCAAGAAGGCATTTCACACTTTTGACACCAAATGACACTGGGCTCTGAGCAGCGGTGTTAGAACGATTTCTACTAGTGATGAAATCTGGATGTAACTGCCCCACCTGTTACCACTTTGGTCCCCAAGTGGATTCTGCCTAATTCCAGCTTCCTTCCCAGAATCTGGGGTGGGTGAATCTGATTGGTGAATTCTGAGTCATGTGCTCAAGTCCTAGATGCAGTGGAGGCTGAAAGTATCTGGAAATTGTAGCCTCTTCATGGGAGGTGGGCTGTGGCTTAGGGAATAAAGCCCCCTCTAAGGGATTCATCCAGATGCTGAGCAGTTGCCAGGAATGCCAAATGGCAGATTTAACCCCATGCTACTAGTCCTACATGGCTCAATTCCAATGCCATCTCCTTTGGGGAGCTTCCTTTGATTTCTCCAAGCATATGTTTCAGAGCACCTCATAAAAGAAACACATGTCTGTCTGTCTGTCTGCCTGCCTGCCTGGTATCTGAGATATTTCTGTGTTCTCTCATCCCCACACCTCCCTCCACATCGTTATAAACTCTCCAAGGGCAGGAGTTGTGTTTATGCATCTCTGCATCCCCTTATAGTGCCTGGTAGGAGCCCTAGATATTTGGTGGTGAATGAATGAATGAAAGTGTTGGTCTCATTCGACAGGCCTTTGTACCAGGGGTCCATGAAGGACTTGCACAGACTCTGCCTTACATAAGGGAGCCCTTTTTTCCTGGTGTGCACTTCTATAAATGGACTATGTCAGCATATTTGAAGAAAGGGGCATAGAAAATCAGAAAGCCCCGTTGCAGAGGATAGTGGCGGATTGTAAGGGTACAAAGGAGAGACTGAGGGAGCCAGGGTGACATATTTTGGAGGAGTAAATGAACTGGAGCAGGCATCAGAGAGGCAGGAGACAATTTAGAATCAGAGGACTTGAAAAGCCAGATTTCCACCCCCCCACCCCCTCCTTGGGTTCACAGATTAGTAAACTGAGACAGGAGAAGCATACCTTACAAACCTCAGAGCTGAAAAAGACCCAGATGCACTCCTGCGGATGTGCCTTTCACAACATCTTTGATAGGTGGGCTTTTCCAAGGTCACTGAGGACAGTGTGTTTCAGTGGAAACAGCCAAGGCGTTGGAGCTTGGAGTTCAGATTTTAGCTCTTGTGCTTATTAGCTGAGTGACCCTGGGAAGTCCCTTTACCTCCCTGACCTCCTGATCTCAGTTTCCTCATCTGGAAAATGGGAATCATAATACCCATCTCATTGGAGTATGTTTATGTATAAAAGTTAACATAGATACATGTCTAGCACTTGGAGAATGCTTAATAAACAGTATAATTAAGTCCAAGGTCACAAAACAGGTTTTGATTTTTCCTTCTTTTAAGTCCTCTTCCTTTATCCAAAGTCATGAAAAAGTAAATAAAATGTGCTGGGAGCGGGAAAAAGGCCTTTCCTGTGAAGGGTTAAATACAGAAAGGAGAAAAGAGGCAGAAGAGGGAAGAGCTAAGATGAGAGAAGTTAATGCACGGAGGAGACCACACCAAAGGTGTGCAGATGGGCAAGAAATACCGGGAGATGGCAAATGGCTCACAAGTAATAGGTAGGAAGCATCTATAAGATTAAAGTCAAGACAAGGTTAAGAATGAAAGGAGTGGAGAGACGAAAGAGAGAACAGAGAGAGGAGAGAGGAAGAAAAGGAGGGGAGTAGAGAAGGCGGGGCCCCTCAAGGTCCAGATTCCTGCAGAGGTGGTGGCTCGCTGGGGGATACCAGGTATGTGGGGCAGAGAGAACCTACCCAGGGCCAAAAGGCTGCCCTGTGTCCGAAGACCTAGGTTTAGAGCTCAGCTTGAATCCAGGAGAAAAACGACCAGGCTTGGGGGGTGGGGTGGGGTGGGGTTGAAGAGTCGGTGAACAGACCTCTCCTCCGGGAGGGGGGCAGAGGATGTGGGAGCCCGTGGGAGCCAGAAGCAGACAGAGTAGTAGGTCTCTACCTCGCACCCTTTTCAGGAATTTTACACGCAGAGCAGCCAAGTAGTGCTGTCCAGGTTGGGAACAGGATCCAGAAAAAAGCGCTGGCTTGCAGGGCGGCAGCTGGGGGCCAGAGCATCCTCCTGGAGTCAGTGCAGGAGGGTGGGGGCCTTAGAGGGTGGAGTTCGACAACCCTTTGTCCATTAGCTCTTGGTGCAACCTCCGAGGCCTGGGTAGATGGGAGAGGTGGGAGAAGGAATGCCTGAGTTGTGGGCAAGTGGGTGGGCAGGGGTCTCAAAGGCCACGAGGAATTATTTCAGGGACTAGGAAAGGGTACAGGACTTGCTATTGGGCTTGAGGGGAGACGAAGTTGTCTTGACCATCCTTAGGCGCCCCTACCCCCCAGAAGGCGGGGTCTGGAGCAAGGCTGGGCTAAGGCGCGCCCCCAGGTGCAGCCTCTGGGTTGGGCCAGGGGTGGGGTAAAGCTGGGCGAGCTGGGTTGAGCCCAGGGGAATAAGGGGAAGCACCCGGGGTCCCTAAGTCTTAGGAATTTGCAGAGGGGTGCTGTGGCTAAAGAATATTGTGAGGGCGGATTGGGGGATCCTGGGAAAGGAGAAGGGGCGACTGGGATTCGCACGAGGCTGGGCGGAGCCTCCGAGAC
>NW_020175018.1:3887521-3893114 GCF_003031525.2 Neophocaena asiaeorientalis asiaeorientalis | reverse complement strand
TGGAGCGGCACCCGCGCCGGGGCCGGGAGTGGGACCGGGGCAGGAGCCGCCGCCGCCGCCGCGTCCCCGGGCTCCGCTGGCTCCGCGGGCACCGCCGCCGAGTCTCGCCTCCTGCTCTTTGTGCGTAACGAGCTGCCGGGGCGCATCGCGGTGCAGGACGACCTGGACAACACAGAGCTGCCCTTCTTCACCCTGGGTAAGGCTGGGCGCCGGCACACGCGGGGTCCCAGGGAACCGGGAGCCCCCAAGTGAAGCCAGACGGGTGGGGGCGCCCTGGGGATTCCCGCCCCGGGCTGCCCCGAGCGGGGTTGAGTGAGGGCAGCTGAGAGGCCCGGAGGGCGTACAGGTGGTTGGAATGAGTCCGGGGCAGTATCTGAGCGAGCGCGTGGTGGGAGACCGGGGGCGTGCCAAGCCACCCGCGGTGGGGACCTGTCCGTCCGTCTCTCAGTGCAGACGTTGAGCTCTGCCGCGATCCGTCGCTGACGCCGAAACCCCAACTGCCTGAGTGTGCTTGAGCTGGGGGCCGTGGTAGTCCCCCGCTCGGGAGCCAGGTCTGGGTCCAGCCGCCCACTGCTCCTGGGGCACGGCCACTGGCCGCCCGCGGTCACCGCCCCCTCGCTGTCGCCTCGGAGTCGTCGGCTCTGCTCTTCCGGTTCGATTTTCTCGAGAATCGGAGCGGGGTCGCTCCATGTGGAATCCCTCAGTCCGCATAAATTCGGCCTCACGGTGGGTTGGGTGACCTTGGCCAAGTCGCTTCCCCTCTCTGGGCCTCAGTTTTAGCCATCTGTGAAATGGGGCTGGGGAGGATTGAGTGATTCCCGAGCACTGGCGTTCGGAACCCAAGGTCTCCTTCCACTTTCAGATTCTCCCTCCATCCCCGTGGTCGCATTCGCCTTCCTACCCCCTCCCGGCGGAGAGCAGGTTTGTCCTCGCAGCTCACTCACTGGGCTAATAATAATAACTTAAAGGCATGAAAAAGGAAAGGGAGAGGAAAAGGATGGGGGTGGGGGCTCAAACGTAAAAGTTAATCAGAAAGTTCGCCCGCAGCTTGCTGCCAGCTGGTTCCCAGCGCGAATCCCGGAGGAGTCGGCCCTTCCAGGTAGCTGTGGGAGGCGCAGCTGATTTCCCACCCGGGTAATTGATCGCTTAATTATCTCGGAGAGCGTTTACAAAAATGTTGTTTCCCCTTAGCTCTCCCGCGCTCGCCGGTCTCTCTCTCTCCCCTCCCCTCTTGGGGGAGCGGGGTGCGATTGGTTGTCGGAGTCGGGCCAGCAGCAGCTCCAGGAAGGCGCCGGGGGCTCGCCCCAGACTCCAGACCCCGGGATCCGGCTGAGCTCCGGCACCGCGGGGGTGATGGGCCTTCGATGTCCGCGCCTTCGGGGTCCCGGCTTGAACCTCTGAGGTTAACTCCTTGCTCGCCCGAGAAGCCCCAAAGAGTAATCAATGGACTAGACTCCTCTCTCCTGGGAGCCATAATATTTTTGATGTATTTTTGTGACGCCCCCCTCCCGCCCGCCCGCCCGCCACTTCCCTTTCGTGCTGGCCGCCTTTGGAGCTTTGAGCGAGCGCCAGGCCCTTTCCTGGTCTGAGCATGTACCTCGGGTTTCTGGCCCCTGGGCTCTCCCCAGCTGGCTGTAACTTGAGCGTGCTGAGCTTTGTGGGGTACTAGGCAGGAGAGCGCCTTACAGGTTCTCAGGGGACTTTCCGCGGCGGCGCGTCTGGTGTGCCACACACACACGTTCAAGCATACACACGTGCGCGGACACACACACATACACCAAGAGCCATTCCCACTTGCACTTGTGAGCTGCCCATTTCCAAGTAAGTGGATGGGGGTGAAGATGGGGTTCCTTAGGGCGAAGAGCCAACCTTGGGCTCATGGCCAACTCCTGTGACCCTGCCGCAGGGAAGGGTCCTTCCAGAGAAACGGAGAGTGTCCCTCACCACTTTCAATCCCAACCTTCTCCCTCCACTCTCGAGATCTCTCTACTCCCGGATGTCCGGAGAGGGAGGGAGTGGGGATCCTTCTAAATGGCTGTTCAGATGAGGGGGAAAGGTGGGGGGAATCCTTGGGTATGGCATGATTTGGAAGCGAGGACCCCAGAGCGTTCCAGTTTCCCTAGGATGTGGAGGACCTGGTCCAGCCGGCTACAGGAGTCGCTCCAGAATTCCTGGAGCTGGCAATCTCTGCGTTCTTAAACTTTGGCTTTCAAGAGGAAATGGGCACCTGGGAGCCCAGGGCAGGCTGAGTGAGGGGCTGAGTGAGGAACTGAGTGAGGAGCTGGAAGTGTCAAATCCCCCAGACCGGTGCTTCAGCATCAGAGTCTTCTGGTGCTCTCCACTTGGAGGCTTCCGCCTTCTCTGACGCAGGCGGCTGAGCCTTGGCGGCTGGGGACTGCCTGCTGTGGAGTGGCAGGTGCCGTCCTCCTTGGAAGCCCTGAGCCCTTTGGGGAAGCAGGTTCCTCCTCCTCCTTCCCCGCAGCCCGAGGCACTCCTACCAGGGATTTGGCTAGCGAGGTAGTCGCCAGATGGCCGAGCATAGCAGGATCTGTGTAGGGAGACGTGGGCTTTTTATTTGTGTTGTTCTTCCACTGTTTGTGTGTAAACACAGAGTGCACAATGAGCTCTGGGAGGGCCAGGCTGGCTGAAAATGAGGGCGGAGGGGGGGTACTATGAGTCATTTATGGCCGTATCTCCCCCAGGGTCCCCAGGCAGCCCCATCCCATCATCCCATCTTCAGACCTTCTAAACATCCTTCCCTAGTGTTTGTCTCTGGCGAGTTGGGTGAGTCTTTCACTTCTAGGTCACCAAGTTCAAGGGATTTGGAGATGGCGTGCGCCACAGATGCACATGCAAAGTCGGTAAATGCTGAATCCTGCCAGTAGCGGGGTGTGTGGAGCCACCACTAGGGGGTGATAGTGTCTACCAAAGCCCTCAGGCTATGCTTTGGGTTGTGGGTCTAGAGTTGGTGGTGGTAAAATGTCCCTGGTGTTAAGGGGCAGTGAACAAACAAATCAAAGGTAGAGTTCCCATTCTACTCCAAGTCCAGTTGGGGAAGCTCAAAATTATTTTGCACACGCTGTCTACAATCCCTATTCACCAAAGTCACGGACATACCTGGCCTTCCCTCCCTCCATTGTGCCTGCCTCTCTTGTTTGAATTATCGGCTCTATAATTGGTAGTGCCCAGACTTAAAAGACTTTTCTTCAGGTCTTTTCCTCTTCATGTTTCTAATCTTCCCTTCATGTTCCAGCCTGCTTTATGTAGGTGGAAATTTCCCTCAGAGGTGAAATGCCCCCCAAGTTTCTATGTCTGGGCCTCTTCTTTAGAATCTAAGTCAGTGGTCCTGATAAAGTGAATTTCCTTGAAATAGATCAAGGAATAGCAACTAGTTGTCGATTCCTTACTGTGCTGCTCAGAGCTTTACTCTTGCCTTTTATTATTTACTCACATAAAATATATGACGTAGGCACTGTTGTAATTTATTCCCACTTTACAGGTAAGGAAACATTCTTTAGAGAGGTCAGGTGCCTAGTCCAAGGGCTCACTTTGAGTAAATGCAGACCTGGGACTGGAATCTCAGCGCATCAGACACCTACATTCTTGGTAATTGCTAAACAGCCATCTTGAGGCAAATATGCACTGAGGGGCTGGTTACATTGATGGAGGGCATGGTGCAGGGTCCTGGAGAGGAAACATAATCATCAGCACGGCAAGAACCTTTCTCGGGGGAACTTTAGCTACACTGGTGCTGAAGTATGAGAGTGTGAGAGTGAGGCATGCGTTAAATGACCTTCAATGACCCTGCCAACGCAAAGTTCCATGACTCATGGGATGTCAAAGGGCATGTGTGTAGCGGTGCCAGTGAGTGATGGGTTTGACACATTCTGTAACATCAGGGAGGGAGATATCTCTTTAGACTTAGAGAAAGCTGGGGACATTTCCTGGACGGGAAAAAAAACAAAAGCAAAAACAAAAACTGAGTGAGGTCATGGAGGATGGGCTGGAGGAGAATTTGAATGCTCCAGTACAGCTTGGGGGCTTGATGTTGCTTAGGACCTGGAACTCTCAGCTGTGGCCTGCTCTGACCTTGAACAAGTCATTTACCCCGGATCTTCAGTTCTTTGTGCTATAATATGAGTGGGTAGCTGAGCCCTAAAATAATCCTTTGGTGCAAAGATTCTATGAACTTGAAGTGCCCTGACCCACTCTGTAACTCTGACTAGCTGCCCTTGCTTCTCACTGTCTCCTTTCCTTTGCTGGTAACATGGGGGTGTTGGGGAGGACTGACGAAAAAGAAAGAATTTGAATGGGAGCAACTGTCCGTGCAGGGCTTGTGAGGTGAACCCGCACATCACCCAGTGTTCATCTGCCCCCAGGCAGCTCCAGAGTCTGCTTGTGGATTTAGCTTTCATGCCCACCGCTAGGGAAATGGCATCCTTCTTCCTGTGCTTGATAGTGGCCAGGCTGGGCTGTTCACCGTGAGACTTGATACAGCAAAAGGGGGAAAGGAGATAAAACTGAGTAACCACTTATTGTCAACATCCATTACTAATTTACCTTGTCATAGAAATCACACAGGTGAGGAGCGTGCTCTATATTTGGGGGAGGGTGTGTGGAGAAAGAAAAACCATCCAGTAGTATGTTTTTAAATGCATCTGCATGAGCAGATCTGGCAGTGTCCTCAAGATCTGTCCTGAAAGGATGCTGTTTGCAGGAAGCTGATTGGCCTGGGTGGAAGACGAAGATACTCTGAAATGCCCACTTGGTCAGTCTGCAAAGATTCCTTAAAATACAGGCAAAAATGAACACCGAAAGAGAAGAGCCCCCAGAAGGAGTGAGGGACCAGGCACAAGGTCAGAAAGGTTGCTAGAAGCAGGGAGTTTACCCTAAGGACAGTCCACAAGGGCTGGAGAAGCTTTCTTCGAACATCAACAGGGAATGAGGCATGTGCTTTTTTTTCTGTCTGGTTCTAAAGAATGTCCTAAAGGTGCAAATACTAAGGGGATGGAGTACAGCATGACACGAGGATGTGTCCCTGGGAGCTGTCCAACAACCAGGCATTCTGACCTCTAATGATGACAGGGTCCACGTGGGAGGAAGTCTTCAAGCAGGGACCACACAGCTATTTGGCAGGCATTTGGAGAAAGGACCAGAGGCATTGAGGCTATCTGCCCCTTTTGGTTTCTGCCTTGATTCTGAAGGTTGATGACAGTTATTAAGTGGGAGAAAAAAAACAGATACAAACAGTATAAGCTGGGTTTTCTGTAGGGATTTCTGACCACAGAATATTCATTAAAATCAATCGCAGTGTTTTTCCCAGAATGGGTAAGAGGGAGAGATTCCGGGGTGGGTGAGGGGGCGAATTTGATGTCTTCAGACAAAGCTTAAAAAATGTTATTTCCTCATTTGGGCTCCAGGTCCCTTATCACTAAAACATTTCAGTAGCACTCAGACTCCAAGGTCCCGTCCTGCACTGATGGTCCAGGTTTCTGGGATATTGTAAATAAGGGTGTGTGTGTGTGTGTGTGTGTGTGTGTGTGTGTGTGTGCGTGTGTGTGTGTGTGTGTGTGTGTGTGTGTGTGTGTGTGTG
>NW_020175018.1:3882036-3887412 GCF_003031525.2 Neophocaena asiaeorientalis asiaeorientalis | reverse complement strand
TGACCCTCGTGTGTGTGTGTGTGTGTGTGTGTGTGTGTGTGTGTGTGTGTGTGTGGCAGTGCAGTGGTCTCTGATCTGAGTTTTCTCCCCTTTTCATTCACTTCCCTTACTCCATCCCCACCCCTTTGCCAGTTCAGGTCTGATGAACTTTAATAATTAGGGCAGAGACAGATATATTATCTGCCCTCAGAAAGTATAATTAGCCCTCCGTAGCTGTGGGTTCTACATCCCCAGATTCAACCAACCGTGGGCCGACTGCACTATTCCATTTTATATAAGGGACTGGCACATCCTTGGATCTTGGAAAGGGGTGGGATCCTGGAATCAATCTCCTACAGATCACAAGGGACCATTATACTATGTTACTGAGAAGGTGATGGGGCAGGGTGAGAGGAGGATTCGTTTTAGCTGTTAGGCCCAGGTTGGGTCAAGGCCATCCAGATTTGCTGTTTCTGGGGGTCAGGAACGATAGCCATCAAGACAGCACAGCTCTGCGAGCTTTTGTGACCCAGAGCTTGTTCCTTATCCTGAATGGGGCCCTCAGGCTGCAAGATCATTGAGTAATACTAATTTACAGCAAATGCAACAGTAGGTTTGCCTAGGCCCCTGGCAGGCAGAGCCTCCTGCTTCTTACCTCTTTGCTTAGCTGTAAACTAGGCATTGGCTGCCATAGGATGGTGTGAACACGTGTGCTGGGGGCAGAGGAGGACAGAGAGTGACAGTGACTTCTTTGGGTAAAGCCATAAAAGCTGTGACCATGACCATCAACTCTGATGGCCTTACAGCATCACAGACTCTCAGAGCACATTGAATCTACCCCTTCCATTTAAATGGTAACACGGGGTCCCAGACAAGGGAGGCAACCTACCTAAGGACCAGCTGTTCACACTTAAACCCAGTGGTCTTGAATCCCCCTCCACGCTTCTTTCCATCACACTGACTACCAACACGTGGCTCTGGGTGAAATATGTCTCACATCATAAGGTGCACCAAGTCTCTCCTCCTCTCCCTGCAAAACAAACAAACAAAGAAACAAAAATCTAAGGAGAAAGATATCCCTGGGGAAGTTGAATTTGTTCTCCTGCCCGAGGTATCCAGCTGGTTGGCTCCAGACTCTTCTGAGAGCCTGAGCCGATGGGTTTTGTGCTGGGGAGGAGGGAGCCTCATTGCTTTTTCACTCTAGCTGCCCTGAGGGTGAGAAGAAGCCTGCTCTTTTCCAGAAAAAGAAAGAGATTTAACCTTGAGGTGCAGCAGCATTACGGGGATACTTTCTTTGTAGGGCTGATACTTCCCCAAGTTCTCATACTGACCAGCTAGTGGCAACAGAAGATTAACTATAGCGAGAGAGAGCTGACTTTTCTTTCCTCCCAGCAGAGCTTGCAGTCTCTCGGCCCCAGAGAAGGCAGGCAGCGGTGCTTGGCGGGACTCGCTCTGCTCTCCTCTCACTGGCTCTTCACTGCCGTCTGCAGTTCTTTAGGACAACAGCCCCCAGGAAGACTTTTCCTTGGTTTGGAAGGGGGTCGGGTGGTGACTACCCAGTGTAAGATTCAGGACTGGAAGATTTCTGGCTTTCTTATTGGCATACTGGAGCGTGCAGGCAGCCCTTCTGTGAGTCGAAAATTGACAAGGATGTTGTATGTCATAAACCATTAGGGTTTTCACCTGAGAAGGAACCCTTTCTCCATGCCCGTTGTCACGGCCCCCGGCAGGGTCAGATGTCAACACTTCTCTCGACTACGATTTCAGCTGTCAACTCACTGGTATCTCCCTCTAGTCTTATTCTCTCTAGTCCATCGTCTGTACTTGCAGACAGAGGGAGTTCAGTAAAAGCCCAAATCTGATCATGGCCATCCTCTCCTAAAGCACTTCACTGGCTCCCCATAATTCTTAGTATGAAGTTCAAGCTCCTCGTTGAGCTACAAGGTCCATGATCAGACTCTGCCCAGACTGTCCTATGCTAAGAACCCTTCTTTCTTGTTCTGTAACTCTGCCCCAAAGGCCCTGGGAAAATTCCTTCTTACCTTTCAAGGCTGAATTCAACTATGAACTTACCTTTGAAGCCTTTCCTGACCTCTTGGCACTAAAGTTGGACACTCTGGGCCTTGGTACCCACTAGCGATATAAAGATTGGTGTAACAGTGGCTGGTCCCTTAGAAGTACTGAGCGCCTACAACATGCTAGGCACTGCTCCAGCCACTTAAGATGTATGGAGAACAAAAGACATAGATTTCTGTGTTCAGAGAGCTCACGTCCAGGAGTACGTGTATATATGCGTGTGTGTGTGCATGTGTATGCGTGTTGGGGAGAAAATGATAAATGTAATAGATAAGAAAATTATGTAGTATGTGAGAAGGTGATAGATTCTATAAAAAAAAGGGCAAAAAGAAAATGAACATTATTGAGGTGAGGAAATCAGTTTTAATATTAAATAGGGCCAAAGGATTGTTTATTGAGATTATAGGATTGGACCAAGACCTGAAGGCCATGAAGGCGTCACCAGGCAGATGTGTGGAAGAGTATTCCGGGCAGAGAACGGCTCCAGCAAAGACCTGACTCCAGAGCACACGTGGATCGTTCAAGGGCCAGCAAGAAGGCCAGTGTGGCCGGAGTGGAGTGAGTGGGGGGTGGACAGGACAGGACAGGGTTTAGGCTTTTACCGTGAGTGCCATGGCGAGCCAGGCAGGACGTTAAGCAAAAGAGTATCTGTAACTGACTTCTGTCTCAAAGGAATTACTCAGGCTGCTCTGTCGAGGAGCAAGGATGGGAGAAGAAGGTCTGCAGGAGTCTGTTCAGGTGAGAGATGATGGTGACTTGGGGCAGAGTGAGAGCAGAACTTAATGTGTTTCTCTGTCTTGTGGTACTTGCCTAAGAGCTCCACAGGCAGAGAACATCCCTCCTTTATCTCTGGGGCTGCAGTGATTCACCCTGTGCTTGGCACATCCTAGGTGTTCAGGGCATCTTAGATGACTAGAAACAGGTTTGCCAAGTCTCATCTCAGAATCCATACTGTGCAGAACTGGAGCGGTATTGCAATTCCACTCCTCTGTTAAGGCTGAGCTGGAATGCCACCTCTTCCATGAAACCTTCCCTCTTCTGAGCTTCCACAGCTACTGCCTCTACCTTCTCCTGCCTCCTTATTATTCTGGGGTGTTTGTAGGATGAGGAATGAGACCAGTTTGATTAGAGGAGAAAGAGTTGGGTTTAGGGAAGACCTTTTCTTGAGAATCATGGAAGCCAGATAAGGGATTAGCACCTTTGCATTGTGCCAGACAGAGAGACACTGAACGTTTGGGGGGAGATGATCCATCCATGGTGTTGGGGTCATCACCTGCTATAAATGGTAAGAATTTAGGACATTTTCTAAACGAAACCCTTTTATATAAAGATGGAGAAGTCAAGGTCACCGTAGCAAGTCAGTGGTGGAGCAGGAACCAGATCCAACCTTTTGACTCCTGGTCTGGTGTACCTTCCTCCCACCTTAGTCCAGGCCACTGGGGGTGGGGGGAGCTGGTGTTCTGGACTTCCCCCTTCTGGTATGGGGTAGGCTATGAAAAAAGCAGCCATTCATTGAACGTTTACTATGCCCTGGATGTGGTGCTGGCGCGTTTGTTATTGCAGTTCCTTCTTTCCATAGTGCTGAAAGACAGGTAGGATTCATCCCATGTTATAGGTGAGCACGGAAGCTCAGAGGAGTTCAGAAACACGCCCAAGATCACTACAGCTGAGCGGGGTCCTGTCCCAGGTGTGCCTGCTTCCAGGCTCTGTGCTCTCTCTGCCTTCCATACTGCACAGAACTAGGAGTGCCCTTGAGTTTTCACCTCTTTGACAACCTCTTGTACTTTTTATCTCTTCCTCCTCTCATTAGCAAGAAGTTGCAGACGTTTCTTACAGAGGAACTTCAGGTGTGACAGCCTCACAGGCCTGAGGGACTCAACACCTCATTTCTGGGCTGCCAGGAGCTGACTCAGCCTCTCCCCAGGCCCTGTCGCTCCTTGCTCGTTTGCCAGGAGAGCACCGGGCCTTGTCTCATCTGCTCTAGATGTCACTCGTTAGCCCTGGACTCCTTGACAAGCAGATTCCCATGCTGCCGTGGCTTCTTGATTTTCCTCCTTCCCTCCGTCCTCACTTCCTCTTTCCCTCCATCCTTCCTCCTTTCCCTTTCTTCTTCCCTTTCCACTTCCTTCTTCTCCCAGTGCTTAGGGAATTCCCACCTTCTGCTGGGCATACTGTTATGCTAGGGAACCTCTTACCTAGACCTTCCAGGAACTTAGAGAAGCTCTGCATTTCTTTTCTAGAAGTTGTCAAGCATCTGTTGTCTGAGGTGCAGCCCCTGTTTGATTGGGTGAACTTCCTCGTCACTCCTCCCCTTCAGCCCAAGTTGACTTTTCTCACCTAGTGCTTCTTAGCAGCGTTGTGCAGTTTTTATGCTCCTACCTTGAAAATGGAATTTAAATTACATTATCTATACATATGGGATATATATAATAATAAATAATACATATATATATTATAATGCTGTAAAAGTCCTAATAAATAGTGTATAGTTCTCCTAGAGTATTAGAGCTGGGTAAAAGAATGCCTTTGAGATCCAGCCCAACTCTCTCATTTACCTAGCAAAAAGAAGTACATTTGTGGGCTTCCCTGGTGGCGCAGTGGTTGAGAGTCCGCCTGCCGATGCAGGGGGCACGGGTTCGTGCCCCGGTCCGGGAAGATCCCACATGCCGCGGAGAAACTGGGCTCCGTGAGCCATGGCTGCTGAGCCTGCGCATCCGGAGCCTGTGCTCCGCAACGGGAGAGGCCACAACAGTGAGAGGCCCACGTACAGCAAAATAAGTACATTTGCAAGGTCCCACAGCTAAGCCATGGCAAAATCCAGTCTGTAGCCCAGCTCCTCTGACTGGTGTGCCAGCTCTGAAGACCCAAAGCCCTGGGATAGAATCCCGGCTGCACTACTTCCTAACTGTAGACCTCTGTATGCCCATGAAGAAAGTGAAGGTAACACAGCAATCCCTTCTCTGGGTTGCTGCGATCATTATTTTTGGAGAGTCCTCCATCTTCAGCTGTAGTCAGTGTCCAACGCTGTGCTCGATTTTTACTTACACTAAGCCATATGATCCTTACGGAGATAGTGTGTGCAAAGCACCTAGCACAGCATCTGGCACAGTTTGTGCTCCGTGCCTCTTAGCCACCTGGAATCCTTGTTATGGAAGGAGGTGGAGGTATGAATAACTAATGCATGCAAATTCCCTTTCCCTCACCCTTCTTTCCACTCCAGCTTGCTGGCTTTGGCCTCTGCCCTCCCTCCCTCTTTCCCCACCAGGAGGAGAAAAAGGATGAAATTGGCCATTGATCTCTGCTCCCTCTCCAAGAGCAGGG
>NW_020175018.1:3874307-3881788 GCF_003031525.2 Neophocaena asiaeorientalis asiaeorientalis | reverse complement strand
TGAGGAGGGTTTGGCCAGAGAAACTCGGAGAGGCTGAGTCTAAGGCAGGCGGGTCTTGGGGGAGGCAATCGGGGCAGAACCCTATCCCTTCTGGTGGCTGCCGGCTGACAAAGCCTTGCTGTCAGGCACCGGGGAAGTCACGAATGGCTTTGCAAGCAGCCGCAAAGGGAAGGAACATTTCCATTAGCAGAATCAGCAGTAAAGAGATTTCCAGTCACAGTCATAGCTGCATTTGGGGGAATCATTTCGGTGGTGACTGTGGGCTGAGGAGGGAAGGAGGCAGGGCGCCAAGGAGAGGCATGGAGACGTCTGTCTCCTTGCAGGAGCTGAGAGCTCCAATGAGAACCAGGTACCAGATACCTAGGGACTCTTGGGGAGCTGGGTGGGTCCTTAGACAAACATTCTGGACCACCTACTTCCATCCAAATGGACAGAACCCCCTTCTCAGGAGTCCCCTTGGGAGGCTGCAGGCTTGTCCTCTGTCACCTTTGCTCTGATTACCTGGGTTACTCTTTTCAAGACTTCACAGCCAGCAGCAACTTCCTAGGGTCCTGGGATTTGTCACTGGGAAAGGTCCCAGATTATTTAGCCCGGTTTTTCCCAAAGTTAGCGACTCCTCAGAATCACCTTAGAGGCCAGGTTTTCCCTTCCAGATCAGTGGAAGCACCTGGGAGGGGCCTGGGAATCTGTACTTTAAGAAGTGTACCAAATCCTTGGTGTGTCCCTGGACACCCTGGGTGCACTGGTCCCTAGGTATCTCTTTGGCCTCACCTCCTGACATTCCCCATGGCACTTGGGGCTCTAGCGTCACTGATTACTGGCAGATCTCTGGGGGGAACCAGGCACATCCTCCCTACCTGAGTCCTGAATACAAACACTGTTTTCTCTGCTGATAATGTTTTTCTGGTCTCTCATTCACCTGGCCATCTCCTAGCCTTAGCTCAGCTATTACCTCTTCTGAGGAACCTTCCTTTCTCCTCCAAGGCTACCCCCCAGTAGGATTGGCATATCTTGTGAACAAAAAATAAATGCAAAAAATAAAATGCCGGATGCCCAGTTGAATTTCAGACAATGAATACTTGCTTAGTATAACTACGTCCCATATGTCCCATGCAATATTTGGGATGTAGTTATGCTAAAAATGACTCTCTGATTATCAGAAATGCAAATTTAGCTGGACAGCCAGTATTTTTTCTGGCAACCTGCAGGGACCCTGTTTCTCTCTCTGCTGTCAGGAATCATATTACCAATGTGTGATTTGTCCCCCAAACCTGCTCTCCCCACATCCCTTCCATCTCAGGAAACCATTCACCCAGTTATTCAAGCAAAGGAATCATCTTTGATATCTCCCTTCCTTTGCCTCTCTCATTCTTTCAGCCAACCAACCTTGTTGGTTTTACTTCTAAAATGACTGTCAAAATTCTTCACTTCTCATGATGTCCTGCTGCCATCACCTTTGTCCAAGCTCACTTGGGCTGTTACCTCAGTCTCCTAACTGGGCTTCCTGCTGCCTCTCCATCCTCCTTGTCCTTTCTTTATATTTTTTGATATATAGCACACGGGCCAAATCCAGCTTGCTGCCTGCTTTTGCGTGGCCTGTAAGTCTATTTTCTTGTTTAAATACTTGAAAAAATCAAAAACAGAATAATATTTCGTGATACGCGACAATTATATGAAATTCAAATATCAGTGTCCATAAATAAAAAAAGATTTATTGGAACACAGTCACACTCATACCCTGTGTATGTATTGTCTGTGGTTGCTTTTGCTTTAAACGGCGGAGTTGAGTAGTAGCAATGATGCGTATCCGGCCTACCAAGCTTAATATATTTCCTAATTGTTCCTTTACAGAACAAGTTTGCCAGCCCTGCTGTATACAGTAACCAGAGTGATCTTTTTCAAAAAGCAAATTGGATCTTCCCACTCCCTTGTTTAAAGCCTTTAAATGTTTCTCATTGCTCTTAAGATAAAATCTTAATTCCTTTTCACAGTCTAGAAACTTTAAAAAAGTTTGCCTTCTTCTCTGGGTTGGTATTTCCTTTGCTCATAGAACTCAAGTCACCTCCTCCAAGAAGTCTTCCCTGACCAAAGCCTTCCCTGGTATACCGTCCCCCTCATAGCTTTCTATCCCATTTATTAAAAAAAAAAAAAAAACCAAAAAACCTTATCTGGCAGCTCCTTGATGGTAGGGAATGTGTCTTGTTCATTTTTTTTGCTCCTCTCAACTATATAATGCATTACACAACACATAGTAGGTGCTGAGTAGATGTTTCCTGACCAAATGAATGACACATGGGCAGCGGTAGGGGTGGTAGTTTGTGAACACCATCTTATAAGGTAGGGGCCTCATTGGGTTGTTCTGTTGCTTATCAGGAGATTGCTATCAGGATTCCAAGAGCTAAAGTTTGCAGAGCATGTAGACCAGTGCCCACCACTCAGCAAATGCCATCTAGGTGTCTGTTAAATAAACAGAGATAAACAGACCTATACTTTAATCCCTAGGACACATCCCCTCCCCACTTTATTTGCAGTTGGACCATGTTTAGGGCAATTCACAGGAAGTCCTGTGAGTAAAGACCTCATGGAGCCAGGGGGCAGGGTCATCTGGTGGCTGGAACTAGGAGCCAGGGGTCCTGGGGTTTGGTCCCAGTTCTGCTGGTGTCTGTGGTCAAGTCCCTTCCACTTTCTGGGCTTCCTACCGTTTCTCATGTGATGAGATTAAAACAAGTGATATTTGAGGTTCTTCTCAACCCCCGCAGCTCAGCAGGAGCCCAGGAGGGAAAGAAAGATTCCCTTTAGGAGCTTCTGAGTCTGGAAGCTCTGCTGCAGCAGGATAAAGCCGACTCCCTCCCTTCCTTCCTCCATCTCTGCATCCTTTCTCGGGCGTCTGAAGATCAAACCCTCAGCTCTGAACCCAGGTGCAACTCAAATTTTTAAGCCCAGTCTCACACTAATTTGTTCAGGCACCTTCTTCAATTACTTTCTCTCTAGTCTTCCCCAGGGAGGGAGACTGGAAGAAGCTGACAGCCCAAAGTAACCAATTACCTGTCTGCCAATAGCAGGACTCCTACCGTCCCTCCTTCCCTCCCTTCTTTTCTTTCTCCACTTTATTCTCCTGGCCTGTAAACCATCTCCAAACTGCAGAACCCTCCAGGGAATGGCCCCAGTTCACCTCCCAGCTGGGGAAGAGAAGGCAACCCCTCCCCCAAGAGAGACAACAGGTGGGAAGGCTGGTGGCTGAGAAGGGGCAGCTGCGGATCTTGGAAAGCCAAGCAGGTTTTGCAAGCCTGCTAAATACCAAACTGTGCTAGATTGAGAGGCAAGTGCTTTGGGCTCTAGTCCTGTTTCTGCCATCTACTTGCTGTGGCCTCAAATAAATGACAGTTCCTCTTCGGGCCTCAGATAAGATTAAGTGAATATTGTCAGAGCCATCTCTCCTTCAGGTAGGTGGGGAAGATTGGACTGCATAAGATACTCCGTGAGAGAGGAGGAACCTTCCAGTCCTGTCCACTGCTGGAATCACAGGTGTCTAGAGCTGTGCCTGTCACATAGTAGGCACTCAGTAACTATTAGTTGAATGAAGGAATGAATCAATGGAAAATGTGTGTGATCAGACGTTGCTAATCAACTTAATCCCAGCTTCAGATGCCTCGTCAGTCACTAGGATCGACTGGGGTTTGCATGGGTGATGAATTCTGTTCGCGTTCCCTAGACCCAACCAGTTCACCCCAAACCTGTGGTTCACCTTAAGTTCCCCTTGCTTGGAGCTAAGCCCCTTCAGTCATTATTCAGTCGTTCTTCCATCCGAGACATTGTGCTGAGTCCCTTGGGGGCACAGAAATGCAGGGAGTTCAAACTATTGGGATAATAACACTTGAACTTTTTGATTAAAAAAAAAAACAAAAACCTCCCTTTCATGGGTATTTTTAGCATCTCCATATTACGGATGAAGATGTGGCCATTCAAAGAGATCAAGTCAATTGCACAAGGTCACATAGTAAATGGGATTAGCTGTATTTATTTTTTAAAAGGAATCTTTGTATCGCTCTCACAAATGGAACACCAGAATAACTTGCTATAAATGGAAGGTAGCCTGTAGAAGTTAGCGTAGTGTCCACGTGCCGTCTAAACTCATCTCTCGTACCACAGTTTGGGAAACATGGATTTAACCCAACTGCTGAGATAAAGATATTCATTTAAAATTTAAATTTTGCCCACTTAATTGTGAGATTTCCCTTAACGTATACATTTAAATAATATCTTTCCTGCCTCATAACTCCTACCTGTATTTTAAGATCCAGCTTGAATGTGCCTTTGCTGCTTCCAAGGTGACTTTCCTGGCTCCCCCGAGAACAGTTATCTCACAAGCACTTTGTATATTCACTGCAGTCCGTGTTTTCGTGAAAATATGGTGATTGTTTAATTGTCTGTCTCTTGCTAGTCTTGTAAGCTTCCTGAGTTAAACATCATGTCTCTTTAATATCTGTAACTCCAGCAATGAGTGCATACATACTTAGTAAATTTTTAACCTTAATTGTAGGTTTCAACAAAAGGAATGCAAGCTTGTTGTAGTAACAAATTCAGACAATTCAGGAATATTATACGGGAAAAAGTGAAAGTCTCTCCCCCGCCCAATCTCATTCCCCAGAAGTGATCATGATGAAGGGCTTGCTGGGATCCTAGTGAAATGTAGAGTAAGTATGTGCCTGACCAACCACCTTTGGTGATGGGACAGAGAGGAAGTGACTTGTCCGAGGTCATCCGGAACCATCTTTTGTTAGGGCATTGGTTTTTCAAACTGGGTTCCATGATAGATCTGGGGAGGATGAGTCGCTCTGGGCTTCAGCTAAAGAGACACTCCAATATTAAGCCAGCTCCGGGTCCCAGAATTTACTTGCAGATTCCTTCCAGACCACAGGCAGGGAGTCCTCTTCTTGACCGACCCTATGTGAATGTGTGTGTATATATATATATATATATATATATACACACACATACACACACACACACACATATATAATGTGTGTTTATATATGAATGTATACAAATGTGTGTATGTATATACACACACACACATATATATACACGTATGTGTGTACATACATACAGATACATATAAGAGATAGAGAATAGGATAATGATCCTTCTCTCTGCAGAACTAAAAGAAAAAAACTGAAGCCAGCAGGGGAGGAGCCAGAAAGGAAGCAATTATCACGAGTCTGGGGTGGGTGTCTCTTTCTGGCACAGTATTTGACATGATGGGTAAAGCAGTTCTTCTTTTCTTCCTTAAATTATTTTCTCACTTGAGCGGGGAGACAGACTATTCAGGAGAGGGTTACCTGGGCTTAGGTTGAGTTGCTTCCTTTAGAAGCCCTCATCTGTGAAGCCATGTAGATTGGCAGCTGGTCAGTTAATAGAAGAAGCCTATTAAAGCAAGGAATCATAAAAAAAATAATGCACATTAAACGTTTCCTTTTTAACTTAAAATTTGTAAATGTGTATACGTTTGCCAGTGATTTGATGTAGGCCCAGGTCCTCTTCGAGTCTGGGTCAACTGATTGGAGTTCCATGTCATCTTCCTTGTATAAGCCATGCTCGTAATATTCCGAGTAGGATCTCCAATGTTGGTGTCATTAAAGGGGACTGAGAACTTAAAGATGTTTGCCAAGTAATTCTTCTGGAGTTTTATGATTCCTTTCTAAATTTTTATAGTTGTCACACCTGACCTAACTCAATAGCAATATTTAAGTGACTTTATTTTTATCGTAAGATCAGCTCAGTCCTCCTAGAAGCCACTTTCTTTTGATGCTCATAAATTTTTAATCTGCACAACATTTCATTAAATTTTAGAGTTATGAGAAACACAACAGGCATAAACAGGTTTGGGAAACTGGCTCTGTAAAAATGCAGCTGGCGGTCAGTGCAGAGAAGCCTAGCTGAAAGCTTTTTTAAAAAAATTAATTAATGAATGAATTTTTGGCTGAGTTCGGTCTTCGTTGCTGCACACTGGCTTTCTCTAGTTGCGGCGAGCCAGGGGCTACTCTTCATTGCTGTGCGCAGGCTTCTCACTGTGGTGGCTTCTCTTGTTGCAGAGCACGGGCCCTAGGCGTGCGGGCCTCAGTAGTCGAGGCTCACGGGCTCTAGAGCGCAGGCTCAGTAGTTGTGGCGCACGGGCTTAGCTGCTCTGCGGCATGTGGGATCTTCCTGGACCGGGGCTCAAACCTGTGTCCCCTGCACTGGCAGGCGGATTCTTTTTTTTTTTTGCAGTACGCGGGCCTCTCACTGCTGTGGCCTCTCCCGTTGCGGAGCGCAGGCTCCGTCCGCGCAGGCTCGGTGGCCATGGCTCACGGGCCCAGCCGCTCCGCGGCATGTGGGATCTTCCCGGACCGGGGCACGAACCCACGTCCCCTGCATCGGCAGGCGGACTCTCAACCACTGCGCCACCAGGGAAGCCCCGGCAGGCGGATTCTTAACCGCTGTGCCACCAGGGAAGCCCACTGAAAGCTTTTGAAATTTATACATGTTTCAGGTTGACAGAGGCATTAATGTCACAGAAATTTTAGCGGTTGAGCCATTAGATAGCATTTTGCCCCAAACCCTTATTTAAAGAAGAAGAAAAGGGGACCCACTTGCACTTTTGGGGGGAATGTTAATCTTTGCAGCCACTATGGAAAACGGCATGGAAGTTCCTCAGAAAATTAAAAGTAGAACTACTGTATGATCCAGCAATTTCACTTTTGGCTGTTTATCTGAAGAAAATGAAAAACAGTAATTCGAAAAGGTATATGCACTCCTATGTTGATTGCAGCATTATTTACAATAGCTGAGATATGAAAGCAACCTAAGTGTCCATCTCAGGATGAATGGATAAAGAGGATGTGGTTTATACATACAATAGAATATTATTCAGCCGTAAGAAAGAAGGAAATCCTTCCATTTGCAACAATGTTGGATGGACCTCCAGGGCATTATGCTAAGTGAAATAAGTCAGACAGAAAAAGACAGATAGCATATGATATCACTGATATGTGGAATCTAAAAACGCCAAACTCATAGAAACAGAGACTAGCATGGTGGTTCCTGGGGGGTGGGAGAAATGGGGAGATGTTGATCGAAGAGTACGAATTTCCAGCTATAAGATGAATACATTCTGGGGATCTAATGTACAGCATGGTGGCCACAGTTCACAATACTGTATTATGTTCTTGAAAGTTGCTAAGAGAGTAGCTCTTAAATGTTCTCACCACAAAAACAAAATGGTAATTATGTGACGAGATGAAGGCGTTAGCAAGTGCTTTGGTGGTAATCATTTTGCAATATATAGTTGTATCAAATCAACGCATTGTATAGCTTAAACTTACACAGTGTTATGTGTCAGTTGTATCTCAGTAAAACTAGAAACTTTTTTTTTTTTTAAAGATGGGAAAACTGAACCCCAGACCTGTGTCAGGAACTCAGGTCAATTAGACTCTTGGAGTTCA
>NW_020175018.1:3865331-3873959 GCF_003031525.2 Neophocaena asiaeorientalis asiaeorientalis | reverse complement strand
GCCCGGGACTCCACAGCAATTGTCATGATGCCCCCTTCCTTTTGGGTGGCCTCTTAAAGGAGGCACCCCAACACTTCCGTTTTACAGATGAGGAAACTGTGGTTCAAATACTGAAGTGACCTAGCATGGGATGCAGAGCGAGATGGAGCTGCAGTTCAATTCCCAGAGCAGGCCAACTTCCTGCATGCCATGCCAAATATCCCTGTGCTCAAGGGTAGTTTTTCAATATCTTTTAAAAAATTAGGTCTTATCAACTATTTTTTTTCCACCTATGACCACACCTTATCTTTCCTTCAGTTCAGGAGGGAATGAGAACAGGGATTCCACTTCAAGTCCCTTTGTCCTCACCCCAGATCTTTCTATAAAGGCACAGCTTTACAGGGGATCTTTGTGCATCCCTGAGCCCACATTGCAGGCCATCCAGATTCAGAACTCTCAGGGCTCTCAGGCCTATCCAGACCAGCCCTCTCATTGCACAGAGGGAGACCCAGGGCCAGAGGAGGCCAGTACCTTACTAACGTCAAGGGGCTGGGGCTGCTTCTGAGTGCAGACCCCAGTCCCTTCACCTCCACTGGGCTGCCTGCATGGCCCTGGGCCTCCCAGCGTGTCTACCTGCTGGGGAGGGTTGGTCAGGTAACGGGAGGGCAGTGTGTGTGCGTGCAGGCTGCCAGGAGTTTCCGTGCTTTATGAGGTGCACAGTATAATTCAGTATAAAAACCCATTTTGGGGATATCTTGCCCCATAAAATCTCCTCTAGCAGGAATGGCTGGAAATTTGTTTTGACTTCCCTAGCACATCTTTTTTTTAAAAAAGACCTTCTCCATCTCATTTTGCTCTTTGCTTCCTTTTTTCCACCCAGTTCTCTTTGGATGATATGCCCGTAGTGGCTTATGAGGGGACACGGTGGGGATGACACTGGGGGAATGGACCCTGCAGTATAGGTTAACGGGCTGGCAAATTGTTGTGAAAAAGCTCACCTTTCTTGAAAGACTCTTCCTCTGCAAAGACTGGCTCAGGGCATGACTTCAGGGAACTGCCTTCAAGAATTATAATCAGACTTCTGAATGTCATTCTTTTTTTTTTTTCTTAATTTATTTATTTTTTAAATTTTTGGCTGCGTTGGGTCTTTGTTGCTGCGCACAGGCTTTTCTCTAGTTGCGGCGAGCGGGGGCTACTCTGTTGTGGTGCGCGGGCTTCTCATTGGGTGGCTTCTCATGTTGCTGAGCACAGGTTCTAGGTGCGCGGGCTTCAGAGTTGTGGCACGTGGACTTTAGTAGTTGTGGCTCGCAGGCTGTAGAATGCAGGCTCAGTAGTTGTGGCGCACGGGCTTAGTTGCTCCGTGGCATGTGGAATCTTCCCGGAGCAGGGCTCGAACCTGTGTCGCCTGCATTGGCAGGCGGATTCTTAACCACTGCGCCACCAGGGAAGCCCCTAGATGTCATTCTTATTTGGGGCAAAATAAGGCTTCCGTACAACCCTCTCTCTTGTAATCCAGTAGCAGCTACTCCTCCCTCATTTCCCAGCTTCTTCATGTCACATCATCTCTTTCCCAGTCTCTTGCAATACTGCTTCAGTTTCTTCCTTTGAGTAGATACTTCATATGCTGCCTGAAGGCTCATTCCCAAAGGTCATTTCTCCCTCACTTAGAATCCTCAGTGGCTCCCTACTGTTTACAGGATTAACAGCAAACTCCTTGGCATCTGAGCTCTCCACCTAAGGACCAAACCCACCTTAATTATCCTTCTCTCTCACCATTCCTCTGCCTACATTTCAGATAAACTGGGTTTTTTTTTTATTGCTCTCAGAAAACAAGCTCTACTGAAGTCGCATTTCAGTGACTTCACTCAGGCTGGTGCTCTACCATGGATGGCCTGCTTCTCCTCCATTTCTGTTGGTGGAACCCTATCTACCCTTCTTAAACTGCTTTATTTATGGAAACTTCCATCCTTATTCTTTCCTCCCTCCCCTAATTCAGATTGAATAACTTTATTCAGAAACGTTTGTTTGTATCTCTTAGGCCACCCACCTCACTTATAATGAAACGTTTATATCCATGTCTCATCCTCTGCCTGCGTAGTACAGTACAGAAGTCACTAGCCGCATGTGGCTATTGAGCCTCGAGATGTGGCTGAAGGACTCGATTTTAAATTATACTTAATGGTAATTAGTTTGCATTTAAGTATTGATAATAGCCGCATGTGGGTAGTGGCTATCCTCTTGAATAGCACAGATATAGAACATGCCCATCATTGCAGAAAATTCTGTTGGACAGAACTGCTTATGAGGTCTTTGAGGACAGGCATGGAGCCTTGTCTCTTCTGTACCCTGTTCCTAGTACAGGGCCTGTTATTGAATGAGTGTCAATAAATGTTGGTAGAACTGACATTCGGGCAAGACTGTGTAAGCACTGACCCCAAAGAGATTCGGTTTTTAAAAATAATTAATTAATTGGCTGTGTTGGGTCTTCATCGCTGCGCACGGGCTTTCTCTAGTTGTGGTGAGCAGGGACTACTCTTCGTTGCGGTGCGCGGGCTTCTCATTGCGGTGGCTTCTCTTGTTGCGGAGCACGGGCTCTAGTCATGCAGGCTTCAGTAGTTGTGGCTCGGGGGCTCTAGAGTGCAGGTTCAGCGGTTGTGGCGCATGGACTTAGTTGATCCACGGCATGTGGGATCTTCCTGGACCAGGGCTCGAACCTGTGTCCCCTGCATTGGCAGGATTCTTAACCACTGCGCCACCAGGGAAGTCCCAAGATTCAGTTTTAAAGAAAGAAATTCACGGAAATTTACTTAAGACCAAGGTTTGTTAATAAAAGTATTGCTTTGTAGGCTTTGCAAAGCCTGATACATCTTATAGTCTGGGATGTCTTAGGTTAATCCATTAATGACACTTACTGGTAGGAATTCCGGGTCCTTGATGGGTCATTTCTCAGCCGTGCCTTTTCTTCCCATCTTAATCCCCTCCCTCCTTTCCCAGAGCAGGCCCGTCCCATAGCTGGGAGTTAGAAAGAGCAGTCCCAGGAGTTCTCATTTCCTGGGAGACAGGTGTGGACAGACCTGTCTGACACGAATGCTCAGGTTTGCGCTTCCATTGTTGCTTCATGGAAGATTTACGAGTGTTTCTTCGAGAGAGAATTCCTGAAAACTCTGCCCTGTGACTGATGGGATGAGAATGGGATACAAGGGTCTCTCCCCTTTTTTCTCCTGCCCCATCCTTTTTCCTTCTTCTCTTTTCCTCCTAAGTTTCACTTCATGTCCACTTTCTCTTTAACCTCTTCTCTCCTCTCTTCTTTGTCTTTCTCTCCTTTTTTCTCTTTACTACTCTTAATGTCTCTTTCCTTTTTTCTCCCTACCATGCTGTGTGTGTGTGTGTCTTCCTCCTTGTATCTCCATGCCTCTCTTAACCTTTCTGTCTGCTCCCCATAGCCTTGAGTTCTCATAAGAATTCCTGAGCACAAGTCGCTCCTGTCTGCCTACCCTGATCAAACCCCTTGTTGACCAACATGGAGCCATGCACAGCTCAGAACTGGCTACCTCTGGTCTTCACCTCTGGCCCAGAATGGTATTTGGAGTGAAGGAGACCACAGGTGTGGGGGGTATTGCAGGGTGCAGGTCTACCTTGCTTCTAGTGTCAGGGCCTCCCTCCTCCTCACAGGGCTGCCTCCTTGCCTGGCCCTGTTGTCAAATGTGATTCCAAATGTCCTGAATGAGTTTAGAGGCCTCGATGACCATTTGGTCCATATTGGACACATTTGACTGTGACCTTGATTTTCAGTGTGAGGTGAGTTTTTGAGAGCAGCTGGTACAAAGCATCTGAGTGTCTTAAAATTTCTGTTTTGCTAAATATTCAAAGCTCTTTTTCTGCAACTCTGGTGGGCTCCTTTTTCTCAACCCCCTCTGCTGCTCTAGCACTATTCATCAGCTCTCTTTTCCCTCAAGGCATTAGAAACATCTACTGGAGAGTTTCAGAAGAAAAGTTGCAAGAACGATAAACCTTCTCTTTTTTTTTTTTTTTTTTTTTGCGGTACGCGGGCCTCTCACTGTTGTGGCCTCTCCCGTTGCGGAGCACAGGCTCCGGACGCGCAGGCTCAGCGGCCATGGCTCACGGGCCCAGCCACTCCGCGGCATGTGGGATCTTCCCGGACCGGGGCACGAACCCACGTCCCCTGCATCGGCAGGCGGACTCTCAACCACTGCGCCACCAGGGAAGCCCCTGATAAACCTTCTTAAGAGATTATTTCTTCTGAAATGTCAACCCTTGGCTGTAACTGACAACAAAAGGCATCTGAGCCAAGTTACCTTATCCCCCAAATACCATGTGCTCTTTTGAGATTGACCTTAAGGGCATATGCTCAATTATGAAACTTGCAAGAGTTTCTTAACTTTAAAATAGCAGTTGGTCCTGAGTCAACAGGATTTCTTGTTCCAAAAATACAAAGCAAACGAAAGAACAAAATAAAGAAAATGGTGAAGAAGAAGGACAGGAAGAGGAAGAAGAGGTGGAGGGAGAGAAGACAGAAAATAAAGTAGAGTCTAAGCCATCTACCACCATAGGGTAGACTTAAATTTGCTGCTGGAGCAGGGGTGGAAGTATCTTTCTACAATCCTTGCATTTCTCTTTGTTTCCTCCCATTTCAGTATTTAACCTGTAACCACAGCTTATTAGTTTTTCCCCCCAACATTTGTTTTGAATGCATCCATTTCTTTCTGTCGTTATCCTGGTACAAGTTCCTTTCATCTCTGACCTGTAATTCAGTAGACTCCTAACCGGTCTCTCAGATTCATTCCTGCTTCTTACTCCCCTCCCAGCCCTTCCCAGTCCATTCTCAGACGCGACCAGAAGGACTTCGTAAATGTGTACACCAGATCACACCTCTGCTCTGCTTAAATTCATAATGACTTCCCATTGTGCTTATAATGCATAGTCCGCATCCAAGGCCTACGTGATCTTCAACCATAGCTGCACGTTAGAACGCATGGGAAGCTTTTAAAAATGCCAGGGCCTGGAATCTACCCTAGACTAATTAAAGCAGTATAACTGGGAGTTAGACAGTTCAGCAGTTCCTTGCAAAACTAAACATGCTTTTACATATGACCCAGCAATTGCGTTCCTCGGTGTTTACTCAGATGAGTTGAAAACTTACATCCATGTAAAACTGTGACTGCGAATGTTTATAGCAGCTTTATTCAAAACTGCCAGAACTTAGAAGCAACCAAGATATCCATCAATAGATGATAGATAAATAAACTATGGTATATCCAGACAGTGGAATATTATTTTGTTTGTTATCTTCCCAGGTGACTTAGGGGTTCTAATACACAGCTGGGCTTGACGGCCACGACCCAGGGGGACCCTGCCAACCTCTGCCTCCACCCATGCTGCTTCTCTCTTACTTGCCAAACCCCACAGAATCCCTCCCTGCCCACCCGATCTAAACTGTACTTGGCTATCTGTCCGTGTTTATTGTCTGTTGGCTTCTCTAGATTGCAGACATTTTGAGGACAGGGGCTGTGTTTAGCGCTGTGCTTCTCAAAACATGTGTTTCATAGTTAGTCCTTAGTAAATGTTACTGAGCAAATGAACAGATGAATGGCTAGGTCTGAAAGTTTAACAGATCCCTCCTTGTTGCCCCCATAATGGCAAGCAGAGGAGACTATCAGGGAAAGCGGTGATATCTGGAGCTGGGTAAGATGAAATGTACACGTACCCTCCTTCCACTCCTGAAGGGACCTACAGAACACAGAATAATTTCTTTAACCACCCATGGGCATTCCCCTCTGCTCTTTTTGCCCTCCAGCTGATGGCCTGGGTCTCCCACGTTTAAGTTAGGGAATGGATGAGTTAAACTTGTCTCTGTCATTTCCGTTTTCTTTCTCTGCAATAAAGTTAGTGATTGCTTGGTCAAACTGCAGTATAATGCAGTTAGGCTCGTGTGTTCCTATCTCCTTCAGGTGCCTTGGGAGTGACTTCTGCTACTGTAGGAAACAGCTCTGTAGTCAGTGAGCAAGCTGAAAGAAGAAAACCCCAAAGCCCTACCCTTGGCCTTCCAATGCCAGCCCCCTTTGCTGCTTCTTTCATATAAGGAAATTAAATTGCCTTTAGATTGTGAGCAAAGGGAAGAGTGATGTAGAAACAGGATATTCACAGGTACTTTCTGAAGCAGGGATAATTGCAAAGGATTCCTTTAATCCTTGCTTAGTTGGGAGAGAGACACACACATACCATTGGAGAAGCAGAGTCAGGAAGCAGTTAAGGATGTTTCTTGTCTCTGTTTGGCTTGAGTTCTAGCTCCCGGCATAATATCTGTACTTGTTTCCCTGCACATTCAGCAAATTATCTTCTAGCCAACGAGGAGTGACTGATGTCAGATTTATGGTGACGGACCCGGAGGGCAGGATAGCCTGTGAGCTCTTTTGAAGGATATAGAGAGGAAGGTAGGCAACTATATTTTTTATCCTCATGAGACTTAGGAAAAGAGGCTGGGAAGACAAGGCAGAATACTAGGAATTAAGGACCCAGTTAAAGTGGGGCTGCAAATAGTTACCAACCCAGGGAGCCCCAGGCTGTGGTTGAAGAGCTCTGATTTCTAATCTCGGGTAAACTTCTAACCCTCTGAGTGCCCTGAGCAAGTCATCCATACAACCTCCAACTGTATTGGGGGGTGGCAAGCAACGGAAAGCAGCTCTGTTTACTTAAGCATAGAGACTTTATGGGATGACTCAGGAGGATGGAAGAGCTGAAGACACAGGCTCAGAAAGGACAGCTCTGGGGATCTTGAGAGCAGTAACCTATCCACAGTCTCATCCGAGCATCCGCATCAGGACAGAGGGGGCTCCAAGTGTTTGTCCATCCTTTCCTCTCTCACTTTGGCATCCATTGCCTCGAAGTGGCCTCGTATGTACCCCTCATCTAGGGAAGAAGAGGACACGCGGATTGACATTCCCTCCAGGCTGCACATGTTGGAGAGAGAGCTATATTTTGCAAGTGAGTCTAGGGGCTGATACCAATATGGTTTCTGGGTAGCAAAAAACAGCACATGTCCTCATCAGGGACCTCGGTATTCTCATCTGCAAGATGATTGTGGTTTTCCAAATCCTCTTTTAGCATCTGAAGCTTTCCTTCAGGTAGAACCTTGGGCAACCCACTGTAAACACCAGAGGAAAGCAGTATTGCTCGGTTGAAGTAGGGGTGAAGAGGCCCAAAGCCCTGCCCTTTAGGCTTTCTCTTCCTCCTCCCCTGAAGTGGTCCTTGAAATATCTATTTAGAACCTAGAGATCCATGAATTGCAGTTAGGTACCAGTGGACTATATGATCTCCAGGACCGTTTTCAGCCCTGGCCTTTGCAGCGAAACAGAGCATCTAAGTCAAGGGCTCTATAAAGACTTGTGTAGAGGAGAGGGAGATTCTAGGAAGTAGTAACAGGGCTGAGCAGCCTCTGATTTGCCTGACAAAGATGATGACCTTCATGTGACCTGCTGCCCTCATGCCCCAAAGCATGCCCAGAAGAGTCAGGACTTAGCATCTCTAGAGAGAAAGGCTTTGCCTTAGGGAAATGATGCTAGGCAGGAGGTGTGTGGACCTTCTGGTTCGAGCCCTGTTTACAACTTGCCAGTCTCCCTGTGTTCTCTGTTTCTCCATCTCTGCTGGGCTTCTTTCAATTCCTCTAACGTAACAATCCCCCTTCTGCCTCTGGGCCTTTGCACAGGCTGTTTCCGTTGCTTCTTTTGTCTGTCTGACGCCTACCAATTTTTCGGATCCTCAATTAGTATCACTCCTTCAGAGGAGCCCTTCTGAATTCTCAGGTTAGAGCTGGTCTCCCTGTTTTATATATAAGCTTCTGTTATTGGTAGCACTTAGTCACAGATTTTAATTATACATTTATTTCTTTTTGATATTTATCTTTTCCAGTATAAGTTCAGTAAAGGCAGGAGTCAAGCCTTATTAGATACCAAAAGATGTATGGGGAATGAAGAACTAAATATAGAGCATCATACGATTTTCAAAGTGTTGATTCAGTTCAGTATTTACTGAACTGAACACCTTCTGTATACCAGGTCCTCTCATAAGTACTGGAATGGATCTCTAAATAAAGACATAGATCCAACCCCTGAGTTGCTCACTCTCTTGGTCAGGAAAATTTTGCTGTTTCTCATTTAATCCCCAGCCTACCCCCAGGAAGTCAAAAGGTATAGACTGTAAGGCCCAGAGAGGTCAAGTGACCTGACCAGTGTCACACAGTGAGTTGGTGGCTATGCCAGGATTGAAGCCTGAACTTCCTGACTCCTGGTCTGGTGCTTCTCTGTTTCTCCCATTCTTACGGAGAATAATGTAATTAGTGGAAATGGACTTTTTAAAATATAATTTTTATTTTATATTGAAGTATAGTTGATTTACAATGTTGTGTTTCAGGTGAAACAGCTAAGTGATTCAGGTATACAAATACATATATCCGGGCTTCCCTGGTGGCGCAGTGGTTGAGAGTCCGCCTGCCGTTGCAGGGGACACGGGTTCGTGCCCTGGTCCGGGAAAATCCGACATGCCGCGGAGCGGCTGGGCCCGTGAGCCATGGCCGCTGAGCCTGCACGTCCGGCGCCTGTGCTCCGCAATGGGAGAGGCCACGACAGGGAGAGG
>NW_020175018.1:3864373-3865245 GCF_003031525.2 Neophocaena asiaeorientalis asiaeorientalis | reverse complement strand
TGTAAGGAAAAAAAAAAAAAAAAAAAAACATATATCCATTCTTTTTCAGGTTCTTTTCCCATGTAGGTTATTACAGAATATTGAGTAGAGTTCCCTGTGCTATACAGTAGGTCCTTGTTCTTTTAGTTTTTGGGTTTTGTTTTTGTTTTTTCTTTTTAAAATAAAATTTATTGGAGTATAGTTGATCCACAATGTTGTGTCAGTTTCAGGTGTACAGCAAACTGAGTCAGTTATACATATTCATAGATCCACTCTTTAGGAGGTCCTTGTTGATTATCTATTTTATATATAGTAGTGTGTATGTTAATCCCAAATGCCTAATTTATCCCTCCCTGCCATATTTCCCCTTTGGTAACCGTAAGTTTGTTTTCAAAGTCTGTGAGTCTGTTTCTGTTTTGTAAATAAGTTCCTTTGTATCATTTTTTTTTAGATTCCACATATAAGTGATATCATATGATATTTGTCTTTGTCTGACTTACTTCGCTTAGTATGATCTCTAGGCCCATCCATGTTGCTGAAAATGGCATTAATTAATTCTTTTTTATGGCTGAGTAATATTCTATTGTATATATACACCACATCTTCTTTATCCATACCTCTGTCAGTGGACATCTAGGTTGCTTCTATGTCTTGGCTATTGTAAATAGTGCTACAATGAACATTGGGGTGCATGTATCTTTTTGAATTATGGTCATCAAAAAGTCTCCAGACAGTAGATGCTGGAGAGGGTTTGGAGAAAAGGGAACCTTCCTACACTGTTGGTGGGAATGAAAGTTGGTACAACCACTGTGAAGAGCAGTATAGAAGTTCCTTAAAAAACTAAAAATAGGGCTTCCCTGGTGGCGCAGTGGTTGAGAGTCCGCCTGCCGATG
>NW_020175018.1:3675631-3864304 GCF_003031525.2 Neophocaena asiaeorientalis asiaeorientalis | reverse complement strand
CTTAAAAAAAAAAAAAAAAAAAAAACCTAAAAATAGTATTACCATATGATCCAGCAATCCCAGTCCTGGTCATACATCTGGAGAAAACCATAATTCGGAAATGGACTTCTTAGCACACAACCGGAAGTGCTTTCCCCCAGGGAGAAAGTAGTCTTGGCTAGACAAGGATGAGGTGTGTGGGTGCAGAAAGAGGAAATAAGGGCAGGGGCTTAGCAAAGGAGGGTGCAGCAGCACATGTGGGTTTCTGCAGTCCAGATGCTCCCCGTGGTACCCAAGGCAGCTGAGGAATTGAGCTAGCATCTTAGAGTGCCATGCCCTCTGCTGTCAGAGAGAGAGAGACACGTTCATTCTGTGGCCTCATGGAGCTTGCCATCTCCTTTGCATCCCAGGTCCCTACCTGCTCCGCCTCACTTCCCCGTCTCTTTCCCAGCTCTCTCCTCCAGAAATGTACTCTGAAAGCAGCTCATGTTCCATCATGGTCCCAGTAGTGTTGTCCCCAAAACAGTGGGTCCTGATGTGGTACAAAGGCTGCATCAGTTCACTTTAGCCCTGCTGGTCAAAAAGAGCACTATGTTTCTGGGTCGTTGAGACTCACCAGATCACGGCAGCAAAATGGATACAAATCCCCCTTCTTCTCGCCTCGCCTCTCTTACACCCCATTTAACCTTGCTGGAGGCTGTCAGCAGCTCCCTATTAATTGGAAATAGCTGCTTATTCTCAGCTCTCTCTAAGCTGGTGACAGAGTGTGGTCCTGGTGAAGGCAGAGTCTTCTTTGACTGCAGGCAGAGTTTCTATGATTGTGTAGCTAGTTGTATTATCTTCTTCTTGTCTAAGTGTATGAAATGTCTGCTTTCATTTTTTCCCCCCTTCCCTCTTGATCTTTGTCAAAGAGTGACAGCTTCTCTAATTAGGCTGTTGAGAAGGTAACCTTAGCAACTCAGAGCTGGCAGTGGAGAAAGAGACAGGGTTCCAGGTGCCCCCCTTGCCCAAGCACTGGGCGCTCTGGGCGAGGCACAATTGCTCCCTGCAGACATTAGCGAACTCCAGACCTTCCCCACCAGAGCTGGCTCCAGAGCTGCCTGGCCATTCTCTGCTGCCTCTCTGCTGCCGCAGGAAATTCAGCCTCATCCTCGTCCTTTTTCAATCGAGGATTGAAACTCCTGGATGCAGGGAATTCCCTGTTTCCTAGGGCAGGCGGAAGACTAGAGATTTATGCACTCTCGGTTGGCACTTCCCTTGCTGAGCTCCTCCCAACACTCCAGGACACTCCTGCCCCCCTGGTCTTGATCAAGCAGTTGTCAGTATCCCCATCCTCTCGCCCTTGCATCTCCCCAGTCTCATCCCCTGAACAACTGCTTTCCATCTTCCAAAGCTCTTCCCTGGGAAATCTAGTTACCTGCACTCCCCATTCACACATATTTCTCTCTGCCTAAAACTCCTTATTTAATGCTTATCGTCTGGACCACATAATCTAGAAACAGTTTGTTTAAAAAAATTAATTCTTTTATTCTTTGCACGACGTGGTTTTCTGGATCTGAGTTACGCTTTCCCGTAGGTGAAGGGCTCACATAGTCCCTTATATTCTTTTCACGGTAGCATGTTAATAGGCACCACGTGTGCTTATAACTCATGTGCTTATTGTGAAACAAAAGGAACGTTATGGTCTGTGTCCTGAAGAGGGGGCTTCAGAAAGCTTTGGAAATTACGAGAATTTATATCATGGGATTTATCACAGTGGGTACTCCGTGTACTGGGACTGAGCTATGGTAGTAAAGGAGGTGCTGAGATATTGTCTGTGGATGTCTTTCTTCCCATTTCTCTGTTCTCCAGTATTCCCCAATTGCCTGTCATCCATTTTTCCGCCTTGTCATCATACCACTGATTAATCCATCGGCCATCTACACATCCACCCTTCTGCCTCTTCACCTACCATCCATCCATCCATTCTCTGTGCTAAGAATTATGGGATTAGTATCCTTAGGGAGCTTTCAGGGCAGGAGAGGTTGGGGTAGGAGGGATGACGTATGCTCAACTGTAATCCAAGGTGCAATCCAATGAGAGCAACGAGGTAAATGCCCTGAGTCTTCTGAGCAGGCAAGAGCAGAAGACTCCAAATATGGGAGGGTCTTTAGAGATTTGGCCCCTTCGGCCCTCTAAGTGTATAATGTGCCCAAGGTTCAGAGGAAGTGACTTGCTCAGCATCACCTGTCAAGTTGGAGAACCAAGGTTGAGTGGAAAGAACTGTAGAGCTGAAATAGATTGCTGACTTTGCTCTTCCCTTCTCACAGATGGGGAAAACAAGGCTCAGAGGTGGGAAGGGACTGGTACCGTATTACTAGTACCACTCATCTGGCAGCAAAACTGACATTTGAGCAGAAATCTCTTGACATGGTTAGGCTCAGTTGTGTGTTATGCTGGGAAAGGACCAGTGATTTGCTTAGGTGAAGGTTATACTGGGATTCACTTTTGTGTTTGAATCACCAGTCCACTTCGGTGCTTCCTCCAATGAATCACACCACTCTATCCCCAGATCTCCCAAGACACCTTGAGTTCTAGGTAAAACTAGACTCCACAATCCATCCCTTTTCATGCAACCCAGCCTTGTCCTGTGTGACCGCACTGTCTGCTCACCTTGCAAGGACCACCATTTTTACCCAGTCCAGCCCTGCCTGGTGGCCCAATTTTACTACCGAGATGTAGACTCCTCTCCAGATATTCCCAGGCTTCCCTGAAGCTGGCAGCTGAAGCCAGGTCCCAGGTGCCGAGGAGACAAGGTTCTTGGCTGTCAACGGGAGGTAAGTGGAGACGTAAAAGGTGATTTTCTGGCCTGTGAGCCCCTGTTTGTGGATTTCATCTTTTAATGGAAGTGCAGTAAATAAAAGCCGTTTTCACAATATGCCAAGCAACAGGTCAGAAACATCTGAGTCGCTGGAATTGATAGGAGGGAGCTGAGCGTAACAAATCTCCCCAAATTGCACCTGGCTCCCCTTGTATCAGCCTCCAGACCGCATCCCCCAGTTACTGTGCAAGGCAGTTACTTCTGAGCTGGAGCCTAAGGCATGTGGACGGGGGTATACTCGCACTGCTTCTCGCCAAATAGAATTGTTCACCCCGTTTTTTGGTTAGTGTTTGAGCGCTGATTGAATCTTATCCCTACTCCCCTTCAACAGTTTCTTCCCCACCTTGGATTCATTCTTCAAGCCTCATTCAAATGGCACCTCTTCCATGCAGCCACTTCCTACCCGTCCCCGCGCCCGCCCCCCCCAGTGTTTCAGTTCGAAGCAATAGTGTTAAATTGAAGCTAAATTTACATACAATGAAATGCTGAGCTGTCTGTGTACCTTTCAGTGAGTTGTGACAAAGGTCTACATCCAGGTAACTAAGAACGTTTCCATTGGGATTGACATATATACACTACTATGTATGAAATAGATCACTAATGAGAACATACTGTATAGCACAGGGAACTCTACTCAATGCTTTGTGGTGACCTAAATGGGAAGGAAATGCAAAAAAGAGGGGACATATATATGTGTACAGCTTATTCACTTTGTGGTACAGCAGACACTAACACAACATTGTAAAGCAATGATATTGCAATAAAAATTAAAAAAAAAAAAAAACATTTCCATCACTCTAGAAAGTTCCCTTGTGATCCCTTCCAGTCAGCCTTCATCCACCCATAGGCAGCTACTGGGCTAATACGTATCATTATTAGTTAATTTTGTCTGTTCTTGATCTCTTATAAATGGATACATATCATACAGGGAACAGAACACTATGGCCTATGGGCCAAATATAAGCCATCACTTCTTTTTTTGTTTGTTTGTTTTTTGCGGTACGCGGGCCTCCCACTGCTGTGGCCTCTCCCGTTGTGGAGCACAGGCTCCGGACGCACAGGCTCAGCGTCCATGGCTCAAGGGCCCAGCCGCTCCGCGGCATGTTAATAAACGTTTTTTTTTTTTTTTTTTTTGACCCACAGCACAATATAATTTATGTAAGTTAAAGTTAGTCATAGGAAGCCATTTGTGTTTTGCAAGAGCACAAATAAATGGAAGGAGCTACACTGTGATAGATTCCTAGGGATGCTAGGAAATATCACAAACTAGGTGATTTAAAACAACAGAAATGTATTCTCTCACAGTTCTGGAGTCCAGAAGTTAAAATCAAAGAGTCAGCAAGGCTGATTTCTTCTGGAGGCTCTGAAGAAGAATCTGTTTTGTGACTCTCCAACTTCTGGTGGTTGCTGGCAATCCTTGGTGTTCCTTGGCTTGTAGACACATCACTCCAGACTCTGCCTCCGTCTTCCTTCTCTTTGTATCTGTGTCCAAATTTATTTCTTCTTTTTTTTAAATCTTTTTTTTATATTTATTTTTTATTGAAGTATAGTTGAATTACAATGTTGTGTTAATTACTGCAGTACAGCAAAGTGACTCTGTTACACATATATATATATATATATATATATCACTACATTCTTTTTCATATTCTTTTCCATTATGGTTTATCACAGGATATTAAATCTAGTTCCCTGTAAGAATGGTTTTTACATTTTTAAATAGTTGGCAAGAAAATCAAAAGAAGAATGATATTTAATGATACATAAAAAATATATACAATTCCAATTTCGGTGTTCATATATAGTTTTATTAGCACCAGCCATGCCCGTTGGTTTGTGTATTGTCTATAGCTGCTTTCAGGCTGCAATGGCAGGGTTGAGTGGTTGTGACAGATTATCTGGCCAAGGCCTAACCCGTTGATTATCTGACCCTTCACTCAAAAAGTTTCTCCTTGATCTATTATGCACTCTTCTTCCTGACACCTTTGCTCAAGTTACTGTTTTTGCGATTCATCTATTGTTGTGTATAAGGGTACTTTACCAGTGGCTATTTCTAATTCCTTTAGCTAGAACGTTGTGTCTTATTCTTTGAACTCCCAGAGCGGTAATGGCAAATACGGTGTGCTTTCACCTCTTTCTGTGCCCATGGCTTCGATTCCTGATCACTCATGGTCTGTTTTCCGGCTGGCCTGAATTTGGGATCAGAATTCATCTCAAGCCAGTGCTACAGGCAGTCACTGTGAAAAGATCAGAGTTGAGTATCTGTTGAAGGTCATTTGCCATCCTGCTCTAGGAGCGTTATAGGGTTGAGCAAAGGTGCAGAGAACTTTGGCATCAGACAAAACTGGATTTGAATTCCTGTGCCGCCACTTTCCACTTCTTTATATTTGGGCAACTTACTTAGCCTCTCTGAGCCTCAGCTTTCCTCCCTAAACAATGTGAGAATAATAAAACCAATCTCATTGGTTTCTTGCAAACATTAAAAGAAGTACAGATATAAAACGCCTTGTTCAGTTCTGACACATAGTAGATGTGTAGATGCTAACTAAATGTCTCTGTAGAACAGACTTGTTCTACTTGCCCAAACCTGCTATTCCTCCTGGTTGGTGAACTCAGAATCCTCCCCGTCATCCACTCGCAAAACGTCAGACTCATAGCCTGTCCCCTCCGTGTACACACGCCCACCCCTATCATCCTCTCTTGACCTGACACCTTCTCTTGCTTTGACCTGTGCAACTGGTCACCCTCTTCACCCTCCCTGTGACTCCCTCCAATTTATGCTGCCTAATACAGGCAAAGTGAATGTATGACACACATACAGCTCCCCACCAATAGCCCATTATTCTAAGGATAAAGACTAAGCTATTTAAAGTGGCCTTAAAGCACCCATGGTCAACCCCTGTCTACATTTCTAGTCTTAGGTACCATCACTCTCCCTTGCTCCCAACAGCCAGCCACATTGACCTTGACCAGTTCTCCTATGAACCACAGGACCACATCTCCCCTCCCACAGTGATCAATATATTTTCTCCCCTCTCTTGGGAATGATAATCACTCCCATCATTTGGGGTGATGAAATGTTCTAAAAGTTCAAAACAGCTGCACCACTTTACAATCCTACCAGCAGTCATGAGGGTTCTGAGTTCTCCACAGTCTTAACAAAACTTTTTAAAAAGTAATTAATTAATTAATTTTTGGCTGTGTTGGGTCTTCGTTGCTGCGCACGGGCTTTCTCTAGTTGCGGCGAGCGGGGGCTATTCTTCGTTACAGTGCACGGGCTTCTCACTGCGGTGGCTTCTCTTGTTGCGGAGCACGGGCTCTAGGCGTGCGGGCTTCAGTAGTCGCGGCTCGCCGGCTCTGGAGTGTAGGCTCAGTAGTTGGGGCGCACAGGCTTAGTTGCTCCGCGGCATGTGGGATCTTCCCGGACCAGGGCTCAAACCCGTGTCCGCTGCATTGACAGGCGGATTCTTAACCACTGCGCCACCAGGGAAGCCCCCAAAACTTCTTATTGTTTGTCTTTTTGCTTATAGCCATCCTAGTGGGATGAAGGTGGTATTTTATTCACCTAGTTGTTTCTTCCTTGTCCTTTAGATCCAAATCAAATATCAACCCCTTAAGAAAGACTTCCCCCAATGGCATCACCCCTAACTAGAACAGGCCTTACTGTTCTTTCAGAGCTTCCTGTGACCTTTTCCTCCAGAATCCTTATCATGCTTTTTGAATTGTATATGTATTTTTATGATGTTGGATTATTCTGTGACCCCCACAGTCAACACTGAGCTCAGGGAGGGTAGAACTCATCTGTTGTATTTTGAGGGTCCCACACACTGCCTTGCATGTAGTAAGTGTCCTACCCCCAAAAAGATCTGTTGAAAAAAACCATGAATCGACTCCTTCCTCTTCTGCTGTATACTCTCATGACCTGTGGTTTCTTGTTTTCTAAAATCTTTCACATTAACTTCTCATCTTTTTTTCGGCCCCTAGCCTTGCCATTTTTACCCATCGTCCACAGAACCGTCAGATTGATCTTCGTAAAATACTTTAAAAAATCATGCCACTCGGAAAATATCCATGGCTACCTATTCTATTTCAAATAAAGTACAAAATGTTGAGCCATTTTGATGAAAGCCCCCCAAGGTGATATGTACTATAGTTGAGCTCTTGATGAAATATACAGAAGAAAGGGCAGTTATGGAACTTTCTTTCTTCTTTACCTTATTTTTGAGTTTTCTCCCTTGTTTTAAGTTTGGTTGGCACACATCTTACTGCTCTAATGAGCTATAAGCTCCTGGAAGACAGGAAAGTATCCTATTCATCTTTGCATGTCCCACTATGCCTCACAAGTGCCTGGTTTAAAGGAACTGTCAGTAAATGCTTGTTCACTTGGATTAAATTTTATTATTCCTCCCAAGAGAAACATTTACATGCTAACAAAGGCCTTGGAAGATTTAACTGGAAGGATTAATGATGGAATTCCAGGCATCTAACGCAGGCTGGTTGGGGAGATATTCTTGGAGCCAGCCAATCACCACCACCTCATGTTGTTAAGGCCACGTCTTTACATGAACTTGAAGCTAGTTCTCCCTGAGTCAGGTTAGTGACTCTCCTTCTTGCAAGCTGCAGAGCCCTGGGTGCCTTTTTTAACTCCAAGGGGTGTCTAGCCTCACATGCCCCTCCCTGCGCAGACCCTCTGGCTCCAGACCCCAGAGATGGAGAAGCACATGGAACCCTTTGTTCCTGATGACAGCATTTTGACCCAAAGACGTATTTATTTTTTCCTCCTGATAAGTAGGAAGGATCCAAAGGCATTCAGAGAATTGTGGGGTAGGGGGTGGAGATAGAGGCGCACACTAAAATATAGAGAATGTTTTAATGCTGGAGAAAAGGGAGCCCTCTTGTGCTGTGGGTGGGAATGTAAACTGATACAGCCCCTATGGAGAACAGTATGGAGGTTCCTTAAAAAACTACAAATAGAACTACCGTATGACCCAGCAATCCCACTACTGGGCATATACCCTGAGAAAACCATAATTCAAAGAGAGTCATGTACCACAGTGTTCACTGCAGCTCTGTTTACAATAGCCGGGACATGGAAGCAACCTAAGTGTCCATCGGCAGATGAATGGATAAAGAAGTTGTGACACATATATACAATGGAATGTTACTCAGCCATAAAAAGAAACAAAATTGAGTTATTTGTAGTGAGGTGGATGGACCTAGAGTCTGTGATACAGAGTGAAGTAAATCAGAAAGACAAATACCGTATGCTAACACATATATATGGAATCTAAGAAAACAAAACAAAACAAAAAAAAACCAATGGTTCTGAAGAACCTAGGGGCAGGACAGGAGTAAACACGCAGATGTAGAGAATGGACTTGAAGACATGGGGAGGGGGAAGGGTAAGCTGAGACGAAGTGAGAGTGGCATGGACATATATACATTACCAAATATAAAATAGATAGCTAGTGGGAAGCAGCCGCATAGCACAGGGAGATCAGCTCGGTGCTTTGTGACCACCTAGAGGGGTGGGATAGGGAGGGTGGGAGGGAGACGCAAGAGGGAGGAGATATGGGGATATATGTATATGTATAGCTGATTCACTTCGTTATAAAGCAGAAAATAACACAACGTTTTAGAGCAATTATACTCCAATAAAGATGTTTAAAAAAAAAAAAAAAGAATGTTTTAGACTTTCTCAGATGCTACCAGATGGGTCTAGGGTGGAGCAGAAATTCAAACCCTGAGTTTTGAGACGCACTCAACCTAGTTGTCCCTGACCTTTTCCAGGAGAGATATCTCTCTGACAAAAGAAGAGGAGGGGATGAGTGGAACTGTGCACCTTAGATTGGTACTCCAACCCAGCTTAAACCTAGATTGAGACTTGAACCGACAGTCTTTTAATTAGAATCACTCATCTGCTGTCTGGACTTACTGAGGCTCAGGTTCTTTGTGTCTCAGCGCAGAAGGAATTCAGCAAGAGGCAAAGTGGTAGGCAAGAAGTAGATTTATTAATATAGGACACTTGTGAGAGATGTAAGTGGGCAGGCGAGTAGGCTCTGCCCCGAGGATTAAGTGGGCTACAATTTTGTAATCAAAGGAAAGTGTACTAACACACCATTGTAAAGCAATTATACTCCAATAAAGATGTTAAAAAAAAAGAAAGGAAAGTGGGGGAGGGAGAAAGACCGCCTTTTTCCAGTAGACGTCAGGCTTAGGACAGCAGCTCCTCCTTTGTATCAGGCATGAGAGTGTCTGATCCTATTAGGTCAAACTAGGACTGTCATAGCGCTTATTCAAATCAGTAGAAGGGTGGTAACATTTTTCTCTTACCTAATGAAGTGGGGCATATGTCGTGCTTTTATTTATGGCCTTATAGTTAAGCAAGGCCTCTTCGATCCACGATGTTCTAATAACTTTTTTTTTTTTTTTTTTGCGGTACGCGGGCCTCTCACTGTTGTGGCCTCCCGCGTTGCGGAGCACAGGCTCCGGATGGGCAGGCCCAATGGCTATGGCTCACGGGCCCAGCCGCTCCGCGGCATGTGGGATCTTCCTGGACTGGGGCACGAGCCCGTGTCCCCCGCATCGGCAGGCGGACTCTCGACCACTGCGCCACCAGGGAAGCCCTCCAATAGCTTTCTTGAGCAATCATTAAATTACAATGGTCTCCCAAAGTTTCCTTGGTTTCTCTCTCTCTCTGTAATCCCCTACTGGGACTTCTACAACTACCTGTATAACTCTCCTCTTCTATCCCCATCAGTGGCAGAGATAACATCCTGATTCAGGCCACTTACAGCACGCGTTCCCCGGGAGTCTCATAATAATTAAAGTTCTTCTGCTATCTAGTGGGAATGTTCCTTCATAACACGGATACCCAAGGAATCCAGACCTTGAAGGTGGTGGGAACAGCTCTGGATTGGGGTCCAGGAGGCCTGAGTCTACTCTCTGAACCCACCAAGTGACCTTGGACAGATCGCTCCCTCAGTCTCTGTCTGCTCTCCCCATCCAAGAAATACAGGACTTGAATCCACCTGTCGAGCCTCTTCCCATTCTAATCAGCTGTTGAAATGGGCTTCATTTTTTAAATTTACACTTTTCTAAATTACATAAATAATATATAAAGCCATTCTTTTTGTAAAAATATAAACAAAATAAAATCAAACGGAGTAAAAAGTAACAGTCTGCCCTTGGCATCCCCCATCTCCCTTCCTACCTAGAGATAATCACCGTTTGTTTGGTATATATCCGTCCCAATTACTTTATTTACATCCACATATGTGAGTAAGTTCAAGTAGATGTTTGTGCTTTTACCCATATGCAGGATTATGGCTCTTTTTTTCTGAGAGTTGCCTGTGTGTGTTTTTCACTTAGAGATAATAGGAAATTTTTCAATATCAGAACATTTGGATCTACCTCATTTCTAATGACCTCATTTGGTAGTATGGATATACTATAATTTATCCAATGAGTTCTCCTATTGATGGACATTTATGTTGTTTCTAATCTTTCACTATCAAAAGCATGCTACAGCGAACTCTTTGTATAGAAAGCTTTCTGCTGTATGTGAGTATTTCTGTAGGTTAGATGCCTAGGACTAGTATTGCTAGGTCAAAGAATACGAGCATTTTCAATTTGAATAGATACTGCTGAATTGCCCTCCAAAATAGCTGTACCCGTTCACAGTCAGATTGTCGACGTGGAATTTTAAGGGCATCTTTGTGGGTCCAGGATGCTGTCCATCACCTTTCAAAACACCCTCTGCAAGCTATTAGTGATTCCGTTTACAGGTCAGGCGGGTCCTGCCCCGAGTGCCTTCTGTTTCTGGTTTCCTGCAATTCAGCGCTTGCATGGCTTTCAAACAGGGCTTTAGAAAAGGCTTTCCAGAATGGGGAGGTGGCTTGATTAACCTCCTGCCCAGCTCAGAGCCCTGCGTTTCCTGAGAAGGCCCCAGTGGATGGCCAAGTGCTGGCAAATAGCTGACTAATACGGGCTGCGGCATCTGGCCTCGCTCAGAGATCAGCCAAGTCCCGAGGAGTTCAAAGGACCTCTCCAAGCTCCCTCACCCCTTCCTGACAAAGGCCCATCACCCAATGTCCTGAATAATGCATTGTGTTCATCCTCTCTTGGTCAGATGGATGGCTGCATTCTTCCCTCCACCTGCCTGCTTTTCCTCCTTTGTCTGCCTTGTGTCTCTTAAGCCTTCATCCACGCCTGGAGCTCAGGCAAGGGGAAGGAGTGGCTGTTTTTTTTAAAGATTACTTGCACAGCTAGCGGTCTTTCTTCGAACAAAGCCCACTTGTCTTTGTTTCTTACTCTGAATCCTGAGTCAGGACAGAGAAAGAGAGAAAATTAAAATGCCCACATTTATTCAACTCCTACTCTGTGTTCGATATAACATTGGGGAGGCACGTCATCAGCTCCTCCCAAGAAGACCTTGTTGTCCCTATTTTCAAACGAGGAAACCGAGCCCAGAGCCATGACATAACCTACTTATAGCTGGAGTCAGGAGCTGGGACTTGAATCTGCAGCTGTCTGACTGCCTAGCCCAGGCTTTTTCCCCCCACTGTGCGTGACTGCTGAGAGGAGGACTTTAAAAAAATATATTTATTTTAGTTTGTTTTATTTTATTTATTTTGTTACCTTTAGCTACAGGCATCAGCATTCAGCTAACCCCCAAACATGTATTTCTTGGTATTTCCAAAGATGCAAAGCATCAGATCCTCCACAGCCATTTCCTGCCAACCCAGAGAATCACTAAGTCTGTCTTGAAACCTTCCCTGATGATGATTCGTTTGGATTTGGCTGCTTCTCTGTTTGACTGTGCCAGGTGGTTTATCTAGCTTTGACATTTTCCTGGAGGCTGTGTCATGGGAAGGGGGGAAAAATGGACTTTGAAGTGAGACCGATCTGGGTTCAGACTTCCTTTACCTTTGCCACTTGCACACACGTCCCAAAAGCCTCGCTTTACCTCTGTGAACTCCGGTGTCTTCTTTAGGACGGTGGACTTACTATTTATAGTCTCTACTATAGTCATGTGTGTGTGTCTGCTGTCCTGTGGTGTGCTGAATAACTCCCCCTCCCCGGATGTCTACATCTGAATCTCCTGACCTATGAGTGTGGTATGGCCTATGGCAAAAGAGACTTTATATTAGATTGATTAACTCAAGAGCCTTGGGATGGGAAGATTATCCTGGATTATCAAGATGATCCCCTGCATCGGCAGGCGGACTCTCAACCACTGCGCCACCAGGGAAGCCCCAATATAATCCTTTTAAGAGTGAAGCACTAGCCTGAGAGTCTGAGAAGGAGATGTGGAGGGAGAGGCAGAGAGAGACTTTTACGGGGGAGGAAGGGGCCAGGAGCCAAGGTATGCAGCTGTAGGAACTGGAAAAGGCAAGGAAGTGGGATTTTTCCTAGAGCCTCCAGAAAGGAAGGCACCCCTGCCAACACATTGATTTTGGCCCAGTGAAACCTATTTTGGACTTCTGACCTCCAGAACTGTAGTCATAAATTTGTGTTGTTTTATGTCACTAAGTTTGTGGTAATTTGTTACAGCAGTGATAGGAAACTGATACATATCCTCACTAAATGGTGGGCTTCTTACAGTCTATAAGGCAGACAAGACAAAATGGAGCTTGAATCTCTCAATTCTGTACTTACGAGCTGTGGGTGACTTTATGCACCTCGGAGCCTCCCTTTCCTCATGTGCAGTATGGGGTTAGTGATGACTCTTCATTAGGATTTGTGAAATTTGCATAAGAACATGTGCTAAGCAATACGCCTGGCACCAAACAGATGCTCAGTCATGAACATTATTAATTTCCTTGACCTATAGCCATGAACTGGTGGTACAGATATCGGTGGTGGATGATTGTGGTGAGCTGTGTGGTAGAGTGGAGAATACTTGGGCTTTTGTGCCAAAGAGATTTGAATGCCAGCTCTAGTATTTGCCAACTCTGTGATGTTGGACAATATGCCTAAGCCTCTATGAAGGACAATGAATCTTCTGAACCTAAATTGAAGCAAGGTTCAGTGAATACACTGTGCAAACCCTAGCTCAAACATCCTTGTCTAGCTTGAGCTTCTGGAAGGCGAGGCAAAGACTCCTGCCTTGTCCATCTCTCTATGATCTAATGCAGTGTATGTCACATAATTGTTCATGGAGATTCTTGTTGCATAAACTGAACTGTGATGGGAGGGAGTTTGGTTTAGTATGATCAGAGTAAATCCCACACCTTACAGATGAGTCTGGGTAAGGACTAGAGCTCAGGGAGATCCATCAGCAAGAAGAATTGGTTCTAAATATCAGCCTGCTGGTCAACTGGAAAGGGCAGGGTGGGGATCACAGTGGTTAGGCAGGACCTGACATAATGGGCCTCCAGTTCTGGGTTGATGGTATTTGGTACATCCAGATATTCAGGCTTCTGTCCCACCTAATTCCTCCTTTATGCCATGCCCACAGCTCCTCTTTTGTAGATGCTAATGGTGAGAAAGGAAACATCCTTATCTGGACTTTACTTCTTCTATTAACCCCAGGCCTCAAATGAGGCTCCGTTCAACAAGACTCCTTCACCCAGTCCTGCTGTGCGTTACTAACCAGACAGGAGGATTCATAGAATGACATTGTGGGGGGCTCCGAGCTCCCCTGACTTAGTGCCTTCCCTTGTATTTGAATTACTTCCACCATTATCCTTTGTTTACTGCCTTTGAGCTAATTTTTGAGTCTTGCAGTTATACAGCTTCTCCCAGTCCATTTGAATTAATTTTGCGAGAAATGTTTTTGAGTTATTGTGGTCCAGATTAAGTCATTTTGTGATCTTTTCATCCACTGTCTTCGTAATTCTGTTGAAAAGCTATCGTGTTTATGGGCTGTGATGGGTGCTTTTTTGTTTTTTTTATAACCCCAGCCTTATGCAGTCCCATAATTCCTTTGTTTCCGAACTGGGCTGTGTCCAATTTGTTAATCCTTGGTGTAGAAGGGCAATAAAAATGGTAAGACATGGGCCCTGCCAGAGCAAGGCAGAGACTGGGGTTGAATTCCAGCTCAGGCAGGGACAAGCGGCTGCCCTTGGGCAATTTGCTTCCGCCTCTTGAGGTCTGGTTTCCTGGTCTGGAAGATGGGAAGACCCCAAGCCTGGCTTGCAAGTGGATGATTGAATGAGATGCTCTGTCTGAAAATGCCTGTCACATACCAGCTGGAGGTATTTCCCTCTTCTCTTAGTTCTTAAAGCTCCTACTTCATGTATTTTTCCCTTCTGCCTAAAAGATCAACGTGATATTTGATATTTTTAAAAAATTCAGTGTATGTTCTGTTGCTCTTCTACAGTGACTTTTCAGAAATAATTGTTAAGTGCTTCACTAACTATACTAGCTCTTCTCTGGAACACCTTAGGATACATGCTGTCCAACCTGCTGATTCGTGTCTTCCCCCAAATCGCTAAGTATCCCCTTAACTGCGTTCTGTCATAGCTGTTTCTGTGAGAACTTAATTACTTCCTAATTGTCCACATTTCTTCTCTTTCCTTTTTTTTTTTTTTCTTTTTCTGGCAAAAGACAGATTATCAAAGACGGGTTCAGGATCTTTGCCACCTTAGAGTCATCGTTAATTTCCTTTCTTCCTCATTATGAAGGCAGGGATATGTTCCAGTTCGCTTTCTGATACCTGGATTCCTTCTAAGAACTCTTGATAATCTCAGCCTCTGTGAAATCCCATTTCCCCTTCAAAATAGACCTTTCTGAGCAGATGCTTCTCACACTGTACCAGCACATTTCACTGGTCTGCATCCCATCCTTTGACCTCATGGTTTTTCACTGCAATGGACAATAATTTACTCATGTCTATTAAATGCAAGGCACCATGTGAGATACCAGGGAGGCGGAAGTGAAGATAGCTCTGTCCTTGGTTTGAGCACCTCGTGTAGATAAACACATGCTCAAATAACAAACAGTAAAATGTTAAAGATCGCATTAGCAGCTAAGGGAATGCAAGCCAGACTGACAGTTTGAGCAAGTGGACATCAGAGAAGACTACAGAAGTGAGAGTTTAACCAGGTATTTTATAAGATGTAAATTTCCGCATCTATAAAATGGAATGATTAACACTAACTGTTCAGTTTGCACGTAAAACCGGGTAAATTTTTAAATGCATTACTTATGCTTAGCATTCGATAATTATGAATATGCTCCTTCACTAATAATAATAATGCTAGCGACAGCAACAAAAATGTGTATATCACCTGTTCCCACACTCACTTTATGGTGGCAGATCAGGAAATGCCATCATCCCCAGTAGAGAGATGAGGAAACTGAGTCTCGGAGAAATTCAGTGACTTACCAGACATAATGCTACAACTTAGAAGTGTTAGAACCATGGGAACTGAGTGGAAATCTGTCTCTACATTCAAATTTTCACTTTATGCTTCTACCTTCCAGTGTGCTTGCAGACAGGAACCTGCCAGATGAATTTGCAAAGTATTCCTCCAGACAGCCAACATCAGCCAGGAGATAGCAGGGAAGGGGTGGTGAGCTGCAGAACCTTGGGATTTTGAGCATACATTAGCCAGAATGTATTTTTAAAAAATATTTTTAATAATAGATAAAACTTATTCATTACCTACTATATATCAGGCATTGTGCTGTGTGTTTTGCATTTATCATCTCATGTAATTCTTGCAGTCTTTTGAAGTAGATACTACTGTTCTTCCCAGTTTTCAGATGGAAAGACTGAGGCTTAGTGAGATAAAGTGAGTTGCCTACATTTCATGGCTAACAAGTGGCAGCACTAAGGATTTGCACCCTCCAAATCCAGGATCCTAGTTTGCGACTGTGGAAACACCCCTCAACTCTCAAATGTCCATATGAATGGGGTTCGTGTTACAGCCATTGCACTGGAAACCTTGGTGAGGGTTGCTAACTAGTACCAGTGTTTGATCAGCCACTCAGAAGCTCTCCCCTCCCCTCCTCACCCCCTAGGGGGACAGAGTCAATGAGCCATGAAATGACCAAGGGGCATCTGAAAGAGAGAGGAAAAGCCAGGCACATGGCTAATCCACCAAGGACATAATCAGCCTTCCAGTCATTGCATTGGCTGGAAGTTAATGTGCCCACAGTGGCCCTGGGGACTGCAGTCTGGCCTCGTGCAGCTCTTGGATCGAGGGTGTTCAACAAGACGTTGGAAATATCAGCTGCTTTGCCAAGCAGCATTAAGGATTCCCTGAAAAGTCTACTCAGCCAAGGCCAGCCCACCACTTCTCACAAGCAAGAGAGGGAAGCTCTTTGCAGGCGAGCAGTCCTGTGGGAATAGGAGACTTTGAGAAAAGTGTGCATTTGCAGCAAAAGACCCCCATCTGGGCACAGGAAGCCATCACTGGTTCTCTGAGCGTTCTGGTGCCGAGGTGGGAGGAGGGGCTTCCTCTCTCCAAACCTCAGTTTTCTCCTCTGCAGAATAAGAAAATTAGACTAGAAGACTCTGCAAGGGCCTCCCTGACTTTGCACCCTATGATGCATCAGCGCTTTGACATCTAGCGATGATAATAACAAAATTTTATGAAACGCTTTCCATCTTCCAGACACTGTCTAAGTGCTTCAGGTATTATCTCATTAATCCTTACAACTCTGTGGGGTGAGGTGCACTGTGATGCTGGTTTCCGGATCGAGAAACTGGGGCACAAGGGGGTCACAGGTCTTGCTCAACGTCATACAGCTATTCAGGGTGAACTGGGATTCGAATTCACATCATCTGGCTACTGAGTTTGCATTTTTAACCACTGTGCCTTGCTGCCTTTCAGTCAGTCCTCCTTGGAAACATGGCTCCCCACCTCCCTGTCTGCAGGTGACAGGACACTTTTACGGGAACGGTACTAAGGGAACTTAAAGCATTGCTATTTTTGTTCAAGTTTTGCTTGGATGGGACAGGCAAGGCAGGGGGTGACATTACCATATTAAAATATACATAGGCCCTTTTAGTTCCTCTGCTGGGATGAGCTTGCATTGGAATAAACAGAATACCCCCAGTTGGGTGTGTGGCACTCCCAACTGGATTTAGTCTTGGCTCTCCCTTGGGTCATGAGGGCCATTTGCTAATGTGGAGTTTAAGAGTTTGGCCTATGGGGTTCAAGGGACCTGGGTTCATATCCCACTTGGTAGTTGTTTGATATTGAGCACATTACTTAATTATTCCCGTTCCATTTCTTATTTATAAAGTAGGAATTCTAGTAGCACCTACTTCCAAGGTGTTTGTGAGAATCAAGTGACTGAATGTAGTTAAAATGGTTTCTAAACCGTAGAGGTTCCTTCGGATGGTTGAACATGGACCGGACTGCACTTAACCTTTTGTGTTTTTTTTGTTTTTGCGGTACGTGGGCCTCTCACTGTTGTGGCCTCTCCCGTTGCGGAGCACAGGCTCCGGACACACAGGCTCAGCGGCCATGGCTCACGGGCCCAGCTGCTCCGCGGCATGTGGGATCTTCCCGGACCGGGGCACGAACCCATGTCCCCTGCATCGGCAGGCAGACTCTCAACCACTGTGCCACCAGGGAAGCCTTGCAGTTAACCCTTTGTGGGTCTGTTTCCCATCCTGTTCCTTCTCTCTCCCACTGCTGCCACCCTGAGGACAGGGGCCCTGGGCCTTTGGTGTTCACCGAGGCATTGCTGGGGCCCAGGAGAAAGAGTGTGATTGATTTGCTTTGCATTGACTGCGCAGGCTGAAAAGTGTTTTGTTTTGTTTTTTTTTCCTTCTCCTTTCTTCTTTAGTCCTGGGAATTCTATTTTTCTTAGAGTGTTTTTAATGGAAAGCACTGAACCAAATTCCCTCAAATTGAATTTGGCTGCCTAAACTGTCAGCTCTCCATCTACTACCCTCTGTATCCTCATCCACCCCCAAGCAGGAGCCTCCACGTTTATACCCAGAATCACTCGTGGGCTTCCAACCTGGGCTGAGAGAGAGATGGGGGTGTGGGGGGAGGTGGACAGTATACCTAGGCTTACGGCTGGCCTGCAGCTCCTGCCTACTGCTTGTCAACCAATGTGTCAGGACACAGCAAATAGACATGTTTTTGATGCTGTCAGGTGGCAGCCTGGCCGTACGGATGGCCATTCACACCAAGAGTCAGAGGATTGAGGGTGGGGTCCCGACACCAAGCACTTAACAGCTCTGTGCCCTTGGGGAAGTCGCTTCACCTCTTAAGAGTTTCAACATCCCTGTTTATTAACAGAGAACATATCAAGTAATCTCCTTGCCTCAGAAGAGATGTAAGAATTCACTCATTTGCTCATGTGTTCATTCATTCTTTTAGCAAATATTGGTCAAGTGCCTACAGTGTTCCAAGCTTTGTGCTAGGTAATGATGTTAGGACTCTGAATAAGGTACGTTTCCTGCCTTCCAAGAGTGTTTAGTCTAAAAGGATGACAGATAATAGTTAACAAGTAACTTGAAGGTCACATGAAATGCCATATTTAGAGTGAAAATGGCCTGGGTCTTGGGGTCAGGCAGGCAGGAGTTTCAGTCCCATCTCAGCCACTTATGAGCTGTGTCATCTTAGGCTGGTTATTTGACCTCTAAGGGCCTTGGTTTCCTCCCATATAGAACTAGTGTTACAACCTCCTTGTAGGGTTATTGTAAAGATTAGAGGTATTGTGTTTACTGTTCACTGAACAGTGCCTGGACCCTAAAACACTCACAATAAATGGTAGCTATTATTAGTAGTAATGGTAATACTAATAATGGATGGGAAAGTGCTTTCCAAGCTGCAAAACCGTACACAAATATAATGAATCATTATAGTCACGTTACATAGAGACTCATTTCCCAAGGGATTCCAAGAGCAGTCAGGATCACTGGTGTCTAGAAAAATAAAATAATATTATTAACAAGAAGAAGAATGCTTTATGTTTGAATAGCACTCTTCCAGTTTTAACGAATAGACGTGGCAGGGAGGAACACTTAGAGAATTCATTAATCCCAGCTGGCCTCTACTTTTGTTGGCAAGTATTATCCTGTGTGTGTTGTAAGATTTTCTGTCTTCGTGAGCAGCTCTTTAGTTTCCCCCTAAGTCAACGATGGTTTATGTAGATTTGCCCCATTTTACTTGAACTAAGTTCAGCCAGGACTCTTCTGTGCCGACACCTGCCATCAAGGTTTGGGGCATTTCTTAAGCCTACAACTGAGTATGCTTCCTCCCGTGCTAAATGCACAGTAATCCTTGGAGACTTGGCTGACTGTGGCTTTGTGATAATGGGATTTTATATTTATAAACCAACATGTTAAAAACTTGCGTTATTTTTATGTACAAGTTTTTCAGATCAGAACTCTTAAACAGCACATGACAATCATTATGGTCCCTGGGGAACCAAACAGTTCTATGGATTAGTGTAGACAAAAGAGAGCTGTTTACTTTCCTTTTCAACAGAGGGTTAGGATACTATCTCCCACCCACTCATGCCCTTAACCCAGTGATCATTTGAAAACCTTATCTGTTACATACATTGGGAAGATTAATAAGGGAGATGGAAGGTATAATCATATACTTTCCCTTCCGAAATACGTGGCCTTAGTTTAGTCTAAACCCTCTGGAATGAGGTGCAGGCTCCATAATGGAAACCATGTATGAGAATCTCCTTTGGCAGTTCTCACCACCAGGTGAAAAGAGGTCATTATTTAGTATATTGGCTACTTTTAGCAGGTTAAAAAAAAAAAACTCCTATGACTCTTGTTTTGTTTTTGTTTCAATGGATGCCTTCCTTAGTTTGTATCGGGTGTGATATTCATAACTGTGAATGTGCGTGTGTTTGTGTGTGAATATGCTCATGGTATATTTCCCCAAACCCCTAAGAAGAATTCTAAATCTCTCAGATTTATTCTTGTCAATTCTTGTACTTTCCCAAAGTCAACGAAGAGTTACTACATAAATATTACACTACTTGTGTCAATTCCTGATCCTTAGTTTCTGCTTAAGCCATGTCCATTCCCAGGTGGTTAGCTACAGCAAAGCCATTTTTGATTCATTTTTCTTGTGGTCAGGTTGCTATCTGTTTTACAAGTGAGAAACTGAAGAGTTACAAGTGGAAGTTGTTTGTTAAAAGAGCACATACTGCACGCCGTGTAGAGGGATACTGTACAGAGTTCATCGTATGGAAATAAGACAGGGCATTTTGTAGAGATGACTTTTGCAAGTGGATGGGGCTGGCTTAGAGTCCTTTCTTCCTCAAGGTTTCTGTGATTCTAACTGAACCTAAAAATAACATTAGGTGAAAGCTAGCCAAGTTCTATGTGTCTGAGAAGCAAAAGTGTCAGTGACTTGATAGATAAATATCTATGTGCACTCCATCAAGTCCCATAATCATTTCAAGAGTTGATAAGCAGTGACCGTAACCCAGGCACTGTGTTACATTCTGGGGAATCGGCTGTGAACAAGCAGAGAGGACTTCAGCCTTTAGGAACTTCCCATCTAGATGGAAAGCAGACAGGAGGAAATGATTCACGCACTCATTGTTTATCGTGAGCAGGGCCTGTGCAAGAGCTTCATAGGCATCCTCTCGTTTATCTTTACAGCAACCCGAAGAGGATGGGGAAAATGCCCCTCCTTTTGCAGAGAAGGAATTTGAGACTTAGAGGTGTCAGCGAGGAGCTGAAGGTCACAGGGCTCGTAAGTGGCAGAGCCAGATCTAGAACCAGATCCAGCTGACTCGTAGGCCTCAGGCTCACAAATCGTCACCAGACCGCCTTTCCCATTGCTTAATGTCTACAAACCTCATCGATGAAATGGGTGGCCCTGCTTCATCGAAAGCACTCTTCCAGGAGATGGTCCAGAGAAGCCTGTACAGTAATATGACTTGTTTTTATTGTAGTTGCTTTGTGTTTATCATTGTTGCTCTGAAACACACAAAATGGAGAGGTAGTGAAGTCTGTGTAAGCACGAGCCTCCATTCTGCTCTGATAATGTCCCCACTAATGACAGAACTCACGGAAGAAGATGTAGTTGATGCGATTTGTAGTTCAGAGCAGGTGTTCCCAGAGAGCGGGGGTTGCTGGAGCAGGAAGGCAAAGCCGGTGGCTGTGGTGGGGGCAGGGAGTTCACACACCAAGATCAAGGCCAAGGTCATAAGGATGGCTCAGGTGTCTAATCTGCACGACGCAGGGAAAGACTGAGTCCACGTATAACAGTAAGGGCTTATTCCCTTGTTATGGGAGGAGTTAGGGAGAGGAGAAAAATTCTTAAGGAAAGATCATGGGCAAAGAGTGCCCAGCTCTAGGTTAACGAGCTAGATGACCTTGGGGAAAGTCCCATTCCCTCTTGGGAACCTCAGTTTCCTCATCTTTAAGATGCTGATGACAGTTTCTGCTCTGCTTTCCGCACAGGGTTAATGAAAACATCAAAAGAGAGGATAAAGGTGAAAAGGATCTGTAAATTGGAAAGCGCTCCATACGTGTTATTTTCTTCTTAATGTTTATCATTAATATTATTAGCTGATCACTGACATCGTCAGTATTATATCATTGTATGCATTCGTTGGGACATCCACAGAGTTGGCTGGGCTGAGTCCTGGAAGTCATTGTTTTTTGGAAATTTTAATCTGTTCGTTTATTAAACAAACATGCGGTGAGCGCCTCCAGTATGTAAAGAAGTATACTAGGTTTTGCAAGATGAGTCAGACAAGGCCTCTGCCCTCCAGGAGTTTACAAGGGGAAATGAGCAGAGGCCTGGGATAACTGCAGAACAGGGCTAAGTTATGTAACGCATCAGGAGCACGGAGCAAACAGAATGCCGTGTTAACTTGTCACATCCCGCCGAGGTGACTCTGTGTGCTGGGAGAGCGCTGAGAAGGAGCTCAGAGAGCATCACACACGCGCAGCAGGGAGGGGACACCTACCAACTCCCAGGCTGGTGCCTTCCGCCACGGATTCAAGCTGCCTTCTCCCTTTGCTAGGAAGCTCAGAGGCTTGCTCAGCCTCGCATGTCATCAGGACATGGCAGGCTTCCTGGGAGGTTCTGTTGGCCAGACTCTGAGTACTGTTTTGTCAAGGCTTTCCGATGCTTCTCCTTTCTGAGTTCATGCTAGGCTTGCCTGTCCTCCTGGCTTACTGTTCTTTGCAAGTCTCCAATAACTACATTGTGAGTAGAAGTGATCGGTGCCACTTATGGGCCAGAGCCCATTTTACCTGCCAGGGGAAGCCCTGCAGAGATCCCTTTCCTTCTCATGTGGAGATTGGCAACATTTGACCTGGTGGCTGCCCGCTCCGCCTGGGTCATTGAGAGACTAGTGAGTGGAGGTCCCCTTGCCGTGTTAACTTGTCACATCCCGCCGAGGTGACTCTGTGTGCTGGGAGAGCGCTGAGAAGGAGCTCAGAGAGCATCACACACGCGCAGCAGGGAGGGGACACCTACCAACTCCCAGGCTGGTGGTGCCTTCCGCCACGGATTCAAGCTGCCTTCTCCCTTTGCTAGGAAGCTCAGAGGCTTGCTCAGCCTCGCATGTCATCAGGACATGGCAGGCTTCGGAGGTCCCCTTGTTGACATGGGATGGATGTATGGTATAGCATGAGTAGAACATCCACCGTGATCCTTTAAGCCCCTGAGGTTTGGGGCTGAAACAGGCTGTAGCTAATGTTAACTGGTATAGGTTTGGGGCTGAAACAGGCTGTAGCTAGTGTTAACTGGTATAGGAGCAATGTCATAACAGAGGTGGGGAGAGTCCAGTGATGCCAGTTTTCTTATTTATCGAGCCTCTTCACAGGGTCCTTGATGCTGTGGTGTGGGGACTCAGAGTTCCTGATGCACCTTGTAATCCAAGTTTGAGCCCGGCCACGTCTATTAGTCTAGGGTGATTTTCTTGCGCTTCTTCAACTAGCATTTTTTTTTCTTCTTCGAAGCTGCCAGAACTTCATTCCCTGAGGCTTCACTGCCTCCTGTTCTGCAACCATATTTTACACCCCATCCCCTGGCTGTTTATCTTCTGTAGTCTTTTAGGAGGTACCTCATCAACAGCGTTTGGAAAAACTAAGTAAATCATCCTGCCTTTTATTCCGCACTTGATTAAACTTGTCTGAGAATTCAAACAAGTTTATAAGGCTCGTGTTTTCCTCTGCTCACAGAAAGGAAGACCCACCTGATCTGTTTCTTGGTTTAACCTCCCATGTGTGATAGCAGATAGGAGTCAGCAAACTGTGCCCTGTGGCCTGCAACACAAGCCCTTGGGGATGAATTTTTGGTGGTTGTTGTCATATATTTTTTATTGATTAATTTATTTTTAAATTATATATGTATATATTATTGAATGAAAGTCTTTAAATTCTATAGTACTTTACAATTTTCAGAAGTTTCACACTCATGATTTCATATAATCCTGTAATAACCCTTTTTTTCCCTTATCCCTGTATTGCCCCTCCTCCCTTCCCTCTCCTCACTGGTAAACTCTAGTTTGTTCTCTATATATGGAAGTTGGCTTCTTTTTGTTTTATTCATTAGTTTGTTGTATTCTTTTAGATTCCACATGTAAGTGATATCATACAGTATTTGTCTTTCTCTGTGTGACTTACTTCACTTAGCGTACTGTGCTCCAAGTCCATTCATGTTGCTGCAAATGGCAAAATTTGATTCTTTTTTATGACTGAGTAGTATTCCATTGTGTGTGTGTGTATATCTATATATGTCTATCTATATCTATATCTATACCACCTCCTTTATCCATTCATCTGTTGATGGTCATTTAGGCAATTATAAATAATGCTGCAGTGAACACTGGGGTGCACGTTTTTTTTTAAATGAGTGCTTTTGGTTTTTTTGGCTATATACCCAGAAGTGGAATCGCTGATCCACTTCTGGACCAATATATATGGTAACTCAAGTTTTAGTTTTTCGAGAAATCTCCATACTGTTTTCCACAGTGGCTGCTGTAAGGCCATCTGCCCCTCAGACCCAATGTAACTTGTACAAGTAGCTGATGAACAGATGCTTGATGAATGAACGTGCTCCCGGACCTTCAGTGTTATTTATTTATTTTATTTTATTTACTTTTGCTGCATCAGGTCTTAGTTGCGGCATGCAGGATCTTCGTTGAGGCATGCGGGATCTTTTCTTGCGGCACGCGGGCTTCTCTCTAGTTGTGGCGTGCAGGCTCCAGAGCACTTGGGCTCTGTAGTTTGCGCACAAGCTCAGTAGTTGTGGCACGTGGGCTTAGTTGCCCCGCAGTATGTGGGATCTTAGTTTCCCGACCAGGGATCGAACCCATGTCCCCTGCGTTGGAAGGCGGATTCTTTACCACTGGACCACCAGGGAAGTCCCTGGACCTTCGGTGTTATATCATTCAGGGCCCAGGAAGGAAACAGACAGCTCCCTTCTGAACACACTCAGAAGAGGGTAGAGAGTTTCATGGAGGGTGTGGCACGGGTAAGGGGACTGACCCGGGGTCATGAGGCATTCTAGATTAGCATCTGGGGTGCCTCGGTCTCCTGGCAAAAGCAGGAGGGATTCCCACCCAAATCTGGTGATGATCTCACTCACACACACACACACACACACACACACACACACACACACACACACAGTATGAAAGGGTTGATCATTCACATAACTGAAGTCCTTGTGGTGAGCCAGGTAGGCCTCTCAACAGGTCCAAATGGCTTGCAAGCCAGCAAAAGGGACTGGCCTCAGTTTTGATTGTAGTTCAAGGTGGGGCTGGGGTGAGAGATCCCATGCATGGGCAGAGGCTTGCAGAGTTTGAATCTCCAGCCAGTGCCAAAAGGAGGGAGCATTCAGGCGTTCTTATGAGCTTGTTCAGATATAAAGCACAGAGGCGAGATGGAAAGGTGAGGCTTAAAAACTGTCTGTGGTCAAACATCAAAAATAGGAGCCAGACTGCTCTTTCCAAGGGGAAAGATCCTGCCGCCCCAAAGGAACCAGAAGAGGAAACAGTGATGCCAGGCAGAGGGACCCCGCTTACAGGGACCGGCCACATGGGACCCGCACTCACTGTGTTGAGAACACAGTTCAACAGGGAGCAAGTGAGGATGATTAATACTCTGACCTCCTGCTCACCAGTCTCCTGCCAGTGCGTCTCCTGAGCAGAACCCACCTGAGCAGAAGGCAAGAGAACCTGGGTGATACGGTCTGGAGAGGTCAGTCAGCATCCTGGGGTTAAGGGCATCACAGCAAATGGTTTGGGGATGGGGCAGAGCACATGGAGGATACCCAGCAGATAGGGATCAGATAGAAACCAGTGAGATTCTGAATCTTTGCTAGCCACCATTTACTACGCACACTTCATGTGCCAGGTGTCATACTTGATATGCAACATCTTTTTTTTTTTTTTTTTTGCGGTACGCGGGCCTCTCACTGCTGTGGCCTCTCCTGTTGCGGAGCAACAGGCTCCGGACGCGCAGGCTCAGCGGCCATGGCTCACGGGCCCAGCCGCTCCGCGGCATGTGGGATCTTTCCGGACTGGGGCACGAACCCATGTCCCCTGCATCGGCAGGCGGACTCTCAACCACTGTGCCACCAGGGAAGCCCATGCAGCATCTTTTTTAATCCTCACAACCTTAAGTAGATACTACTTTTCACAGATGAGGAATCTGAGGCTCAGAGGGGTTAGAGTCTTAAAGATGGGTGGAGCTAAAATTTACACCCAACACTGTGTAACTCCATTGCCGGTATGCTTTACGCTGGACTGTGCTGTCCCTTCTCTTCTTGGGTGCTGGAGAAGTCCCCACGTGAGGTGTCTGACACCAGAGAGCTGGGAGCCACAGACACTTCCTGCCAGCTTTCCACAGAGCCCTACCTTGCTTTAGCTTCAGCTACTCTTCATTGTGCAGCTTCGTTTTACCCTTACGGTGATTCCTTGAGGAAATGATAGTGGCTTCACTTTCCAGCAGGGGAAACCAAGTCTCAGAGAAAATGAAATCACTGGCCTGAAATCACACAGCTTTGAATGGGGTAGGGCTCCAGGTCAGCTCTGCATGGCCCCAGGTTTTGGGAATTCCTGCTCTGCCTGGCTTTGCTGGCTCCTTCCTTTTGAGAATGAGAAACAGAGATCCAAAATTCAGTTCCCTCAATATGCTGGGGGCCTTTGAGATGTATCTGGAGGGAAGCTGTTTCTTCTGTCTGTTTGCAAATGACCTACGTTATGTGTCTTTCTTTGCTTTTTTTTTTTTTTTTTTGTTAAGTGTCCTGCTTGCCTCCAGCCTGACTTGGTACAACATTTTCCTTGGGGCCGTGGAGGAGCCAGATCCCTGATGGAGGTCACAGGAGTGGCAGCCCCCGTTTATCTCCATGCCCCTGGGATTGAGAATTTATTTATGATGGCAGGCCGGGGCAAGATTTAGAATAATTGAGGGATTTAAGTCCTGAGGATATGAGAAATAAATAATGTCACCCATTCCACATAAAGGGGCCTAATGTAGAAGAAGAAGAAGAAGAAAAAAAACAACTCTGATTCTATGAGAAGTAAAGAACAAATCCTAAAAATCGCTAAGTCATTCTGGAGCATAGAATTTTCAGTGTAGAAAGGTATAGATGGTAGTCTGGAATAGTCTCCTCTTTTAAAGATGGGGTGAGTGTGGCCATAGAGGGGAGTGCCTTGTTCATGGTCACGCAAAGGCTACTAATAAAGCCAAGCCTTGAAATGAGGTTGGCTGCTTGGTCTCAGTGTCCACTGCATCATACCCTGCCCACCGTGGGTGCAGAGTCATGAAGTGGGAAGGAACTTTGTGTGATTCCGGTTGTTTGTACAGCTCAGACTACACTCTGTCCACTAGACTGGCAGTGCCATGAGGGCAGGAATCACATCTTACTTAACTGTGTGTCTCCAGCATGCTTGCTATTTCCTTTCTCTGGTATAGTTTCCACTCTTCTTTAACTGACTACCGTTGATTCATCCTTCGGTTCTAACTTGAACAGCGTTTCAAATGGGAAATGCTCCCTGACTTCTGGCTAGGTTAGATGCCCCCTGTTGTGTATTCCCATATTCCCTGGACTCTTTCCTGATTTCTACATTATGCTTCATTTTCATTACCTGTTTAATTCTCTTACCCACTAGACCAGAAGCTTTGTGAGAGCAGGGATTATTTACTCGTATTCATTTCAGTAGGTATGCTTAGCACAGGGCCAGACATACTCCATAAATGTTTGACAGATACATGAAGGATGAAATTAAGAGGGTCCTAACCTCAGAGTGTAATCCAAGGATCTCCGAGTGCTGGACAACTACCCACATGTCCTGAGACTCAATGAGTCATAAAAACACTCATCAATTTCTACTACTTCGTGTTTAGCAATCAGTAGGAGCCAATGGGTTTGCATCCACTTTCTCTTTTCCCCTAGTTTATCCCTGCTGAGAAAAGCTGCCGTCCACCCTTATTGACTTCCTAACTCCTGCTTCTATATTTTGTTCTTCATCAAGTTGTCCTTGGTTTATATAGTCATTGCATCCTTCCCTCCTGACTTTCAGGGAAACTGAGGCTCAGAGAAGTAAAGTTACTTATACAGGCTCATATCAAGACAGGGAGGCCAGGTCAGAATTGAGTCTGTAATCCCTGAGTTCACTCCTCTCTCCTGCCTCTGATAGTTTAGGTCTAAGTTCCTGTCTTCCTTTTTCAACTTATTTTGCTCTCATCAGAGAACCTGGCCCAAATCTGTACTGCCGTACTGTAGTTTCTGTTAAATATTCATGCAGTAATTTCACAGATACTGACTACATCCCGACAGTGCGCTGGCTGTTAACCAAAAGACTCCCGCTCTCCAGACAGGGACCCGTAGCTTTTAAGAACCATATGATTCAACAGTGTTAAACCATATAGGCCAATTCTTTGTATGGCGTTTTGATGGCGTTCTAACTCTGGAACCTCGATGGGTGTATAGGTATTTAATGGTTATCTTTTAACTCATAGTTGAATGACTAAACCCTTATCTCAGCATATAAGAGGTACAACTGGAAGACAGCGTTTGCCTTTCTTGAGTCACAGAAAGGGGAGGAATATCGGCTTTGTTACTTTCTTTAACACACCGGTTGTTCCTTTTGGAGTGGTAGTAATATCATTCCTGGCATTTATATTGCATTATCATTGCCTGCAATCATATTTTGCTTTCTTTTCAAAACAACCCATCAAGGTTTAAGCACTTTCTTCTCATTTTACAGATGGGGAATCTGAGGCTCAGTAGCAGGAAGGGGCTTGACCAAGGGCACAGCATTAGGAAGGGGCAGAACTGGAACAGTAACCAAGGGGTCCAGAATATAAGGTTGATCCTCTTACAGTAGCCAGTGTTTATCATTGAATCTGTGCCTTGCGTTACGTGGAAAAAAGGGCTCTGAACGACCTCAGGGACCAACCAGGGTTTACTCATAGAGTAACTGTATTTGGGTTGAACTCAAAGCATGCCTAACTCCCCACTCCCCTCCCAGTTCACAGGTAGTGGAAATTGACTTGTCAGGAGCAGAGGAGTGGGAGGTGAGTTGGGGTAGGCAGGTTCTTGGAGAAAAGTGGGATTTATGAAGGGAAGTTCTGAAGGATGGGTAGAACTTCAACAGCAGGTATAGAGAGAGGCGTGACAGGATGAGGGAAGCAGAGGAAAGAGATCCGTTTGAGGAATTTGGGGGGAGGCTGTTGAAGTGTTGGATGCAACTGGAGGAGATTAGGTTTCTCCAGCAGCCGCAGAGCTTTCTTCATTCCCCTGCTCTTGGGACTACTAGAGAGCAGATGCTGAAAAGTCACTTTCAGGCACTTCCTGTTGTAAATTACATGATAATTTCCGCACTCCATGTCAGTGCCACAGGAGGCTGGTGGTCCGCAAGTTTGTGATTAGAGATGGTGCCCAGGGTGATGTAAAGACAATTGCTCCCAGTTTAATGTTGGCCCCTTTCTCATTCAAATGATGGGAAAGGAAATGGAAGTTCTTATTCACCTGTCATGGCCAGAAGGAGAGTTTTCAACTCTGCGTTGGAGGTATTTGTAATATGACAACTCAGGCAGGGGGTATAGCCATGCCCGCACCCCTGTACTGTCCCCAGGTCTTGAACCTTGCATTGACCCTGATTTACTGTGTGTGTGTGTGTGTGTGTGTGTGTGTACATGTGTGTATGTATTTGAATGTGTGTATGTGTATTACCTAATCTGTCTGACCTTTACTGTCTCTCTGCAAAGTCTTAGAAATGATACTGTCTGTGCAGAAACTAACAGGCATATCCTGACTTTTGGACAAACTAGATAGAAGGCTTCTTAAACACCAAACATGATAGATCCTCACTATAACACTGATTTTACTATAAGTGGATCTGTGATAGGATCATCCATAATATCCTAAATGTTCAGTATTAAAAGGTCCTTCAAATTTATATATGCCTGTAACTCTCCTTTTTCTGATAGGGGAAACCAAGGCCCAGCAGGGGAAGTGACTTGCCCAGGTCACACACACATTTACGACGGAATTGTTACTACAGTCTGTGTCTTCTCACTGCCATTCAAGTGTTCTGCCATTCAAGTGTTCTGTCCATTCAAGAGCTTACATACTCAAGCTTCCAGAAGGACATTATTAGAAGGAAATCCTTGCAACAATGCCAGGAAAGCAACACTTGCAGATTTTCACTCTTAAAAAGCAAAATTAAGGACTGTAGCTAGAATAGGCAGGGTTTGGGTTAGGCATCAAAGGCCTGCTTAGCCATTGATTGGGTATTGGTTTCAACCTCCAGAATCCCATTAGGTTCCAAGGACCCATAATAAGTGTGATTCTTGAAATGGAGAAAATGATAAAGCCAAAGGTAACTTTAATTTAGCCTTCTCAGTTTGGCATAGCCAAAGGGGAAGTGCCAACATGAACCCAGGAGCCCAATTCCAATTCTCTTGATAATGCTAGAACCTCAGCTCTGCCCATGATAATTCCATGCAAGTGTCCATCAGAACGTAGCTGAAAACACTCTTCCCCAATCCCGTGAATCCTCATCAGCTCAGTTTGGCTCCACATTCAATGGCCAAGGTTATATAGTAACAAAGTCAGCATACAGGCAGCTTTATGACATTTGAGGGACTAGGCACTTTTGCCTTTGGGGGCTGTTCCTCTATAACATTTTAAAAAATTATCTTATTATTATCATTTACTTTAAAAATTGTACAATTGTGTTTGTATAAAGATGAAGATATTAATATCACAAATGGAGACATTTTCTTTGAACTAAACATTGTTTTTGCTTCTGGTTTCAAGAAAAGTTAAAACATTTTTGTTTGTTCCTAAAAGGTCTGTAGGCTCCAGACACCGTGCCTGATGGATAATCCAGCCCTGCCAGGACATGCTTCATATTCAATTCTTTATCTTTGCTGAGATATGATATGAAGAGGGTTTTTTTTTTTTACCTTCTTTCATCTTTTCTCTAAATGCCCCTTTCCTAACCACTCTTGACATACTTCAACTTTGTTTTATTTTTTTGAGCAACCATACTTACATGAAGCCCATAAAAATGGGAAATCAGATTGAACAGACATGGTACCACCATTTCACTGTACTGTAGAGCCAGTCCCGGCATATTTCTTGAGAAAAGGTAAAGCAGCTGGCTTCCCGCATTGCTGTTGTTCCTCATATTCTCAGAGTGAAATCTAAAGACCTCGGTGTGTCTTAACTGCTGGCCCTGCCTCTTGCAGTAAATGGCTTCGCCTCTCAGAACCTCACTCAGCTTCATCATATCAAATATGAAATCATAGTCTCGTCCGCACAGGTTGTAAGTGATGGCCCATATGGAGTGCCTGCTGGCACCTAGTAGGTATACAAGAAGAATCAGATCCATGATCATCTCCCTGGGAAAATCCAACCCCTCTCAGTATTTAAAATTTTGACTTTACGTTGGAGACTCATGCTTTGGATTGATCACAGGGTACTTGGAGACAGACTAGGGCAGACTTGTAACTCTTGTCTCAGCCTTACCTTTATACCCTATAACTTTGAGCATGACATTTCCCCTCTACCAGCCTAGGTGTGTGCATCTATAAAGTGGGCGTTGTAACACTGATTTTAGTAGGGTTTGGGGGACGACCTAATGAGACTAGAAGTTACATTACTTTGGAACCTGTTACACACTCTGCAGTTATAAGGGCTTGTTTCCATTACTCCTCTGTCCCCTGACCCCCAGGACAGGCTGCTCCCCTTCTCTGGGTTCTTGGGGGAAGCATTTTTTATTAGCGATGCTGTGAACGGGTAAATCTGTCATCCACCACTTCAGCTGTAGCCTGAAGCTGTGGTGCTCCTGTGTCCCCCAGCCTGTCCCCCAGCAGCAGGCCAGCCTCTGCCTCCAAATTTCCAATTCCAGCTGCTCAGAGGTAGCCAGAGGGTGTTTGATTGCCCACAGACTCTGGCATTACAGCACAATCCAATCAACTCTCTTTCAGAGAAGAATCCCCCTCAGATTGTAATCAGGGTCCATTCTGTCTCTCCCCATCTGGCTCTGGTCCCCAGGAATCAAGAGGGCTCATTTGCTTCTCTGTCATGGCAGCTTCTCAGCCTGTGTTCTCACCCTGGGAGCCAGCAGCCTGGCATCTGGTTGGCGCCTCACTCACTGCGTTATACGTGGCAGGTCAGGTTCTCTCTGTGAACTCCATTACCCATTTCTAGATGTGGGTTTCTATCACCCAACATTGACATTACTGAAAGAATAAGGTGAGAGAGCATGCTTGAAAAATATTTGGTAAATGAAAAGAACTGTTGTCGTCATACTCGTAACATTATTTTTGCATATACACTTGCAGTGGCGTCTTCAGTCAGAAATGCGAATGGTGCTGAATGGTTTCTACCATGAAGGAATGGAATAATTCATTTATGCAAGGATTTCTGAACTTCTCATTCATTCGTTCATGCGACAGATACTGAATTTGCTGACCACTCATTCTGTGTCAGAGACTGTCCTAGACCCTGGAGAAAAAAGAAATAGAGTCATTTTACAAATAATAATTATCACCCACCCGGACCCTAGAGGGGTCTCTGGAGGATAGAGAAATGAATCCATTTATTCACATATATACTGGTAATGTCTGATATGGCAGGAACCATGGGTACAACTGTGGGGGGAAGAAAAAGAAGGACAACAGGGTAAGAAGCTTAAAGCCTGAAGAAGGAGATGAGAATTAAACAAATTAAAAAAAAGTTTTTATATATATTTTTTGCGGTATGCTGGCCTCTCCCGTTGCAGAGCACAGGCTCCGGACGCGCAGGCTCAGCGGCCATGGCTCACGGGCCCAGCCGCTCCGCGGCATGTGGGATCTTCCCGGACCGGGGCACGAACCCGTGTCCCCTGCATCGGCAGGCGGACTCTCAACCACTGCGCCACCAGGGAAGCCCTAAACAAATATTTTTATAAGTAATTATTGAGACACATTTTTAGTAAATGTCTTGAAGGAGAAAGCATTGAATATTTTGAGAATGTATAACTGGGTTGTTTATTTTAGGCTGGGAAATCAGGGAAGGCTTCCCCAAGAGGTGGAGTCTGAGGTCAGTTTGCTGAGGTTTAGCTGGGGAGTGGGTTCCAAGCAGAGGGAAGAGAGCCAGCAGCCAGAGGAGTTCTGGTGTTCTAGGATGGTGAGAAGGCCAGTGCTTGGCTGGAGGGAGGGAGGCGTGATGGGGCCTTAAGAGATTGCCTGGGGCCAGGTCATGCAAGATCTGGCGGGGAGGAATAAGACCTATGCTGGAGCAACTGAGAGGTTGTTAAAAGAGAATATCAGTAACAAAGCAAGGATAAAAACTGTGTTATTTATTCAGTGCATGACCAGCAAAGGAAGGGGGTGTTAACTTAGCTTTCCTGGCTCAGCAAAGTATTCAAAGAGAGGGATTCTGGTTTTTAAAAGATATGAGGGAGTCTACCAAGCAGCTCTAGTAGAGAGATGAGGAACATTCAACTCTGAGGGAATAGCATGTGCGAACATGGTCTGCGGGAGAAGTCGCTGGTGAGTGTAGGGAACTGGCACGTGGCGTGAATCTCCAGAGCAACGAGAAAGGGACGGGAGGAGAGGCAGGAGCCAGATGATGAGTGAATTTTAACGGTATTTTACCTTTCAGTGGTTTTTTTCTTAATTGACTTTACTTTTTAGAATAGTTTTAGGTTCATAGCCAAACTGAGCAGAAAGTACAGAGTTCCATTGACCCCCTGCCCCCACTCCCAGGACCTCCCACTAGCAACTCCCCCCACGAGAGCAGTACATTTGCAACCGAGGAACCTGCACCGATGCACCATTATCACCCGATGTCCATAGTGTACATTAAGCTTCACTCTTGGTCTTGTAAGTTCTGTGGCTTTTGACAAAGCGTGCATCAACCATTGTTATTCATACAGAGTAGTTTTACTGCCCTAAAAGTCCTCTGTGTTCTACCTATTCATCCCTCCCTCCTTCCCTGAACCCCTGGTAACCACTGATCTTTTTACTGTCTCCAGAGTCTTGCCTTTTCCAGAATGTCATGTAGTTGGAATCATACAGTATGTAGCCTTTTCAGATTGGCTCCTTTCACTCAGTATATGTGTTGAAGGTGCCTATTTAGTGCAGATTTTAGAGAGCGGATGACATGGTCGGGTCTGCTATTATTAAGGCTGCTTTTCCTGATGGATTGGAGGTAGAGGTGAACCAAAATCAAGCAGACAGGTTGGAGGCTGTGCTGGTTGTCTTTGGAGCTTGAGTGGCTAGTATTTAAATTAATTAAATTAAATTAATTAATTAAATTAAATAAGTTTTTAGTTGCTCAGGTACATTAGCCACATTCCAAGTACTCAGTAACCATATGTGGTCAGTGAGCACCGTATTAGATACTGCAGATGTAGAACATTTCATTGTGGAAGAAAGTGCTGGATTAAATGGATTAAAACAGCAATGGATTAAATCTTTGAGGACCTCTTTATGGTTTTCTGGAAAGATTACAGACTTCAGAATCATAATAGGTTTTGAGTTGTCAAAACATTTAGTAGTGATGCAGTTTTTTTTTAAATCAGCGTACGTATATGTACATATAGAACATAAAATTTGCCATTTTAACCATTTTTTCAGTGTACAGTTAATTAAGTGGCATTAATTGCATTCACATTGTTATGCAACCATCACCATTATCTGTTTCCAAAATCTTTTCCTCACCCCAGACAGACACTCTGCAGCCACTAAGCAGTAACTCCCCATCTCTCTCTCTCTCTCTCAGCCACCACCCCACCCCGCCCAACCCCTGGTATTCTCAGTCCACTTTCTGTCTCTATGAATTTGCCTCTTCTGGACATTTAATATAAGTAGAACCATTCAATATCTGACCTTTCATGTCTGGTTTCTTTAACGTAGCATAATGTCTGTAAACTTCATCCAAGTTGTAGCATGTATGAGAACTTAATACCTTTATGGCTGAATGGTATTCCATTTTGTGGATATACCATGTTTTGTTTACCCACTCATCTACTGATGGACCTTTGGATTGTTTCCACCTTTTGGTTCAGTGATGGGATTTTGAATAGTCTACTTAATTTCTGAGCTTCATTTCAATAAAGTGGGTATATTAATACTTAAATCCTAGGATTATGCTGAGGATTAGAAGACTTGCCAAAGATAAAGCACTTGGGATGAGGTTTCCTGTTCGGCAGTGTTCATTTTCTTGCCCCTTTTCCTTCATCTCCGTCAACCACCCTCTCGGTGCCCGGATCCTTGTGCGTTAGAAGCTCAGCAACTGTTTACCAGTTGTTGATTCTCTCTGGGCCCATTAGCTCAGCTCTGATTCTTGGACTGTGGAATGTGAGCAGAATCTTTTATTTGACCTCTGCCTGTTTAATGTGTGGGAGGTTCCAGGTCGGTGGAGATAATGCCTCTCAAGTGTCGCAACTCCTAGGATGCAGACGTCGGCCTGTGTTCCTCATTAAACTAAAAATTCCTCTCGGGAAGTGTGGCGAAGATCAGCACTTGACATTTAAAAGTAGATGAAGTCATAAGGAGATTTTGACTTGGCCTTGGATAGCATATCTTGGGCCAGATTAGAAATTCACATGAGAGAGTAATTGTTTTCTGGGGTCATACTCTGTGTTCTCTCCTTCCAGGGCTGGAGGCATAGATTCTGAGTCGCAAGGGACTGTTTCTCTCTGAAGGAGGTACATTGAGAAGTCCGGGCTTTCCTCTTAAAGGGACTCAAATGATAGGGAATTCTCACATTCAGTTCAATTAAAAAGATATTAGTCAGTGTCTTACTTAGGATACTTTTACCTGTATCCCAGAGGCTTAGACAGTGAGGACATTTAATCATCTCGTGTGACAAAAAGTTTGTAGATTGGTGACTTTGCAGCTGAAGACTGCAGTACCCAGGGTTGGAATCTCTCTGTCGTAGCCTTCTCCTTGGGGTTCCCAGTTCCCAGGTGGCTTTAGAGCCCCAAGATTCATGAACTAACGTATAATCTAAAGCAGGGATGAGGGTAGGGCAGGCAGAAAGCAGCTTTCCTTGTGAGCTTTTTCCTTTATTAGAAGAAAAGCCTTTTCCAGAAGTGCCTTCAAAGGTTTCACCTTATGGTTCATTAGCCAAAAGTGAGTCACATGGCCACCTCCATTTGCAGTGAAGTCTGGGAAGGTGAGCTTTTTCATTCTTTACAGAGAGAAGACGTGGCTAGGAATTGAGCACTGGGTAGCCAACCAACACTATTTACCTGAACACCTGTGTGCAAGGTGCAATGGAAATATAGATACTGATAAGGTATGGACATGCATGCCCCCAGCAAACCAAAACCATAGTAAATGGAATACATCCTAAAACAGATACATAAGAAAGCTGGGATGTAGAAAATTGAAGGGAGGAACAGTTTATGCTGTCTGTGTGGTCAGGGAAGCCTTCATGGATGCAGTGACATGTGCATGAAGTATTAGGATCTGGACTCAAGGCAGCTCAGGCTGAGAGAACAACTTACACAAACGTACAAGAATTGGAAATTTAAGTTTTTATTTTTATAGGATGTAGAGTTGAAATATCTGTAGTAAAGCAACAAGGAAGAAAGTGAGATATAAAGGTAGTTTATTGCAAATATAATAGGTGTTGAATGCCAGGCTTAGGTGTTTGGACTTTACTCTGGAGGCATTAGGTAGCTCTTAAGGTTTTTGAGTTGGGTTTGCCATGATCAGTTTCCCCAAAGCCTACTACTTCTTCATTATCTAGTGATAGATTTGCCATCATGACTTTATCTTAATGTTTGTGACTCCATTTCTCAGTTGTATCCAGTTACCCATATCCTTCCCCCAATTCTCTGAGTAGCAGTGTAGACATGGGTGTTGCAAGCAGAACAAACAGGCTTCCACGTTCGTGGTCTTTATGCTTTCAAGTCAAAAGCATGAAAAACATTTTACTTTCTCCCATCTGCCACTCAACATAGAAGTCACATCAGAGCAGGGCCCACATAGGATGGCTTCATTGTGATTTTATTATACTTGCTGTTTTCCCCATTTTGCTGCTTCCATATTAAACAGGACTTGCTGGTTGTCTTTGCCAACTCTTCTGACTTCTAGACACTTTGTTCCTATCTGACAGGCTTTCTCTGCTCTAAAACATTCATCGACTCACTAACATCCTTCACCTAAATCAGTAGATTCTTTGTGCTGTTGTCTCTGATACTCAGTCTCTTTCCCTCTGCCCAGCAAGCCCTCCTGCCATAGCAGGTACACAAAGTGCTCTGAACACATCATCATGCTGTACACATGTTTCCCTCTGATGACAGTGTCTTCCTATGGTTTTTATTTCTCCCTCCCCCAGACTGCTTTACAGGAGTAATTAATCTCTCAAAACCCTTCTTAAGCACCATATCTTTTTATCTTCTTATATATATATTTTTTTAAATTTTGGAATAGTTTTCTAAATACATAGAAAATGGGCACAGACAGCACAGAGATGTTCCATATACCCTTTACCCAGCTTCCCCTAAAGTTGATATCTTACATTTGTACATGTACAAATGTAAGATGTCAACCTTTGGTATATTTGTCAAAATAAGAGATCAAGACTCCCTCTCGCAAGAGCACCAGAATCGCAACTAACTACTGAACAGTCATCGACAGGAAGATACTGGAACTCACCAAAAAAGATAGCCCACATCCAAAGACAAAGGAGAAGCCGCCTACCAGTGAGATTGTGGTAGGGGCGCAATCACAATAAAATGAAGTCACATAACCACTGGGTGGGTGACTCACAAACTGGAGAACAGTTATATCACAGAAGCCCACCCACTGGAGTGGAGGTTCTGAGCCCCATGTCAGGCTTCCCAACCTAGGGGTCCGGCAATGGGAGGAGGAATTCCCAGAGGATCAGACTTTGAAGGCTAGTGGGATTTGATCGCAGGCCTTCGACAGAAATGGGGGAAACAGAGACTCCACTCTTGGAGGGCACACACAAAGTAGTGTGTGCACCATGACCCAGGGGAAGGAGCAGTGACCCCATAGGAGACTGAACGAGAGCTACCTGCTAGTGTTGGAGGGTCTCCTGTAGAGGCAGGGATGTGGCTGTGGCTTACTGCAGGGACAAGGACACTGACAGCAGAAGTTGTGGGGAGTTCTCCCTGGCGTGAGCCCTCCAGGAGTCTGCCATTAGCCCCACCAAAGAGCCTGTAGGCTCCAGTGCTGGGTTGCCTGAGGCCAAACAACCAAAGAGAGGGAACTCAGCCCCGTCGGCAGACAAGCGACTAAAATTTTATTAAGCTCTGCCCACCAGAGCAACAGCCAGCTCTACCCACCACCAGTTCCTCCCATCAGGAAGCTTGCACAAGCCTCTTAGATAACTTCATCAACCAGAGGACAGACAGAAGAAGCAAAAAGAACTACAGTCCTGCAGCCTGTGGAATGAAAACCACATTCACAGAAAGATAGACAAAATGAAAAGGCAGAGGATTATGTACCAGATGAAGGAACAAGATGAAACAGCAGAAAAACAACTAAATGAAGTGGAGATAGGAAACCTTCCAGAAATAGAATTCAGAATAATGATACTGAAAATGATCCAGGACCTTGGAAAAAGAATGGAGGCAAAGATGGAGAAGATGCAAGAAATGTTTAACAAAGACCTAGAAGAATTAAAGAAAAAAAACAGACATGAACAATACGATAACTGAAATGAAAAATGCACTAGAAAGAATCAATAGCAGAATAACTGAGGCAGAAGAACAGATAAGTGACCTGGAAGACAGAATGGTGGAAATCACTGCCAGGGAACAGAATAAAGAAAAAGGAATGAAAAGAAATGAAGACAGCCTAAGAGACATCTGGGACAACATTAAACACATCAACATTCGCATTATAGGGGTCCCAGAAGGAGAAGAGAAAAAGAAAGGGTCTGAGAAAATATTTGAAGAGATTATAGTTGAAAACTTCCTTAATATGGGAAAGGAAATAGTCAAGCAAGTCCAGGAAGTGCAGAGAGTCCCAGGCAGGATAAACCCAAGGAGAAACACGCCAAGACACATAGTAATCAAAGTAACAAAAATTAAAGACAAAGAAAAATTATTAAAAGCAAGAAGGGAAAAATGACAAATAACGTACAAGAGAACTCCCATAAGGTTAACAGCTGATTTCTCAGCAGAAACTCTACAAGCCAAAAGGGAGTGGCATGATATATTTAAAGTGATGAAAGGGAAGAACCTGCAACCAAGATTACTCTACCCGGCAAGGATCTCATTCAGATTTGAGGTAGAAATCAAAAGCTTTACAGACAAGCAAAAGCTAAGAGAATTCAGCACCACCAAACCAGCTCTACAACAAATGCTAAAGGAACTTCTCTAAGTGGGAAACACAAGAGAAGAAAACGACCTACAAAAACAAATCGAAAACAATTAAGAAAATGGTGATAGTAAGATACATATCAATAATTACCTTAAATGTGAATGGATTAAATGCTCCAACCAAAAAGACACAGGCTCGCTGAATGGATACAAAAACAAGACCCATACGTATGCTGTCTACAGGAGACCCACTTCAGACCTAGGGACACATTCAGACTGAAAGTGAGGGGATGGAAAAAGATATTCCATGCAAAAGGAAATCAAAAGAAAGCTGGAGTTTCACTACTCATAGCAGATAAAATAGACTTTAAAATAAAGAATGTTGCAAGAGACAAGGAAGAACACTACATAATGATCAAGGGATCAATCTGAGAAGAAGATATAACAATTATAAATATACATGCACCCAACTTAGGAGCACCTCAGTACATAAGGTAAATGCTAACAGCTGTGAAAGAGGAAATCGACAGTAACACAGTAATAGTGAGGAACTTTAACACCTCACTTACACCAATGGACAGATCATCCAGACAGAAAGTTAATAAGGAAACACAAGCTTTAAATGACACAATAGACCAGATAGATTTAATTGATATTTATAAGACATTCCATCTGAAAACAGCAGATTACACTGTCTTCTCAAGTGCACACGGAATATTTTCCAGAATAGATCACATCTTGAGTCACAAATCAAGCCTTGGTAGACTTAAGAAAATTAAAATCATATCAAACATCTTTCTAACTACAGTGCTATGAGATCAGATATCAGTTACAGGGGAAAAAAAAATGTAAAAAACACAAAGACATGGAGGCTAAACAATACGTTACTAAATAACCAAGAGATCACTGAAGAAATCAAAGGGGAAATTAAAAAAAAACCTAGAGATAAATGACAATGAAAACACGACGATCCAAAACCTATGGGATGCAGCAAAAGCAGTTCTAAAAGGGAAGTTAATAGCAATACAATCCTACCTCAAGAAACAAGAAAAATCTTTAACAAACAACCTAACCTTACACCTAAAGTAACCAGAAAAAGAAGAACAAACAACCCAAAGTTAGTAGAAGGAAAGAAATCATAAAGATAGAGCAGAAATAAATGAAATAGAAACAAAGAAAACAGTAGCAAAGATCAATAAAACTAAAAGCTGGTTCTTTGAGAAGATAAACAAAATTGATAAACCTTTAGCTAGACTAATCAAGAAAATGAGGGAGATGACTCAAATCAATAAAATTAGAAATGAAAAAGGAGAAGTTACAGCGGACACCGCAGAAATACAAAGCATCCTAAGAGACTACTGCAAGCAACTCTGTGCCAATAAAATGGACAACCTGGAAGAAATGGACAAATTGGTAGAAAGGTATAACCTTCCAAGACTGAGCCAGAAAGAAATAGAAAATATGAACAGACCAATCACAAGTAATGAAATTGAAACTGTGATTAGAAATCTTCCAACAAACAAAAGTCCAGGACCAGATGGCTTCAAACATTGGTGAATTCTATCAAACATTTAGAGAAGAGCTAACACCCATCCTCCTCAAACTCTTCCAAAAAATTGTGGAGGAGGGAACACTCCCAAACTCATTCTATGAGGCCACCATCACCCTGATACCAAAACCAGACAAAGATACTACAAAAAAAGAAAATGACACACCAATATCACTGATGAATGTAGATGCAAAAATCCTCCACAAAATACTAGCAAACAAAATCCAACAACACATTAAAAGGATCATACACCATGATCAAGTGGGTTTTATTCCAGGCATACAAGGCTTCTTCAGTATAGTCAAATCAATCACTGTGATACACCATATTAACATATTGAAGAATAAAAACCATATGATCATCTCAATAGATGGAGAAAAAGCTTTTGACAAAATTCAACACCCCTTTATGATAAAAACTCACCAGAAAGCGGACATAGATGGAACATACCTCAATATAATAAAGGCCATATATGACAAACCCACAGCAAACATCATTTCCAATGATGAAAAACCGAAACCATTTCCTCTAAGATGAGGAACAAGACAAGCATGTCCACTCTTGCCACTATTATTCAACATAGTTTTGGAAGTTCTAGCCACTGCAATCAGAGAAGAAAAAGAAATAAAAGAAGTACAAACTGGAAAAGAAGAAGTAAAACTGTCCTTGTTTGCAGATGACATGATACTGTACATAGATAATCCTAAAGATGCCACCAGAAAACTACTAGAACTAATCAGTGAATTTGGGAAATTTTCAGGATACAAAATTAATGCACAGAAATATCTTGCATTCCTGTACACTAACAATGAAAGATCAGAAAGAGAAATTAAGGAAACAATCCCATTCATCATTGCAACAAAAAGAATAAAAATACCTAAGAATAAACCTACCTCAGGAGGTAAAAAACCTGTACTCAGAAAACTATAAGATGAAAGAAATCAAAGATGACACAAAGAGGGCTTCCCTGGTGGCGCAGTGGTTGAGAGTCCGCCTGCTGATGCAGGGGACACGGGTTCGTGCCCCGGTCCGGGAAGATCCCACATGCCGCGGAGCGGCTGGGCCCGTGAGCCATGGCCGCTGAGGCTGCGCGTCCAGAGCCTGTGCCCCACAACGGGAGAGGCCACAACAGTGAGAGGTTCGCGTACCACAAAAAAAAAAAAAAAAGAAACAAAGAGGGGGAGAGATATACCATGTTCTCGGATTGGAAGAATCAATATTGTGAAAATGACTACCCAAAGCGATCTACAGATTCAGTGCAATCTCTATCAAGTTACCAATGGCATTTTTTATAGAACTAGAATAAAAAATCTTAAAATTTGTATGAAGCCGCAAAAGTCCCTGAATAGCCCAGGCAATCTTGAGAAAGAAAAATGGAGCTGGGGGAATCAGACTCCCTGGCTTCAGACTATACTGCAAAGCTGGTAATCAAGACAATGTGGTACTGGCAGAAAAACAGAAATATACATCAGTGGAACAGGATAGAAAGTCCAGAGATAAACCCATGCACCTGTGGTCAACTAATCTATTACAAAGGAGCCAAGGACATACAATGGATAAAAGACCAGTCTCTTCAATAAGTGGTGCTGGGAAAACTGGACAGCTACATGTAAAGTATGAAACTAGAACATTCCCTAACACAATACACAAAAATAAACTCAAAATGGATTGAACCCTAAATGTAAGACCAGACACTATAAAACTCTTAGAGGAAGAACACTCTTTGACAAAAATCACAGCAAGATCTTTCTTGACCCACCTCCTAGAGTAATGGAAATAAAAACAAAAATAAACAAATTGGTACCTAATAAAACTTAAAAGCTTTTGCACAGCAGAGGAAACTATAGTAAGACGAAAAGGCAACCCTCAGAATGGGAGAAAATATTTGCAAATGAATCAATGGACAAAGGATTAAAATCCAAAATATATAAACAGCTCATGCAGCTCAATATTAAGAAAATCAACAACCCAATCCAAAAATGGACAGAACACCTAAATAGATGTTTCTCCAAAGAAGACATACAGATGGCAAGAGGCACATGAAAAGCTGCTCAACACCACTAATTATTAGAGAAATGCAAATCAAAAGTACAATGAGGTATCCCCTCACACCAGTTAGAATGGGCATCATGAGAAAATCTACAAAGAACAATTATCTGAGAGGATGTGGAGAAAAGGGAAACCTCTTGCACTGTTGGTGGGAATATAAATTGATACAGCCACTATGGAGAACAGTATGGAGGTTCCTTAAAAAGCTAAAAGTAGAATTACTATATGACCCACAATCCCACTACTGGGCATATACCCAGAGAAAACCTTAATTCAAAAAGAGTCATGTACCACAATGTTCACTGTAGCTCTATTTACAATAGCCAGGACATGGAAGCAACCTACGTGTCCATTGGCAGATGAATGGATAAAGAAGATGTGGTACATATATACAATGGAATATTACTCAGTCATAAAAAGGAACACAATTGGGTCATTTGTAGAGATGTGGATGGACCTAGGGACTGTCATACAGAGTGAAGTAAGTCAGAAGGAGAAAAACAAATATCGTATATTAACACATACATGTGGAATCTAGAAAAATGGTACAGATGAACTGATTTGCAGGGCAGAAATAGAGACACAGATGTAGAGAACAAAAGTATGGACACCAAGCGGGGAGAGGGGGTGGGGGGTGGTGGTGCGATGAATTGAGAGATTGGGATTGACATGTATACGCTAATATGTATATAATAGATAACTAATAAAAAAATACGTCTCAAAAGAGAAAAAAAAAAGAAAAACTAAGAAATCAACCGTTGTACATTACCATTAACTAAACTTACAGACATTATTCAGATTTCACGTGATTTCCACTAATGTCCTTTTTTCACTCCCAGGACCCAATTCATGTTTCCATGTTGCTTTTAATCATTGTGTCTCCTTGGTTTCCTCTGATATGTGATAGTTTCTTAGTTTTCCCTCCCTCCCTTCCTCCCTCCCTTCCTTCCTTCCTTCTTTCCATTCTTTCATTCTTCTTTTGTTTCTTTTAATTATCTTAACAGTTGTTCAAGAAACTGGTCACGTATTTTATAGAATGTCCCGCATTTTGGGTTTGGTATGTTTTTTCATGATCAGACAGAGGTCCTGTGGGTATGGAGAAGCACACTGCAGAGGTCATCGTATCATACCAGAGAGTATATGATCTCAACCTGATGTTACCCTGATCACCTGGTGAAGGTGGTATCCGCCAGGTTTCTCCACTGCAAAGTTACTCTTTTTCATATTCTTTATTCTGTTCCTTACAAGCAAGTCATTAAGTGCGATCTACATTGAGGGAGAGGGGAATCAACCTCTACCTCCTGTAGGGGGGCATAACCATCTCCTTTTTTGAGCCTTCCTAGCCCCTTAAGAACCAGGGAGCTATTTCCTTTCAGTACTTCTTCTGATCCATTGGCAGTCACTTGTTTGCCATCCCTCCCCCCACCCTCCATTAAGCAGTGGACTGCTGAAGCCAGGGGTCATGTCTCATTTGTCTGTCTCTTCAGAATTTAGTCCGTGACAGATGCTCAGCAATAAATATGACCCCAAGTTAACTTCTCCCAAATTGGGTGCTTTTACTCTGCTGTGACCTTGGAGACCTCTTCGTGGGAGGGGCTAGCGAGGGGGGGACGGAGTCTCTGCCAGTGCCCTTAGCCCCTGTCTGCTGCATCTGTGTTTGAGCTTGCCATTTAGATTTGAGGACAGAAGATAAAATCCTTTTTGACCCATGCGCCTGATGATCAACGGCCTTCCCGACATGCTTCACTGCCCCCACCTAGCTCTCTGTGGCACCAGTTGTCACTCGATAAATCCATAAAGAGACAACTCAATTGTTTTGACTTTCGTCCACCTTTTCCACTGATTCTTCTTTTCCAAGTTAATGGGGCAGAGGGAGGGGAGGCAAACCTACACACACTTTCTTTTTTGGCAGAGACAAATGCCTCTATATGCTGACAGGATCATAAAACATGAATTAAGAAATCAGTTATTAATGAAATACTCCAACCTAATATCATAGCAATGAAGCCCTTGGCTTTACACAAAGTGTCTGGCACTTGTAACGTAAAAGCTTAGAGTTCTTTCCTTGCCTCTCTTTTTTCCACAGTAGAATACAGCTGGAACAATCGAAACCAGAATTTTCAAGCTCTGGTCTAGGATAAGTGTGGGCAAATGGCTCTCTACACCCAAACACACACATATACAGACACATTAGGGATTCATAGTACAAATCAGTGTATCAAGGAAGTCTGCTCTGAGCAGCTTTACAGGAAATAGATGCATTTCTCTTTGCTTGTCTCAGTATTTCCTAAGTTTATTTGACCATAGAAGACTCTATTTCCTATTAATGTCTAACAAATGTAGGGTTCCACAGAACATATTTTGAGAAACAAGAATGTAAGTGACATTGCCCAGCACCTCCTGGATCACATGGACGCAGAAGAGTGGTGAATTGAAATAAGAATGTGTAGAGTTAAAAGGGAGATACAGCAAATCACCAATATTTTTTGTGTTCAGTTGTGTTGCTTCTTCAGTCAGAGTGAGAAATTTTAGATTGAAGTGGCTGGAAAATTGCCTTGAATCCCTGCTTCATTTTTCCTTTGGCCAAATTGTTTAATCTTCCCCATCCTGGGAGCAGGGTTGACCTGAACTCTCAGGCCCAGGCTGAGTAGGTCCCCCCAATTACCTACCTACTTACTTATAAATAGATTGTGCTCCTTCCTGATTTTAAGCTTGGTGCAGTGTTGGTTAGAAACATTAAAAATAATGAGAATGTAGGTTAAGTGTAATCTTCTGATCTGGTAATAGACTCTCTGATTAGCATTTTTTCATTTCCTCTAGATTCCAGCTAAGCAGCACACACAGGGCTTTGGAATCTAAATGACTATGACAGTTTAGTTTTCAGAAAGCTGGACATGTAGCACCCAGGTCCCTGGGCCTTCTCTGCCCTTGTCATCTGGTGCTGAGTGCTTTGCCCAAGAGGCGTGAGGTCAAATGCACCTTTTTGTTCCCTTTTAGCAATTCACACTTTCTCTGCCCTTGAGAACCTGCTTCTGTCTTTGTGTGGTTATAGCCATCATCTTCTCACTTTTTGTTTATTACCTATTTTTTTTTATTTCCAGAAAGACACATGTATATATGAAGGACAGAGCATTGAGTGTAGTGGAAAAAGGGAATTGCACTACACAAAGCAGAAGACCTTACTAAATAGCTGTGTGATTCTGAGCAAATTGTTAACCTCTCTGAACCATGGTTTTCTCATTGATACAATCTTGGATAACAGGGACAACCTCCCAGGGTGGTGGTGAGAGAAAATGAGATACTGAACTAGGAAGTGCCTCTCTGATTACTGAGAGCCATTTACAAGTGAGCTCTCAGTATAATGTGTTTAGGTAGTAATTTCTAAAGTGTCACACTCAAAAAATTCACCTCTCCCTGAAGTCTGTTAGTCATTGTAGAGAATGCTTCCTAACTGGGAGCCCCTTAATGATTTTGGAGCCATGTTGCATGTGCCTTTTCTCCTTGACAGCACCTCCATTAAATATTCCACAATTTCCACTCCAAAATCTGCTCCTCGGATGTCCATGGGTACCAGATGTACCAGGTCACCCTGCCTCAGGTAACACACACCACTGAAGCAGCAGGATACCCTTCAGGTTGTAGGTTGGTGGTAGACGCGTAAGCGCCGACCAGTTTGATGATACTTACCTGCATCTCTGACTCTGGTCAGTTACCTTGCATTTCATTTTCCCCAAATGTTAAAGGGAATGCATCTGTATTGAGCACAGATTATTTGTCACCATCATGTCCAGTTCTTCTCATGACTCCCCATTTAATCCTCATCCCAACCTTAAATATGTAGGTGTGAGTGTCCCCATTTTACAGACAATGAAAGTTAAGCTCAGAGAAATTAAGTAAATTGGTCAGAGTTGGCAGTGATAGAGTTTGAACCCAAATCTGTGTGATTTCAATACATTAGTATGTACATCCCCTTGAGAATACAGAGATGGCTTCGGGCAGATTCATTCACATCACTGGCAAGAGAAGGAGATGGAGGAGAAAATCTAAGGCACTTATATTCCTCCTTAACATATGAGGGCAGTTTAATTGTTTATTTCTGCTTAATGATTTATCAGTAAACTGAGCTTCTATTCTTGGCTTGGTTTCAGTTTCTGTGTCTGCAAAATGAGAGAATTGGGCAACCCTTCCTGCACTAAGATAATAGGATTCTAGAGGGTGAGTGCAGGTGAACGTGTTAGTTTGGTTGATTGGTGGACAAATGCTGTGTAAATAGGCGGTCAAGTTCAGAGCTTGGTAGGATGTGCAGTTTTGGGTTCTACCTGAGAAACTAATAAATGCTATATTGGTCATACTCAGTTTCCTAGTTTTCTATGCTGTGCCTTGATTTGATATCTGCAAATGCTTTTGAAAAGTAACCAGAACACTGGTGGAATAGCGTACTGCCCTGGACAGAGAATCAGTGCACACAAGTTTAGTCTTGACTGACACCCACGGGCCATGTAGCTTTGGGCAAATGTCATAACGCCCCTGAGTCTCCACGGGGGATTAGACAAGATAAAATCTAGAAGATGACTGGTGTCATCATGCCCTCTCCTCCTTTCCTTTCTCTGCCCATCAGTTTGCCTAACTGCGAAGTGAAGATTAAAATATAGGCCAGAGTGGGAGCCACAAGAAGACCTGCATAGTGGTGCAGGGAACTAATTAATGGGACTAGGAAGGTGTTAGAGGGGAGAGAGAAAACTACAGAATGGAGAATGTTAGTAATGGAGGAGCCAGAGTACAGGGATAGGGTAGAAGAGAGAAAGAAGAAGAGATAAAAGAGAATGGGCCAAGGAAGGGTGCGTGTTTTCTTGAAATCAGCTTCTTTGCTGCTTTCCTCATGGCCAGTTTCTTTTCATCTGTCACCTCCTTCGGTTTCAATGTCACCTCCTCTGAGAAGCCCTCCCTGACTGTCCTGTCTAAAAAAGTATCTGCCTCAGTTATTCTCTATTGTTGCAGGCTGTTCATTTAACTCTGGCACTTAACACCGATTGTAACCATGTACTTAAAAAAGTTATTTTTAATTTTTAAATTTTTATTGAAGTTTAGTTGATTTACAATATTTCATGTGTACAGCAAAGTGATTCAGTTATACATATATATGTATATACTTTTTCAGATTCTTTTTCATTATAGATTATTACAAGATATTGAATATAGTTCCAGGTGTTGTGCAGTAGGTCCTTGTTTTGTTTTGTTGTGATTTTTGGATAAAGGCCAGACTGCTTGGGTTTGAAAACCCAGCTCTGCCATGTCCCAGCTGTGCGACCTTAGGCAAGTTCATAGTCTGTGAGTCACAGTTTCCTCATCTCCCATCCAGGGATTTTGTAAGGATGAAATGATTTACTACGTCTTAAGCACTTAGAATTGTGCGAGGTACATGGAGAGCTCTCGTAAAGCAGCTGTGGCTGTGATTCACACTTGGTTATGTTCTACATACATCCATAAGGGCAAGGATTTTGTCTGTTTCTTCTTCACTGAACACCCAGAACCTAGTCTATGTCTGACACATATTAGGTACTCAGCATATACTGGTTGCATGACTAAAATTAATGTAAAATATAATAATAACTGAAAAAAAAAAGATAAAAGAGTGAGCATTAAGGGCAAGCCCTACAGGCTGGGGGATTCACCAGACACAGGCTTGGTTCCAGGCACTCCCTGCCTGGGCTCCTTTGTGCTGCGGCAAACACAGTTCCAAGGCAGAACATTGGGGTGGCTTCTTTTATTCTGATGGATCCTCCCACCTGTCACCCTGGCTCCCTTAGGATCCTGGGTCTCTTCATTCAGCCACAACCTGTCCGTGCCCTGGGAGGGGAGGTGATGGGGAACGTCCTCCACTCTTGTGCAGGCTGCATGTGTCAGCATTGCTTTCCACGTTCTGGAGAAAAAAATAAGTAAAAGTAATTTATGTTTGGGTGAAAAATGCATTGGGGCCCTTAGGAGAAATGAGCGACGGGAGGGCAGCGCTGGCATTAGTGTTGCTCACAGTACTTCCGCCGGCTGTCCCCTCCCCACCACTGTTGCCTCACGCTTTTCATTACTCTTAGGTCTAGAGTTGAAACCCATGTTCACTCTTTCCTCTTCCCTTAGCTTCAGGCTGGGGGGGATGAAGAAATGAAAACAAAATAAATCATCAAGAAATAGGGGGAACTGCAAGAAGGAAACAGGGCTTCGAAGCAGGGAGAGGTGTTACCTGTGTGTCTGTGTCACTCTGCGGGGTGTGTGAGCCTAGGGTGTGTGTACACACAAATTAATATGGCCACCCCTGGGCACTGCTGTGCTCCAGAATCCAGATAGCTTCCCCAGATGTCTGTGGTGCTCAGAGTTAACATGGCCCTTTTCCTTTGGGGACTCCCGGGGTCCTGGGGGTGAACGAAGCTGGGGAGGGACAGGGTCTCTGGGGTTCGGGGCTCATTAAGGCTTCGGCATCTCCACTCTGCCTCTGCTTTCATCACCCTCAGCACAAGGCGTCCTAGCTCCCAACCTGCCTGAAGGATTCATTTCCGTATGCAGAGGGCTTTGAAGTCTTATTAGCTGTGCCATGGTGTAGGGTTTAATTTTCTCTTGTTAATGTTGCTTTTGGGGATGGGTTTTCCCTCCACGTGTTTGGATAGACGGTTGTGTAGTTTCTCTGGCTTCTTTTCTCAGTCGTGCTATGCTGGAGCTCTGTCTCCTCTCTCTGTCTCTGTCTCTGTCTCTGTCTCTCTCTCCCCCTCCTTCTCTTCCTCCCTTTCCCCCTCTTTCCGTATGTCTCTGTACTAGAACTAATGGTGGGGCCACCTTGGGAGTTGGCTTCTCCTGCTTCAGGAATTTTTGGAGTAACATCTAAGTGGCAGGCTCTCCGGGTGATACTTTCTGAGTAGTTCTGGCCCTTCACCCCTCCTCCTTCCCTTTTCTCTTCTCCTATTCTCCATACCTTCCTTGATCTCTTCTTCCTTAATTTTCTTTTATTTATTTTTCCCTTATTCATTTATTCATGGCACCAAGGATTAGGCCAGTGGCAGGAGGGGTACAAATCTGCAGAAAGTGCTAGCTCAGCCTTTAAGAAAGGCACAGTTTAGGAGGAAAGAGAAAGTTGGTAGAGAACTAATTAATGCGGGGTAGAATGAGCTTGGGAGGTGGGCAGTGAGCAGGGAGTAGACAGTATAGATTGTGTTGAGAGCTGTGATTCTGGAACCATACATGTGGGTGGGGCTGGAATCTCTTTCCACCCCTGGTTGGTTAATCCATCTTGGGCAAGTTAAGTTACTTAACCTCTCCAAGTCTCAGTGTTCCCATCTCTGTAAATGGGGATGGAAATAAGAAGATCTACCTCACAGGGTATTTGTGAGGATGCAATGATGGTATTCATTGAAGCATCAGCCCTATGCCTGAGTTTTAGTGCTACACAAACGTCATCTGTCAATACCACTTTTCAATGACATCATGACAGTTCAGCTAATGTTTTCTGTGAGTCTCTCCCAGGAAAAGTGAGTTCAGGCACTGGGGTGATCTGAGAAATCGTCTTGGATGAGTTACTTTCATATCAATTCTTCAGGGTGAGTAGACTATGTACAAGTGTATTTGTATTTGGGGTGAGAGCTGAGTGTAGTTCTCACAAAAGGAACAGATGAGCAAAGTGACCAAGCTGGCCCTGGAGATTTTCTCTTTGCAGAGTTTAAAAAGCTTCCAAGGTGAGTTATCGGGTGTACTTGTTTGCATTCTTAAAGTTTGCATTGTGACTATGAATAAAGAACAACAATATGGTGGACTGAATAATGCCCCACCACCAAAAAAAAAAAAAAAAAAAAAAAAAAAATTGCATCCTAATCCCTGGAACCTGTGAATGCGACCTTATAAGGAAGAAAGGTCTTTGCAGATGTGATTAAGTTGGTGCTCTTGAGATGGAGAGATTATACTGTATTATCCAAGTGGGACCTAAAAGTAATCACAAACATCCTGACAGGAGGGAGGCAGGAGGAGATTTGACTTCAGACAGAAGTGGAGAAGGCAGAGATTGGAGTGACGTGGCCATAAGCCAAGGAATGCCGGCAGCCACCAGAAGCTGGAAGACACGAGGAACAGATTCTCCCCTAGAGCCTCCAGAGGGTGCACAGCCTTCCTGACACCTTGCTTTTTTGGCCCAGTTAAACTGATGTTGGATTTTTTGGCCTCCAGAAATGTGAGACAATAAATTCCTGTTGGCTTTAGCCATCAAATTTGTGGTAATGTGTTACAGCAGTCAGAGGAAACAAATACAAACAATAATGATATTTGCATGTGTTTCCAGCCCAGCACGGGGATGGCCTCTTAGTAGATATGCTGTCCCTGTGTGGGAATGAAATGGCAGTGGACAGGGTTCCTTTTGGCTGCCTCTTCTTTCCTAAAGCTTTGCTTCTCTTATCAGCTCTCCCTGTCTTGGTTTTTTTTTTTTTTTTTTTTGGTGATGAGGGTGAAAGAGTAAGCATGACCAGTAGCCGTCCTGATCAGAAGCCAGCTTTGGAAGCTCGTCAGGAAAGAGCTGTCCAGCAAACCAAGCTCCTGAAATTCCCACAGCACCTGTCCTCTGTGGTCTCGCAGAATGTCCTTAGTACCGCAGAGTCATATGCTACTGAAGGTAGTCAGGGGCAGGGGCAGGGGTATAAGTGGGGCTTGTGGCCCCCATGCCCACGAAAATATCCACTCTCCTTTGCTAGGCATGTTCTGCTTGTACTTCTGTATAAAGCTGTGTTTGAAGAAATGATTCTGTTCTAAGAACACAGTTTGAAAATTGCTAAATTACATGTCAAGTCCACCCCCCTCATTTTATATGTGAAGAAACAGGGACTCAACCAGGGGAGACAAATGACCAAATGTTCCTGGTGAATCAGCGACAGCGCAAGGAGTTAAACGGGAGGTCCCCGAGCTCCTCTTCTGGCACTGAAAATCCAACTCTAAGTCCACATAGCGGAGGGGGATCCAGAGATAGCACTCAGTTTGGGAAGCTCCAATTCACTGCAAACTAGCCTTTCCCAAATTCTCTATGCTTCCCACAGACTTTCTGCCATCCTTGCCATGTTAAGTTGAATTATCCCGCCCAGCATGTATCTTTTTGTTTTAGTTTTCACCTGATAATACTGAGTTTCAGGAGGACTAAGTGACTTGCCAACAGTCAAGCATCTAGAGGTGGCAGGATGGGGGATTCAGACTCCTGACCATCTGGCACTTTAGCTTATGCGTTCTTGCCGCTCTGAACCTGATTGTGCCATTCACAGAATGGAGATGGCTTGGTGGGTGTGGACCTTTCAGGGATCTGTGTTTGGTTAACGACAGTTAATGAATAGCTCTGTGCTGCTTTGTAATAGATGCCGTGAAATGGAGATGTTAAAGATTACCTCTTCAGCCATGGGGAGAGGTGATGTTTGACCAGGTGTCCACCTAGCCAACCATAGCAGAAAATAGCCATGGCTATCACTGCCAACTCGGGTCCACACTTCCACTTGAGTCAAACAGCTCATATATTCTTGTTTCCCTAAATGAAGGATGCACTCAAGCAATTGAAAACAACTTCTGGGACAATCTTGTTCCATTATGTCTAATGGAATTGAGTGTCTGTGGCGCACAGTGTGTGCTATTTTGCAGACACAAGGCGGGATTTTCCCATTACTCTCAGGATGGATGAGACGTGAAATGAACTCCTCAGAGACCTCTCACTTTGTCACAATAGAGCTAGTGAGTCACATTAGGAGATTTGGGGAACAGAATGAATTTTTGGTTCCTGCTTTGTATCCTCCCCTACACTCTATGCCTTCTTTCCCATGCATTTCTCTTTCTGCTAATAAATTGGGTGGCAAGAGACCCATATGAAGAAGGCCTATATAAAAGGATTCATCTTGCTGTTTAAAGAAATGTCACTGCTGTTTGGAATACAGAGACCCTGCTCTGAACATGGCATTGTCTTTTTCAATGATTGTTTGCTACTTTACATTTTTTTCTTTCCTTTTCTTCCTCATTTTGTTTTCTTTATCTCCGGCTCACGAAGATGAGGAAAGTCACTGCCTCTAGCTTGGAGGCTGTGTCTGCCTCTGTCTCTCACCATCCGTCTGTGTATCTCTGTCTCTTGTGTGTAAAAATGTTTTGGCAGATCATTCCTATCTCAGCGAATAAAGTGCCCGTAACAGAGCAAAAGGCAGCGACCAGAAAAGAAACTATTTGATTCATGAACATATACTCTCTCTGGGGTCCATTTCTACCTGGACTATTTCCTTGTTTCTTTCTGTCCTCACTTTTATTAAGTTGTTTTCTCCTCAGAGCATGACATGAGATTTCCTTGCCCAAGGACTTTAAGAGACACAAAATGTCCCATCTCACAAAATGTGAGAGCGACAGTAGTTCTGAAAGACCATCCTCTCTCTCTCTCTCTCTCTCTCACTCTCTCTCTCTCTCTCTCTCTCTCTCTCTCTCTCTCTCTCTCTCTCTCTCTCTCTCTCTCTCTCTCTCTCTCTCTCTCTCTCTCTCTCTCTCTCTCTCTCTCTCTCTCTCTCTCTCTCTCTCTCTCTCTCTCTCTCTCTCTCTCTCTCTCTCTCTCTCTCTCTCTATCTCCACTCCAACCTTAACCAAGGGTAGTCTTGGGTCTGTAGAGAAGCCAGCACCATGACCACTCTCCTCTGCGTTGTCATAGGCACGAGGCTGTGCAAAGGTCCTGAGGGGTTATCTAGCAGTGGTCCAGGCTGGCTTTGTTGCTGATGGCCAAGCTGAGGCCCAGAGGGATGAAAGTCACATGTGTTAGCTGCTCAAGGTCACACGTAATAGCTGGCAGAGCTGGGACTGCTGGCCTGGCTCCCTTTGCTTTTACTTTCTAACTCATCATATAGACATAAAGGGATGGCGATCTCTTCCAAAAACAACATTGTCATGACCTTTGTGGTACTTTACAGTTTATATTAAGGGTTCCCTGTCGGTAACCTCATTTGACCATGGAGGCAGCAATTCTATGAGATAGGCTAAGGCTGCCATTAGCATCTCCTTTTTACAGAGGCAGGAAGTGAGGAGAGCTGTCCAAGGTAGCAGTCAAGAAAGGGGCAGAACCAGACTCTTCCACTCTATGGGTTGGGACCACACATTTCTGCTGCTGTTTGGGCTTCACTCCCCCAAAGGGCTTAGCATGGAAGAGACTGGTAGCCATGAGGCAACTGACTGATTCTTTGGGTGCGGGTATTTAGCAGGGCACACAGGCATTTTTCTATTACAGCCTCTAATATCTCTCCCCACATGGTCACACCTTCCCTCTTTTCCATGTATCTTTCTGTTGGCCTGGAGGGGTATGGGTGAGGGAGGGGGTATGCTGTCTCAGGAGAAGAGACGTCTGTCCTTCCCATGCAGGGAATAGAGGTTTCTATTCGGGCCCTACCTTTTCCTCAACAAGCCTCAGTTCCCATCTCAACAGTGCTTCAGCATCAAGATGAGTCTTCTTTGTCTTTCTTCAAAACAATTACTTTTTGGTAAGAGGGAATATTTCCAGACTTAACAGATCAGTGCATTAAAATCCATAAATATTTGATCAGCCTGTGGTCTTCAGAGAGGTTCTTGTCGGAATAGCTGAGTGGGTATGTGTGCCTCTCTCCCCCTTTCCCTTTCTTCTTTCACCCTCTTCCTGCCCTCACCCCAAACATTTGGGTAATCTGTTTACTAATGAACTCAATATTAATGTATCCATTTTTCTCCATTAGTGTCAGAGTTCATTAGGAAACATGGGAGGCCTGACATTAATTGTATGAAAAATGGGTCTCAGGGAAGCTGTTGGGTTCTTGCTTCTTAACAGAGAAAAAAGTTTCTCCGGGAGAAAACATGGTGTTTCTCTGCTGGTCTGATGACATTGGAGGTGTGGCAGCAACAGCTTATGTGCGTGTGTGTGTGAGAGAGAGAGGTGTATCTCAGTGGACCTTTGGGACTGTGAGCCTGTTACCATGCCTCCTCTTGCCTCTGCAATATACGAGGGTCATCTGTACCTTTCAAATCTCAGCTCCAGTGTGGTAGAAATATCAGTCATTGTGGAGTTAGACTCCTTCACATTCCTATCCTGACCCTATTCCTTGAAAGTTCTGTGACCTGGAACACTCGGAGCCCTGGTTTCCTCATTGGCAAAATGGGAAGTACTAATACCAGTTGCTAAGAGCAAAATGAGGGGATTGGCAGTATTGTAGCCGGGAACCCAGCAATGCCTGGATCCTGCCATGCCTATCAACTCTCCTTCTCCTGAGGGATCCAAGATCACCTGGAGGGATACTTTGCAATGCTTGAGGGAAGGCTGGGATGAAACCAGAAGCTTAACAGGAGCCCAAAATGGGGTCTACACGTCCTCCATCATCACCTCTCAGCCAGTCCAGACTGTGAGGTCGAAATATCTCTGGATAGCTGCATGAACTCATGGTTGATGAGAGAGAGCCATCAAAGCTGGGTGATTGAATTTATCCATTAATTTATCCACCCATCTGTGGGGTCAGGAGAGGTAGAAAAGGGAAGGATGTGCTGTTTGATTTCAGTGACCCAGCCTGAAAGTGAAGGTGACCCAAACATTTTCATAGGTCGCACCAATCCATTTAAGAGCTAAAGCTTGGGAGATTAGTGGTTGTGATGGGGGTGGGGGAGAGAAGACACTCCTCCCTTTATATTTATCTTATATAATTGATTTATCTTATTGTTAAAAGAAAGTAAGACGATAAATGAAATGTGCCTAGTGTGATGCCTGACACATATTGGGTGCATAGTGAGAGCGCCCCTCTGCGGTGAGGTGTGTCCTGCTCTCCCCGTCTCCTTTACCTGCATTTGCACAGAGACAGATCTTCGTCTCTCTTACCCTAGTGCATTTATCACTTTCTTCTATGTCTCAGAGTATGTTACAAATGTCATCTATATTTACAATTAGCTGCTAAGCCCTTTAGGGCAAGGACCCTGTCTTATGAGTGCCCATCACAAGGTACTCCATCTGAAAAAGTTTTCGGACAGATTTTCAGATGCCTGGTTGGATGGATGGATGGATGGATGGATGAACAGATAAATGGAGAAGAGCTTGGGCTTGAGTGCTTGTCTGCTTAAAGAAGGGAGTTTTGAGGTGTAGATCTAGAAGGAATGAGTAGGCATGTTTTATTTGGGGAGCTAAAAGATTGGGGGGAGACACATCTGTTAAGATTATGTTTAATGTGACTCAGGATATTAGGATGTCCTAAAGGCTAATGTGAGTAGAAAATAATAATATAAAAGGAAAGTCAGCTATTACACAGAGTACTAGTAGCTTCACTTTCTTATTTTCAAAATGGGAACCTTTCCTAACCCTCCTGTTCTCTCTGGGTAGTCTGTGAAGATGAAAGGATGATTAGAAAGTATTACACGTTGTAAAATTATAGATAGATAAGTGATAGTCAGTGGCTCCGTATTTATTTTATTTTTCATATGAATAAGAACAGAATTAGATTCAGATGGATACTTGGCAACACTTCAGCTGCATGAGGGAAAATGAGCTGACTTACTATTTCCACTAGATCCGCTTGCCCAAGGTCATGAGCACTGGTCAGCCCATTGCCCTTGATCCTCCTTGGATATTAGGTTAGTTGTGTGTGCTTCTGCTTCTCCTCTTGATTCTGAGCTTACTCAGCGTGCCCTACACAGCGTTTTCACTTAAAACAGAGTCGCTACTTGTTGGTTATTTGTGGAGAATTCTCCACTTTTCCCCCCGTTGTGATGCCTCATTACCTGATATCTGCTTCTTTAAGAGAGAATCTCAACAGTGAAAACGACAAGGGTTGGAGTTAGACATATGTACTGACTAGGTTTAAAAGCTATTCTGTCTCCAGAAAGTCACTTTCTCTCTCTCAATATCCTCACCTGAACAGTGGGTGTACTGCTTTTACTTCATGGTGTTTTTTTTTTTTTTTTTTTTTTTTTTTTTTTTTTTTTTTTTTTTTTTCTGCATCGGCAGGCGGACTCTCAACCACTGCGCCACCAGGGAAGCCCTTCATGGTGTTTTTAAGATAATGGAAAGAACTATAGTAGTGCTTGCAAACCACTCTGTCTAGTGCCAGGCATGATTGTTCACATGGTCTTGTGCAACGTATGGTGCATAATAAACACATGAAAATTACCTCTCTTTTCATTGCTCTCTGTTATAACTTCTCTAGGATTGGTAGCTTGGACAACTGTGCAAGGATTTTGATCTCTGGAACCCAGAAGTCACAGGTCATTGCCCTGCAGCTAAAGAATTTTAATTCCTTGAAGAAGCCATTTAATTTCTGGCTGCTTTTCTCCCATTGCGCTCTGTGGACCCATCTGTACAACAGGAACTCATGTAGGAATTCACGGTAATTTGTTGCGTGGGGCAGAGGTGCAGGAGGGATGTGTATGATTCCTTGGAAGCCTCACATTAAGTGTGGTTTGCATATGGTATTTTTGAGATCCCTCTTCATTCATTCAATGTTAGCATTCTTCTTATGTATGTGTTTATCTATATTGCTCCTCTTTCCAAAAATACGTGGCTTATTGATTCATACAAATAGTGGCAACAAACAGATACACAGCTAAGGGGGAAAATGGAAGGTTTACACTTTTGAGTACGGACCTAGTGTTGTTTTGCATTTCTTTTTTTTTTTTTTAACATCTTTGTTGGAGTATAATAGCTTTACAACGGTGTGTTAGTTTCTGCTTTATAACAAAGTGAATCAGGTAAACGTATACATATGTCGCCATGTCTCTTCCCTCTTGTGTCTACCTCCCTCCCATCCTCCCTATCCCACCCCTCTAGGTGGTCACAAAGCACCGAGCTGATCACCCTGTGCTATGCAGTTGCTTCCCACTAGCTATCCATTTTATGTTTGGTAGTGTATATATGTCCATGCCACTCTCTCACTTTGTAACAGCTTACCCTTCTCCCTCCCCATATCCTCAAGTCCATTCTCTAGTAGGTCTGCGTCTTTATTCCCATCTTGCCGCTAGGTTCTTCATGACCTTTTTTTTTCTCTTAGATTCCATGTATATGTGTTAGCATACGGTATTTGTTTTTCTCTTTCTGACTTACTTCACTCTGTATGACAGACTCTAGGTTCATCCACCTCACTACAAATAACTCAGTTTCCTTTCTTTTTATGGCTGAGTAATATTCCATTGTATATATATGCCACATCGTCTTTATCCATTCATCTGTTGATGGACACTTAGGTTGCTTCCATGTCCTGGCTATTATAAATAGAGCTGCAGTGAACATTGTGGTACATGACTCTTTTTGAATTATGGTTTTCTCAGGGTATATGCCTAGTAGTGAGATTGCTGGGTCGTATGGTAGTTCTATTTTTAGTTTTTTAAGGAACCTCCATACTGTTCAACATAGTGGCTGTATCAATTTACATTTGCACCAACAGTGCAAGAGGGTTCCCTTTTCTCCACACCCTCTCCAGCATTTGTTGTTTGTAGATTTTTTGATGATGGCCATTCTGACCGGTGTGAGATGACATCTCATTGTAGTTTTGATTTGCATTTCTCTAATAATTAATGATGTTGAACATTCTTTCATGTGTTTGTTGACCATCTGTATGTCTTCTTTGGAGAAATGTCTATTTAGGTCTCCTGCCCATTTTTGGATTGGGTTTTTTGTTTTTTTTGATATTGAGCTGCATGAGCTGCTTGTAAATTTTGGAGATTAATCCTCTGTCAGTTTCTTCATTTGCAAATATTTTCTCCCATTCTGAGGGTTGCCTTTTCGTCTTGTTTATGGTTTCCTTTGCTGTGCAAAAGCTTTTAAGTTTCATTTACAAATATTTGTTTGTTTGTTTTTTATTTTGTTTTTATTTCCATTTTTTTTGGTTTGTTTTTATTTCCATTTCTCTAGGAGGCGGGTCAAAAAGGATCTTGCTGTGATTTATATCATGGAGTGTATGTTCCTCTAAGAGTTTGATAGTGTCTGGCCGTACATTTAGGTCTTTAATCCGTTTTGAGTTTATTTTTCTGTATGGTGTTAGGGAGTGTTCTAATTTCATTCTTTTACATGTAGCTGTCCAGTTTTCCCAGCACCACTTAGTGAAGAGGCTGTCTTTTCTCCAATGTATATTCTTGCCTCCTTTATCAAAGATAAGGTGACCATATGTGCATGGGTTTATCTCTGGGCTTTCTAACCTATTCCACTGATCTATATTTCTGTTTTTCTGCTACTACCATACTGTCTTGATTACTGTAGCTTTGTAGTATAGTCTGAAGTCAGGGAGCCTGATTCCTCCAGCTCCGTTTTTCGTTCTCAAGATTGCTTTGGCTATTCGGGGTCTTTTGTGTTTCCATACAAATTGTGAAATTTTTTGTTCTAGTTCTGTGAAAAATGCCAGTGGTAGTTTGATAGGGATTGCATTGAATCTGTAGATTGCTTTGGGTAGTAGAGTCATTTTCACAATGTTGATTCTTCCCATCCAAGAACATGGTATATCTCTCCATCTATTTGTATCATCTTTAATTTCTTTCATCAGTGTCTTATAATTTTCTGCATACAGGTCTTTCGTCTCCTTAGGTAGGTTTATTCCTAGATATTTTATTCTTTTTGTTGCAATGGTAAATGGGAGTGTTTTCTTGATTTCACTTTCAGATTTTTCATCATTAGTGTATAGGAATGCAAGAGATTTCTGTGCATTAATTTTGTATCCTGCTACTTTACCAGATTCATTGATTAGCTCTAGTAGTTTTCTGGTAGCATCTTTAGGATTCTCTATGTATAGTATCATGTCATCTGCAAACAGTGACAGCTTTACTTCTTCTTTTCCGATTTGGATTCCTTTTATTTCCTTTTCTTCTCTGATTGCTGTGGCTAAAACTTCCAAAACTATGTTGAATAAGAGTGGTGAGAGTGGGCAACCTTGTCTTGTTCCTGATCTTAGTGGAAATGGTTTCAGTTTTTCACCATTGAGGATGAAGTTGGCTGTGGATTTGTCATATATGCCTTTTATTAGTTTGAAGTAAGTTCCCTCTATGCCTACTTTCTGGAGGGGTTTTATCATAAATGGCTGTTGAATTTTGTTGAAAGCTTTCTCTGCATCTATTGAGAGGATCATATGTTTTTTCTCCTTCAGTTTATTAATACGCTGTATCATATTGATTGATTTGCATATATTGAAGAATCCTTGCATTCCTGGGATAAACCCCACTTGATCATAGTGTATGATCCTTTTAATGTGCTGTTGGATTCTGTTTGCTAGTATTTTGTTGAGGATTTTTGCATCTATGTTCATCAGTGATATTGGCCTGTAGTTTTCTTTCCTTGTGACATCTTTGTCTGGTTTTCGTATCAGGGTGATGGTGGCCTTGTAGAATGAGTTTGGGAGTGTTCTTCCCTCTGCTATATTTTGGAAGAGTTTGAGAAGAATAGGGGTTAACTCATCTCTAAATGTTTGATAGAATTCGCCTGGGAAGCCATCTGGTCCTGGACTTTTGTTTGGTGGAAGATTTTAAATCACAGTTTCAATTTCAGTGCTTGTGATTGGTCTGTTCATATTTTCTATTTTTTCCTGGTTCAGTCTTGGAAGGTTGTGCATTTCTAAGAATTTGTCCATTTCTTCCAGGTTGTCCATTTTATTTGTATAGAGTTGCTTGTAGTAATCTCTTATGATCTTTTGTATTTCTGCAGTGTCAGGAGTTACTTCTTCTTTTTCATTTCTAATTCTATTGATTTGAGTCTTCTCCCTTTTTTTCTTGATGAGTGTGGCTAATGGTTTATCATTTAGTTTATCTTCTCAAAGAACCAGCTTTTAGTTTTAGTGATCTTTGCTATCATTTCCTTCATTTCTTTTTCATTTATTTCTGATATGATCTTTATGATTTCTTTCCTTCTGCTAACTTTGGGGGTTTTTTTGTTCTTCTTTCTCTAATTGCTTTAGGTATAAGGTTAGGTTGTTCATTTGAGATGTTTCTTGTTTCTTAAGGTAGGATTGTATTGCTATAAACTTCCCTCTTAGAACTCCCTTTGCTGCATCCCATAGGTTTTGGGTCTTCATGTTTTCATTGTCATTTGTTTCTAGGTATTTTTTGATTTCCTCTTTGATTTCTCAAGTGATCTCTTTGATATTAAGTAGTGTATTGTTTAGCCTCCATGTGTTTTTATTTTTTTTTCTTGTAATTGATATCTAATCTCATAGTGTTGTGGTTGGAAAGATAGTTGATACGATTGCAATTTTCTTAAATTAACCAAGGCTTGATTTGTGACCCAAGATATGATCTGTCCTGGAGAATGTTCCATGAGCACCTGAGAAGAAAGTGTATTCTGTTGTTTTTGGATGGAATGTCCTAAAACATCAATTAAGTCCACCTTGTCTAATGTATCATTTAAAGCTTGTGTTTCCTTATTTTCATTTTGGATGATCTGTCCATTGGTGAAAGTGGGGTGTCAAAGTCCCATATTATGATTGTGTTACTGTTGATTTCTCCTTTTATGGCTGTTAGTGTTTGCCTTGTGTATTGTGGGGCTCCTATGTTGGGTGCATAAATATTTACAATTGTTATTTCTTCTTCCTGGATTGATCCCTTGATCCTTATGTAGTGTCCTTCTTTGTCTCTTGTAATAGTCTTTATTTTAAAGTCTGTTTTGTCTGATAAGAGTATTGTTACTCCATCTTTTTTAGATTTCCATTTGCATGGAATATCTTTTTCCGTCCCCTCACTTTCAGTCTGTGTGTGTCCCTAGGTCTGAAGTGGGTCTCTTGTACCCAGCGTATATACGGGTCTTATTTTTGTATCCATTCATCCAGTCTATGTCTTTTGGTTGGAGCATTTAATCCATTTACATTTAAGGTAATTATCAATATGTATATTCCTATTCCCATTTTCTTAATTGTTTTGGGTTTGTTATTGTAGGTCTTTTCTTTTTCTTGTGTTTCCTGCCTAGAGAAGTTCCTTTAGCATTTCTTGTAAAGCTGGTTTGGTGGTGCTGAATTCTCTTAGCTTTTGCTTGTCTGTAAACGTTTTAATTTCTCCATCAAATCTGAATGAGATCCTTACTGGGTAGAGTAATCTTGGTTGTAGGTTTTTCACCTTCATCACTTTAAATATGTCCTGCCACTCCGTTCTGGCTTGCAGAGTTTCTGTTGGAAGATAAGCTGTTAATCTTATTTGTCTTCCCTTGTCTGTTGTTTTTCCCTTGCTGCTTTTAATGTTTTTTCTTTGTATTTAGTTTTTGATAGTTTGATTAATATGTGTCTTGGCGTGTTTCTCCTTGGATTTATCCTATATGGGACTCTCTGTGCTTCCTGGACTTGATTAACTATTTCCTTTCCCATATTAGGGAAGTTTTCAATTATAATCTCTTCAAATATTTTCTCAGTACCTTTAATTTTCTCTTCTTCTTCTGGGACCCCTATAGTTCGAATGTTGGTGCATTTAATGTTGTCCCAGAGGTCTCTGAGACTGTCCTCAATTCTTTTCATTTTTTTTTTTTCTTTATTCTGTTCTGCCGTATTTATTTCCACTATTTTATCTTCCAGGTCACTTATCTGTTCTTCTGCCTCAGTTATTCTGCTATTGGTCCCTTCTAGAGAATTTTAAATTTCATTTATTGTGTTGTTCATCACTGTTTGCTCTTTAGTTCTTCTGGGTCCTTGTTAAACGTTTGTTGTATTTTCTCCGTTGTATTTTCTCCATTCTATTTCCAAGCTTTGGGATCATCTTTACCATCATAACTCTGAATTCTTTTTCAGGTAGACTGCCTATTTCCTCTTCATTTGTCTGGTCAGGTGGGTTTTTTCCTTGCTCCTTCATGTGCTGTGTTTCTCTGTCATCTCATTTTGCTTAACTTTCTGTGTTTGGGGTCTCCGTTTTGCAGGCTGCAGGTTCGTTGTTCCCGTTGTTTTTGGTGTCTGTCCCCAGTGGCTAAGGTTGGTTCAGTGGGTTGTGTAGGCTTCCTACTGGAGAGGACTAGTGCCTGTATTCTGGTGGATGAGGCTAGATCTTGTCTTTCTGGTGGGCAGGTCCATGTCTGGTGGTGTGTTTTGTGGGTGTCTGTGGCCTTATTATGATTTTAGGCAGCCTCTCTGCTAATGAGTGGGGTTGTGTTCCTGTCTTGCTAGCTGTTTGGCATAGAGTGTCCAGCACTGTAGCTTGCTGGTCGTTGAGTGGAGCTGGGTGTTGGTGTTGAGATGGAGATCTCTGGGAGATTTTGATATTATGTGGAGCTGAAAGGGCTCTTGTGGACCAGTGTCCTGAAGTTGGCTCTCGCACCTGAGAGGCACAGCCCTGACGCCTGGCTGGAGTACCAAGAGCCTGTCATCCACGTGGCTCAGAATAAAAGGGAGAAAAAAACAGAAAGAAGATAAAATAAAATACAAGAAAGTACAATAAAATTAAAAAAATAATTATTAAAAAATTTTAAAAATAAAAAAAAGAAAGAAGAGAGCAACCAAACCAAAAAACAAATCCACCAATGATAACAATTGCTAAAAACTATACTAAAAAAACAAACAAATGGACAGACAGATCCCTAGGACAATTGGTAAAAGTGAAGCTCTACAGACAAAATCTCACACAGAAGCATACACATACACACAAAAAATGAAAAATGGAAAAAAAAATATATCGTTGCTCACAACGTCCACCTCCTCAATTTTGGGATGGTTCGTTGTGTCTTCAGGTATTCCACAGATGCAGGGTACATCAAGTTGATTGTGGAGCTTTAATCCGCTGCTCCTGAGGCTGCTGGGAGAGATTTCCCTTTCTCTTGTTTGTTCGCACAGTTCCTGGGGTTCAGCTTTGGATTTGGACCCACCTCTGCGTGTAGGTCGCAGGAGGGCGTCTGTTCTTCGCTCAGACAGGACGGGGTTAAAGGAGCCGCTGATTCGGGGGCTGTGGCTCACTCAGGCCGCGGGGGAGGGAGGGGCACGGAGGGCGGGGCGAGCCTGCGGCGGCAGAGGCGGCGTGACGTTGCACAAGCCTGCGGCGTGCCGGGCATTCTCCCGGGGAAGTTGTCCCTGGATCACGGGACCCTGGCAGTGGCGGGCTGCACAGGCTCCCCGGATGGGGCGTGTGGATAGTGACCTGTGCTCGCACACAGGCTTCTTGGTGGCCACAGCAGCAGCCTTAGCGTCTCATGCCCGTCTCTGGGGTCCGCGCTGTTAGCCGCGGCTCGCGCCCGTCTCTGGAGCTCCTTTAAACAGCGCTCTTAATCCCCTCTCCTCGCGCACCAGGAAACAAAGAGGTAAGAAAAAGTGTCTTGCCTCTTCGGCAGGTCCACATTTTCCCCCAGACTCCCTCCTGGCTAGCTGTGGCGCACTAACCCCCTGCAGGCTGTGTTCACGCCGCCAACCCCAGTCCTCTCCCTGCGCTCCGACCGAAGCTCGAGCCGCAGCTCCCAGCCCCCGCCCGCCCCGGTGGGGGAGCAGAGAAGCCTCTTGGGCTGGTGAGTGCTGGTCGGCACCGACCCTCTGTGCGAGATTCTCTCCGCTTTGCCCCCCGCACCCCTGTTGCTGCGCTCTCCTCCGCGGCACCGAAGCTCCCCCACTCCGCCACCCGCAGTCTCCGCCCGCGAAGGGGCTCCTAGTGTGTGGAAACCTTTCCTCCTTCACAGCTCCCTCCCACTGGTGCAGGTCCCGTCCCTATTCTTTTGTCTCTGTGTTTTCTTTTTTCTTTTGCCCTACCCAGGTACGTGGGGACTTTCTTGCCGTTTGGCAGGTCTGAGGTCTTCTGCCAGCGTTCAGTAGGTGTTCTGTAGGAGTTGTTCCACGTGTAGATGTATTTCTGATGTATTTGTAGGGAGGAGGGTGATCTTCCGCCATCTTGAAGCTTTGCATTTCTTTTTAAATCCACCCGTTATAGCAGAACTTGTCACAGCAGCTCAGCCTTCCAGTTGGGGGAAATTGACATGATGTAGCCCAGTGAAGGCACAGACACACGGGGACCTGGAACTTCTGAGTACAGAACAAAGGAATGATAAACCATTTGGGAAGTGGGAGGAGTGATGGGGATGGTGCTTTACTACAGGAAGCCAGTTGGCTGGAGGGTGAATTATCAGACGTCCTCAGTGAGGTCGGGGACACTGTAGAAGACTGAGCTGGCTGGACGGTGATAGCAGTCAGCTGGTGGGAGTTGGTAAGTTGCTTGCAAGTCAGTCAACACACACGAGGCACAGAGTAGATATGAGATAGTGTTATTACTTACCGGGATCTGGAGACAGGATGGAGCAAATAAGGACGAAGGCAAGCTTCGTCCTTGTCCCCGTGGGGAAGCAGGGCGGCAGGTGCTAATTGCCCAGGCTTCTAGGGCCCCGAAGCCCTGACTTCCCCTTTTCACCTCTTGAAGAACTTTCTTTAATTCTCCTCTGATCTCCCCAGCTGAATGTCAAGGAAACAAAGAGCAAATTAATCCCGGCATGAGGGGGTTGGAGGTTAATTTGTATAACAGATGAGTGACATCTTACGAATGGATTATTACCCATGCAGTCTCTTGGGAGCTGTGTGAGCATGCGTGCACACATACACACACACACACACAGGTCATGTATGCAACTCTTTCAAACTCTCACCATACCCCAGTGCCTCTGGTTTGAGCCCTTGTCTTATAGACAGACTTCGAAAAGATCAGAATGGGAAGATTTCTGTGTGCCTTCTTGTCTTTTTTTTCTTTCTTTCTTTTTTTCCCCAGACCTCTTGCCTCCTTAAGCTGCCTACACTGGCTGCCAATTTGTTCAACAAAGCTGTCGTGTATTGTTAATATTGTCAGGATTTATGAGCATTGCTCAATGTGTGCCTGGAATAATTTATTTTCCTTTTCTTTCTTTTCTGTTTCTCTCCAAAGAGCAGCATGGAGGGTGGAACTCTGGGTACAGACAGCCACGGGTTCTAGTCTTAATTCTGCAACTGACATGCTGTGTGATCTTGGGCGAGTCCATTTTTCTCTCTTGCCCTGAGTTCTCCGTCTGTATTATCAGATGGGGTGATATTGAAAGGACCTTATGGCACTACAGTTTTATGACTTGACTGATTTAAGTGGTTCCTCATTCAGTGAAGAGGAAGACTGTGAGAAAGTCCATTCTCCTTTCTGAGCCTCAGTTTCTCTATCAGCAAAATGTAAGTAGGGAGGGAGTTCAAGGATGCTTGAAGGTCTAATCTAATACGGAGATTAATGAAATGGCCTTTCTGCAATCTGGGTGCAATGCCAGCTCTTGGCAATTAATGTCATTAGAGATCCAGATCATTCCAAACAGTGTATCTGAGTTCCAAGTAAGTCTGTACCTAACTGAGGGGTATATCATTAGATTGACCTTCCTAACATGGAGGTGTTTATATTATATTCAAGCCCAGTACTCCCCAAACACAGGAGCTTAAGGTGGAGAAGTCAATTCAGAAAATTGTAGCAGTGTGGGGGGGGGGAATCATTATTCCCTTTTTTTTTTTCTTTCAACAGATATTTACTGAGTGCCTACTATGTTCCAGCCAGCATTTTGATTCTAGGAAACCAGAAGAATCCAGTAAGATCTTTATGGAGCATAGAGAGAAACAGACAATAAACAAGTAAATAAATACATAAGTGTTGGCATTTAAGGTAGCGGGAAGGGCTATGAAGAAAGTAAAGCAGGGTGATGTGATAGAGTGCCTGGAGGTACAGGGTAAAATGGGGGTTGTTGATTTAGATAGTGTCATCAGGAAAACTCTGCCAGGAAGTAGCAATTGAGCGGAAATTAGGAAAATGAGAAGAACGAGCTGTAGGAAGGTCTGGGGGAAGGCATTCCAGGGAGAGGCCCCTGTGAGCGTAAAGCAGCAGAGGGTGTAAAAGGAACTTAGCAAGGTGGGCACTGTGGCTGGTGCTGCGTGAGTACAGGGAGACAGCCGGGTAGAAGCAGAACGATGAGAGATGAAGGCGGAAAGTGGGGCTGGCTTTGCTGATCATCATTATTCTCCGCACTGTTAAAGGCAGCCCTGATTCACCGCTTCCGTGTAATCCTTGCAACATCCCCTAGGGCGAACACTGTTGTCGCCATGTTGCAAGTAAAAGAAAGGGCTCAGAGAGGTGGCTGATTTAGTCTTGTCTCAGAGGTAAGGGGCTGGATATCTGGACCTGAAAATCTGCCTGACTCCAGGTACAGGGCTTTCCACCCAACCACACTGCCACCTGAGGCAGTTCTAACAAAGGCATTGAGGAGGGGCCACTTCCCTCATCATACGCTGCCCCTCCTATCCCTGGGGAGAGACGTGAGTGACGGTGGGGCTCTGTGCAGGGCAGGAGTCAGCAAACTGCCCTCCTCCCCTATCTGTTTTATTGAAACACAGCCACACCCCTTTTTATGTATTGTCTGCGGCTGCTTTCCTACTACAATGGCCAAGTGAATTGCTAAAGAGACCAGGGCAGGCAAAGCCAAAAATACACCATCTGGCCCTTTACAGAAAGGTTTGCTGACCTCTGGTTTGGAACATGAGTTGGTGAATGGAACCAAGTCCTCCAACCTCGTCGTCTTGCTCCAGGCCATTAATCTGGGCTAAGAGGAACCTGTGATTTGGAGGGGGAGGAAAACTAGCCCTCTGCCCAGCCCTAATATTAACTCACCACGTGACTCAAAAGAGACCTTTTTTTCTCTCGTGTGTAAATTATCTTATGTTTAAAATGAGCAAATTGGACAAGATCCGTGGCTTCCAAACTATCTTATCCGTATTTTCCATAAAAATCTTATATGGAAGCCCAGCATGTAAAATAGAAATTAAAAACTGCTCTGTTGAACCTCCCAATCCCCCTGCAATCCCCCTGAAGACCTTCATGGGCGTCTTTAGGGGATGACACTTTGGGGCCATTTGAAAATCACTGGATTAGATCATTTTAGGATCTGTTCTGGCTTAGATTCTCTGTTTATAATGAACACAGGTGGGTACCTCCTATATGGAGATGTTGAGAAAATCAGTTTTCTGTAAATGAAAATCGCCTTTGGAAAGAGAACACATTATTTTCCCACTCTGTCTCTCCATTTCCTCATTTGTGGAATGAGAACAGTCATCCACACCTCACAGAACCATCCTGAGAATTCAGTGAGGTGGCACATGCCAAGGGCAAGGTGATGAGGTGGAATAAACAGGAATTGGAAACCTTCCAGACATGGTTTCAGGCATCAGCTTAAAAAAAAAAAAAAAAAGGTTTATTGAGCTGTGTCACGTACTGTATTTCACCCATTTAACATATACAGTTCAATGGATTTTAGTGTATTCACCAGTGCAGCCATCACTAGTCAGTCTTAGAACATTGCATCGCTTCAAAAAGAAACCCCATGCCCTTTAGTGAATACCTCCGTAAGGAATCACGAATGTACTCCCTGGACACTTCGTATATATGGAATCATATAATGTGTGGTATTTTACGACTGGCTTCTGTCACTTAGCATGATGCTTTCAAAGTTCATCCATGTTGTAACGTGTCAGTAAATTCCTTTTTAAGACCATCTGATATTCCATTGTATGGCTGTAGCATATTTAGTTGATGATTCATCAGTTGATGGGCATTTGGGTAGCCTTTTGGCCATTGTGAATAGCGCGATTGTAAATATTCATACACCATTCTGTGTGTGGGCAGGCATCAGCTCTTGCCTTGGGTGAGCAGCTTAAGCTCCCTGAACCTCCATTTTCTCCATTTTTTCATCCATTCAATAGGCTGAGCCTGCATACGTGTGGGCTTGTTGTGAGGGTTATAAGAGAACCCATGGTAAGACATCTAGCATAGAGCCTGCCGTAGCATAGATGTCTGATAAGTAGTTGTTTACTCTTATTATGAGACAAAGCACGTTCTCAAAAAGCAAAAAGGAGTTTGTTTCTTCCTGTCTTTACTTTTTGTGTTAAGTCTACAGGCTCTTGGGTGGCAGGGAGCTGACCCACTCCCTCACAGTGGGCCTTATATTTTCTAGATTTGGGGGTTCTGTCCCTTTCAGGCAGAAGCCGAGGAGCCTGCCTGGTGAAGTCTGAAAGAAAATTAGCATCTTAGAATATCTGTGAAAATTAAATGGAGCATAAATGGAGCAGTTGTTGAGGAGAAGTGTTCTTGGAAGGTTGTAGAGAGAGGAAGGTAATTATCCTTCAGCTTTCCAACTTTAAAAGGGCAAAGAGACCCTTCCTAAGTGTTTTTGCAGCAAAACTCAGACATTTAACTCACAGAGCGAGCTTTTTTTTTTCCCCGTGTTTGATAGTCTTTTGGTTTATATTCAAAAGATCCGATGGGGAAGGTATATTAGTACTGTGTTGGTGATTAACAATGTTCCGAGTGCACCCACGATGGGCCACGTGCTTGGTGCACCCTGCCCATTTATCCATCAGTTCTTTATCCAGCATTCACCGTGTACCAATAACATTTTGCTAGCGTTGCTGGATAGATATGCCAGTGATCAAGACAGACACAGCCCTTCCTCCATCGGGGTATAGCTTATCTCATTTAACCCTCAGAGCCCCATTTAATGGATGAGAACATTGAGGCTTGGTAAGTTAAGCTGTCTAGTAAGTGGTAGAAACCTATTGGAATTCTAGTCTGTCTCCCAAGACTTTATTCTTTCTATTAACCTGCACTGTTTGGGGATAAACACATGACATAGGAAATGTGACTCCTGCAATCAGGACATTCATAGTCTTCACCGTCTAATCCCTTCTCTCTGTGTAAGTATTGATTAAGCTACAAGTAACAGGAAATCCAGCACTCCAGTGGCTTACACAAGAGAGATGTTTGCCTCTCTCATAGGTGTTTCTGATGTAGGACACTGTGTTGGGTCCTTTTACCTTGTTGCTTTGTTGCACATGGCCTGCATTCTCAAATTCACCTCCTAGACCAACACGGTTGTCCCAGCAGCATCCACTGTGTCCAAAATTTAGCCATGTGAAGGACAAGAGTCCAGGAGAAGGGCGTGTCCTCTTCATTTCATTTTGGGGTTAGGGTTAAACTAATTAGGTCAAGTTCAACTAATTTCCATTTACATCCCTGTAGCCAGGACTCATATGTATGGTCACAGTCAGCTCCAAGGGAAGGTGGAAATTGCCCAGCTAAACTTGGGGGATTCTCTTCCTGCTGAGAGGGGAGGATTGTGTTTTCAGGGTGTGGGGTGGAGCATGAACCATCTCTGCTGTGTTCTCTGTCCCTACTTGTGTTCTTGGAGGCTGACACGGAGGAGGGGCGTGGTGAGGAGGGGGCAGAGAAAAGGTTATTTGGGTGGAGGCAGGATCTTGCACCAAAGGTCAAGCTGAAGTGTTGAAGTCCAGATGGGGGGCTGTGAGCCATTGGCTGCTTTCATTCCCGGAGTCCAAGGTGTGACGCCTTTCTCTCTTCCCTTCTGTTCTCTGCATTGGCATCGGTCCCCAGGGAGTCCTCCAGGAACCAACCTAGAGGGGCTTTGGAGAGGGGCTCAGGGTGAAAAACTCTGCTCTGTGTTTCCGTCCGTCCCCAACATCTGGCTAAGCTTTCTTACTCTGTGTCTCAGATGGACTCATTCTTAACCATGTCAGGTGGGTTTCCTGCAGGCTTAGGCAGAGGCTATAAAAAAAAAAAAAAGGTGAAGGAGTTCTTTACCACCTTTATTCCCTCTTGGAAACTGGCTGGAGTGACCTAGCGGGAGGGTGTGATGGGGGCAGCCAGGCTCCCTTGGGGATCTCTCCTTCAGGGTCTCTGGCCTCATCAGCTTATTTCCCTGGTAATGGAGAAGCTGTAGGTACAGACAAGTAAGTGCTCAAATGGGTGCATAGAGGTTAGGAGCAAGGGCTGTGGGGTTGCGAAGTCCTGGGCTTGAGTCCCTGCTCTGCCGTCACTGGTGACCTTAGGGAAACTACATAACCCCTCTGAGTCCCAGTTTCTTTGCTTAGATTTAACAGTGATTAACAGTTCATACTTCACAGGGCAGATTAAGGATTAAAAGAGCTAGTGTACAAGAAGGGCCAAGTCCAGGCTCCCAGGACAGTGTGTGCTTAAAAACGGTCATCATGTCCATTATTATTTAAGTGTCCAGCTCCATTCCTGGAACACAGTAAACAATAAGTGGAAGCTATTATCATTACAGTCTCCTGGCTTTCCTGGGCCCTGCATTTATGACCTCAGCGGCAACCGAGCACAGCCCGCTTTACATGGAGTCCTGAGAGCTTGCACCTCTTGCCAAGTGATCTTGGAGAAGTAAGTGCACGTGGCCCCTCTTTTCACCTTCACTCCATGCTCCCCTCCTTCGTCATTTAGTTGATTAAAAAGAGCAGGGTTTCTTTTTTCTCCCACTTTCTGGGTGGTTCTCCTCCCCTCTGTTCCTTTAAAACCCTATCCTAGTTCATCCTCACCCATCAGGGACAGGGACCCTGAATGCATGTTAAAAAATTAGAGACTTGGGAGCAGCGAGTTGGACAAATTAACTGCCTATCCTGAAGAAGGCGGTGCAGCTGTGGCTTGCTCAGAGCTGTGACGCTGTGACAGTAGCTTCCCATGTCTGCTCTTTTTTTTGACCTGTAATTCTTTAAGGGCAATCAACTCAAATACCTCTTCTTTTTGTAAGTCTTCCCTGCCCTCCTATAAAAGGTTACCCATCCCTGGTGCTCCCAACTAGAGGTAAACCTGCTATGATCCTCTTACCAGGGGTTACCTTTCTCTGGGGAGACATCTCCTATAGGCCCAGACTCCTTGGGATGGTACCCAAGCCTTCAGTTTCCCTTTCAGTCTCCAAAGAGCATCCACTCTTCTTTTTCTCTCCATGAAACTCCTATTCATCACCCACTCTGTGAAGGGTTCGCCATCGCTTTCTTCTTGCAGTGACTCGTTGCTTATTCACTCAATCACTTTGTGCCTCTCTGGCTGCATTAACCCTGGGGCTGGTGATGAATGGCTGTAGAAAGACCCCAGGTTCCAGTCTCGACTCAGCCTCAGCCTGACTGAGTGGCCCTTCAGGCCCTTTCTGTGCCCATTTCCCTGGGATGAAAAATGAGGCTTCTCAGAAGTCTCTACCATGCCCAGGGGTGGTGAGGGATTAATTGACAGTCATCAGGAAAGTGCTTTTCTTCAATGTATGGAATACCTAGAGAAGACCAATGAACTCAGTAATTATAATAATGCAAGTGATGGGAAACAGCATTGGCCATTCAACCTGAGATCTTTACAGGGGCAGATCAAGGTAGAGAGGTGATTCTGGAAGTTGGCAGATATGCAGCTCCACAGCTCTGAGTAGCCCCAAAGTTTCCCGAATCTAGCTTTCCTCTCCTTCTTCTTTGCGGCACTCTATTTTTCCAGACTCAGAGGTTTTGCACATATTATACTCTCTTCCTCCGTCTCAGTCTACCCCATTTTACCATGATTTCAATTTCACATACGACTTTTGGGACATAGAAGCTTGGAACTTCCCCAAGCTCCTCAATTGTATAGATGTGGAAACTGACCCCCAGGCTGGGAAAGGGAATCGTTTAGGGTTGTATAACAATTACAAAGGCTCAAGAGAAATCCAGAATCCTGATCTCAGGATCAGAGATCTTTTCTCCCACCATGCATCTTCTCTCTCAACCGTGCCTTTGAGCTCTTCTGGAATTACTCAGACTTGGTCCTTCGATTTATCCTTTGGACCTGTTCACTTAGATGGAGCAAACCATCACTGAGCACTTACTCTGTGTCAAGCTCTGTGCTTGGCTGTCAAGTGAATGAGGCTGAAACCCTCTTCTCAAAGGGTGCTTTATACATGCTGGGTGTGCAAGACATGTATTGAATGGTTGCTTTCTTCATCACTGGATCGCCAGCTCTTAGCATAGTGCCTGGAACATGAGAGTTGTTCAACAGATAGTCATTGAACGAGGACTTTTGAGTTCTTAGCAACCTTTCAAGAGGCTTCTGTATCAGGTTTTTACCCTCCAGTTCACTCTATACATGACTCTTCCCCAGACACAGCGCCTGTAGTGTCATCACCTCTGGTCTTTGTTCACAAACTTTCAGCAGCTGTCCATTTCCTGCCTAACATATACATACTTCTTTGCTTGGCACGCTCGGCCTTGTCAGGTGTGGGCTTGACTTCCCTCTTCAGCCCTGCCACTCAAGGCTATCATCTTGAACAAATACTGTAGCTAAAATGACCTCTGCTTCTCAGCTACATATACTCCCCCTGCATTTACATCTCAGGACGATGTTTATGTGCTCCCATTGCCTGAAATCCATGCTTTCCACACAGTTTCAAATGTCCTAATCCTTGAGAGTTAACCTATAAGTCATTGCTCCTATCCATGGTAAACTAATTATCCTTCAAACTCCATCTTAAGTGTCATTTTATTTTTGAGAATCTTCTTGTCATCATCACTTCCACATAGATTAGACACCCCTTTTTTTGGCCCTGTTTCTTTGAAGATTCTTTCTTGGCACTTGCAACACTTTATCACCCCTATCAATTTATGGGTCTGCTTGCCCCTGCTCCAGTCTACCAGCTGCTTAAAGGGTTGGGATTGTGCCTGTGTCCCCAGTCTCAACCCGCTAATACAGAAGTGGGTGCTCTGAGATTCTCATACGGAAGCAATCCATGGTTCAGTCTCTTGCATATGAAGCCTTTTGTCTACCCTTCCTCCTTCCTCCACAACCACCACAGGAAGTGATTTCTTCATTTCCCGCTGTAGAATTTTCTTTGTGCAGTTGGATATCTCTGCTCGCACTCATTAGTAGTACATGCCTGTTTGATTCCTGTGATCTGTGATCAGCCTCCAGTGTTTAGTATTGTGAAAAGCGGGAGGGTGGGATATCAAGAAAGCTTGCTTGAGTCTTGGCCGACTGTAAACTTGCTCCATGACCATGGGCAAGGCCCTCTTTGACTCTGAATGCCTGTGTAGTCTCCATGTCTGTAAAGAAGGTGTTGGATTAAAATAGCCATCTCAAACTGGCTGCCCGCAGGCCACATGTCGCATGCAGATATCATTTTTCTTGGCTCGTAAAATATTTTACTTTAAAAAAAGTGGATAGGTTTCTAGAATGAAAAAAAATACATGAGAAATTTTACACAACAGCTGGATTTCTAGCTTCTCTGGAAAAATTAGAAGAGCTGCCAAAACTGGGCCTCCTTCCTGCATGGCAGTGCGCTGCTGGGGCTCCATTGTGTTGATTCTTCTGAAAGGGATATGAAGTCCCCGTCCCTCTCCCCGCCCCCCGTAACTCCCTGTGTCAGAGGCCAAGTGTCAGTTGTCATTTATCATCATGTATGTGCTGCTGATTTTCCCCCATCCATTCTGCGCCCCTCATTTAACTACCAGCCTGGTGTCTGAAAGGCTTTGACGTTGGGACTCCTGAATTGGATGAGAGTTCAGGGCTCCTTTCGTGCATTTCCACCCCCTTCCTCCATTCCATTTCCCTGACTCCCCTTCCAGCTTCTCCATCTCTAAAAATACCCCAATCCTGCTCAGTCATTTGTCAGAAAAGGGGGTGGTGGGAAAGTGGCCTTATCTTGACAGTGGAATATTTTGCCTTCCTGTAATCCCTGCATGTCCATCCTAATTACTTCCTTATCAGTCTCCATGAGGATATACAGCAGGTAATTAGGAGGGGAATTGATAAGCCACTCTTCATCATTAAACAGTCTGGTAGGAAAGGGAGAAGGGAAGAGGAGCCTCTGAATCCAGGAAGGACAGTGGGGTTCCAGCCCCGCGTGCCCAGCTCTTGGTCATATGATCAGTCTAGGTCAGCCTAGCTCAGACTCGGCACTGGCCGGGCTGGCTGCTCTCGCAGACATCAGAGAGGGTGTCTGGAGAACCCACGGCGACAGAGGAGGTGGGAGGAGGGCTGTGCTGTCTGTGTCTGTGTTGTAGGGCCAGGAGGTGAGAGGTGAGCCCCTGCACTCTGACCCAGACCCCTCCTATGGACAATCTGGAACAGTTTAGTGCCTTCTGGAAGGGCAGGCCAGTCTGTGCTGGACCTGCAAGAGTCTGGCCTGTCATCAGCCTCTCCCTCAGGGACCAGGGCCAAGAATCTCCACTTCAGATGGCGTCTCTTGTCTGCCTGCTTTATTATTAAATAAGTTACATGGGTGATGCCACAGTCTCTCGCCAACCAGCTGCTCCAGCAACATCTCACTCCCGCCCTCTCAAGTTTATTGCTCCTGAAACACAACATGCAGTGTGCTCGACCCCTTATTTCCCCTTATGCCCAAGCCACCCTTGCTTCTCCAGCTGTAGGTCACCCAGGACAGGTCCTGCCTGCTGCAGTAAGTTTCCCTCAATACCACTCTTAACCCCCTCCAACTGCCTTCAGATCTGATCTCTTCCTTTTGCAGTAGAGTAGGAGGAGGGCCAGCCTACCAGTCTCATCTGTTTTTAAGGTGCTTAAATCTCTGTAGAGGCTCCTTTTGGCTATCAGAGGAAATCCCACATGCTGAGCATGGCCTGCAAGGCCTGGCATGATCCAGCCTGCAGTCCGTCTCTCCAGCCTCATTACCTACCATGGCCATGTTCCTGCTTCCTCAAATCTAGCTATCAACTAGGCTGCATTTTTTTTCCAGTTTTTTGAAGGATCCATATTCACCATATTTTCCTGTGTCTTCACATGTGCTTCCTCTGGATGGAATGCTTTGGTTCACCTTGTTCTCCCTGAAACCTCCACTGACCCTATAGCTCTCAATGGAGATGTTACCTCCTCCCATGAGCCTATAAGACCGTGCTAGGGTTGGGTCTCCTCCTTCAACTCCCATAGCCCTGCTGTGCTCAACTCACTGAGTGCTTTCCACATGGCTGTGGGTACCATATGGCTAACTGGCACATATTTCTTCCCAGCTAGGAGGGCACATGGCCATGTCTATCTTGATTCTCTTTGTGTCCCCTGAGTCTAGAATGGTGTCCAGCTGATAATTAGGCAGTTGGTAAATATTGGTTGATTGATTACATGAATTGAGTTAAATACAATTAGATTCAACTCAGTTTGACTTTGAGCCTTTACTTCCTCATCTGCAAAGCGTGTTATGTCATATATTTACCTTCTTACAATAAAGATGAAAAGCAGAAATGTACAGGAAGAAAGAAAAACAATTAGAATGTCTGCTACATGATTCCATACGAGGGACATAAATAATATTGGGATGAGAGTCAATCCTGGACATAGTTCATATTAAAAGGATGTTGACTTTTTTTTTTTTAATTTAATTTATTTTTGGCTGCGTTGGGTAGTCATGGCCACGCACGGCCTTTCTCTCGTTGAGGTGAGCAGGGGCTACTCTTCGTTGGGGTGCGCGGGCTTCTTATTGCGGTGGCTTCTCTTGTTGCAGAGCACAGGCTCTAGGCGAGTGGGCTTCAGTAGTTGTGGCTTGTGGGCTCAGTAGTTGTGGCTTGTGGGCTCAGTAGTTGTGGCTTGTGGGCTCTAGATCGCCGGCTCAGTAGTTGTGGTGCACAGACTTACTTGCTCCGCGGCCTGTGGGATCTTCCTGGATCAGGGATCGAACCCATGTCCCCTGCATTGGCAGGTGGATTCTCAACCACTGTGCCACCAGGGAAGTCCCAAAAGCATGTTGTTGACTTCCAATACTGAAAGTTTCTTTGTGGTCATGGAATCTTCCCCCACCCCTCCCAACTTCTTTTCATGAATGCAGTGTTGGTGATTCAGGATGAAGCAGGGGGTGGGATGGTATTCTGCAGAATGGGGGCCTGAGTGGGGCCTTTTGTCAGGACTTCGGAAGGTCTTTAGTTGGCAAAGCCATAAAGCTTTTCGGAAGATAATGTTCATGTTCCCCGAAGAAACTCTATCTGGGAAGGCCCAGAACCAAGAAGTCAATTACAGACACTGAGTGAAAGCAGGTAGGATCAAATGTGTGGTGCTTGGCCAGAGCGAAGGTCTTTTTTTTTTTTTTTTTTTTTTTAAAGAACCTACAACTTTTGACCTACATACATTTATTTATTTATTTATTTATTTACATCTTTATTGGAGTATAATTGCTTTACAATGCTGTGTTAGCTTCTGCTTTATAACAAAGTGAATCAGAACAAAGGTCTTAATTGATTGCCTGGAATGTCAGTTTACATTTGAGAACGTGCCTTCAGGAATCAGAGATGGGGCAGACAGACTGTGCCCAGATCAGTTTATTGCAGCTGCTTTTCGTTTTTGTGAAAGAAGTTGTTCTTTTCAAGCTGTGTGCGTGTGTGCGTGTGCGTGCGTAAAAATGGCTCACTGTATGTCTGCACCAGACCCGTGATGGGAATGGATAAACTTCAGCCCTCAGGACTGTCAATCTAACATCATAACTAAAACTAAATTTAAAAAAAACAAGAAACAAAAAAACAGAGAGAGGAGGAATTGGAATACCTTAGTGTGTGTATATATATATATATATATATATATATTTTACCTTTATTAAATTCTGGTCTTGACTCTAAGAGAGGGGGAAAAAAAACATTGTTTCTATTCTAGCCCCCGAAGGTTCCCATTACTGGGTAGGTTGAAGGAGTGTAATAACACCACCAGAGACAGGAGAGTGTTGAGAAGGCCCGCATATTCTGCTCAGGAAGCAGAGCTGGGGAGGAGCCTGACTGCTGGGCTGGAGCCCACCTGTGCCTGCGCTGTGCTGGGGGCAGGACCCACCATCGACACCACGCACACTGCCCTGCCTGCTGCTCCACTGCCCAGAGCCAGCAGGGTTGGGAGCCCTGGTGAGAGGAAGCAGTGGGGTCACCTTGGAGCCCCAGGGCCCTAAGGCAGAGGGCTCTGCCATCCAGCTATGGTAGGAAGCAAGGCAGGTGAGCCCATGAGTGGAAAGCCAGGAGGGCAGGCTGGCAGAGCGGGAGCCCACAGACTTAAGTGTACGTGCCCCATTGTGCCATTTGCTGCCTGTGTGACACTGGTGAGTCCTCTCTGCTCTCTGGGAGTCTGTTACTCACTAGAAACATGTGGCGATAACAGCCCGTGATGCTCATGGACAGCGGCATGACGACACGCGGACATAAGATGCCCGGTGGGCCTGACGTGTCCCAGGCAATCATTAAGGGTTAGTGTTCCATTCCTGCATTTATTTACTCAATCCTAGGCCACAGTAGCCACAGTATTAGGAGCTTGGGATTTAAACACGAATAAGGTAGGGACCCTGCCCTCCAAGAATGCAAGGTTTCCTTCAAGGGTGCAGAGAAATAACCACAGTGTGACCAAGCGAGCATAACTTGCTTGTAGACGTGGAAAGCATCTCTCTGCTGTCCCAGTTTCAGGAGGCCCTGGAAGGCTTGGCAGAGGAAATGGCCCAGGAGTTGGGGAGCAGTAGAGGCTTGCCAGGTGGTGAGGTGGGGATGGGCAGGGAGAGAAGATTCCAGATGGAGGGAACAGAATGTGCAGGTGGTAAGAGATACCATGGTGTATTCAAGACCCTGGGATTGATTAGTTCTATATTACTGGGTTAGTGCATTTATTATTATTTTTACTCTAGACCAGTGGTTCTCACCAGGAGGCAGTTTTGCCCCGTTGGGGACATTTGGCCATGTTTGGAGACGTTTTTGTTTGTCCCAACTGGTGGAGGCAGAGATGCTACTGGCATTTAGTAGGTAGAAGCCAGAGATGCTGCCCAGTATCCAACCAGCACAGGAGAATCCCCACAACAAAGAATTATCTGACCCCAAATGTTCATAGCTCCAAGGTGGAGAAACCCGGCTCTGGTACATCAGAACCTGGCCTGGTAGGGAAGGTGGGTCCTCAGGTGTTGCCTCTTTGATTTTAGTCAAAGACTCATCCCCCATCCCTGTCCCAAATATCCCCTAATGTTGTCATGGCCGACCACTCCCCTCTTAGAACGGAATATTCACGACAGTGACTGAAATGCACATGGGATCTGTGACGTGATTCCATCCATCTGAACTAGTCATTAGCAGCCATTTGCACCTTAGCCTGAATCACTTCATCAGATTATTCAGTCATTTAGCAGGGTACACAGCTTTGGATGTGGGGGGTATGGGGGCTGTAAAGTTCTGGAACTGGGTTGCTTGGAGGGCCAGGAAAGCCACATCGGGTTCTGTAGCTAGAGAGGTATAAGTGGTTTTCCCCGCATCACAACTATTCCGTTGATCATCTGCTCTTGGCCCAGTACTGATCTAGGTGTGTCACTGAATCATTTCTTAGGCACCCATCAGTTCCTCCATTTGGTTTATAAGTATTCACTGAGCATCCACTGTGTGCCAGACACCTTGTGAAGTGCTGGACCTCGTGGTTTGGGTATTACCATTCCATTTCACAGATGAGGAAACTGAGGCCCAGAGAAGGGGATGCCACTGCTAAAGGCCACAGAACCAGGACTCACATCCAAGGTGCCTTTTAACAGCCAGGTCGCCTTCCCATGGATTGAAGTGGCTGTGTCCCTCTCACCAGCTGGGCTAGGACTTTGGTTTCTGTCTGTGTCTGACAACATTAAGTGGAAGAAACTTGATGGAGTGTAGTATGTAGTACTCATCCCTGCTTGACAGAGTGGTGGAGGAGATGTGCCTTTTCATGCATCAGGAATGTGCTCTAGCGGACAAGGAGCTGGAAAATTAGGCTGCCCATCAGCCCAGGCCACCTCTGCACGCTTCACATTTTAATTTCCAGAGGCTTTCTTTGATTCTTGCTGTTATGTTTGTCCCAGGCAGGGAAGCAAAGAGGAAATGTGTTGCTGTTCTTTGGGCTGCGTGATGAGGTGTTAGTGGGTGGCCCTTATGGGGAGCTTGGGGTGGAGGAGGGACTGTCTGACTTCTTGGTTAGGCTCTAGGTCGGGAAAGCAAAGAGCTATGAGAGGGGCGATTAGTACACCTGACTGAGCTGTCCAGAGTCTGAGAACACAGCAGAGGTTCTGTTCTTCCACGTGCCTTGAAAGGAGGCAGAAGGTGCTGGTTCTGGTCAGTAAGGAGGGGCAGAGTGACAATATGGGGTCAACATGGACTTTAAATGTAGACCTTCATGGAGTACAAAGTCCAGAGCTACCAGTTCCTAGCTCTGTGACCCTGGGCAAGTTACTTAACCTCTCTGGGCCTGTTTCTTAATCGGTTGATTCTAAGAAGTAAATATGGTCCTGTATGCAAAGGTCTTTCCATCTTCTCTGAAAGGCACACAGAACAGCCTTGTTTGATGGTTCTCAAACTTGGGCACAAAGTCATCCCAGGCAGAAGCTGATGAAAATGCATATGCCTTGGCTCCTGCCACATTCCTGTATGAGTCCAGTGAATGTGGGCCCTGGGAATATGCATTTCAAGGAGCATCCCAGTCATCCTTATTGGAGATAAGTAAGCAGAGGAAACAAACCTTTGTGATCTCTTAAATCAATGCATCTCTCCCCTGCCGGCAAAACAAGCTCACTTGGTGGCTTTATTTGGTTCTCCCTGCTGCCTGGTAAAGTAGATATTTTCACTATCTTCATTTTGTGGATGGGATAAGAGGACCAAAAGGCTTATTTATAACAGTTCCTACATTTACATCAGCTTTCAATGTGTCAGTTCCAATGTTATGAACTCGAACCCAGGGCATAGTAGAGAAATTGTGGGGCTGGGAATTGGGCAGCCTGCCTCTCCCACTAAGTGTCTTGTGGGTCTTGGGCATTTTTACCTCCATGTCCAGATCTCTTGGCCTCAGTTTCCTAATATGTGAAATTGGAACCACTGACAGGGAATGAACTCACACGCCTCACTTATTCTTTTTTTTTAACCTCTTTATTGGAGTATAATTGCTTTACAATGGTGTATTAGTTTCTGCTGTATAACAAAGTGAATCAGCTGTACATATACATATATCCCCATATCTCTTCCCTCTTGCGTCTCCCTCCCGCCCTCCCTATCCCACCCCTCTAGGTGGTCACAGAGCACCTAGCTGATCTCCCTGTGCTATGCGGCTGCTTCCCGCTAGCTATCTGTTTTACATTTGGTAGTGTATATATGTCCATGCCACTCTCTCACTTCGTCCCAGCTTACCCTTCCCCCTCCCTATGTTCTCAAGTCCATTTTTGGATGAATTTCTTATTCCCATTTTACAGGGCAGTAAAGTAACTTGTCTGAGGTTTTACAGTTATAAAGTGGGAGAATCCAGGTTTTATTTTTTCCCTGCTGTGCTGGAGGCCTCACTGTGCTGTCGGGAGAAAGCACTGGATTAAAATATAGGTGGGATCGCGTTGAGTGTTAGTCTGTCACGTGAGGGTGCAACTGTAGATATGCATGAAGCGACTCATTACGGGGCCTCACTACATATATAATAAAAAAGCATGTTCAGAGAGGAGCACGACCCTTAATGATTACTTTGATCTTATCAGAATAAATGGTTCCTTTAGAGCAAAGGGCTCACTCCTTGGAAGAGAAGGGATTATTCCCAGGAGCCTTTGGAAGAAGCAGTTTTCTAAGTGGTGCCCTGTATAAAACACATGTGCCTTAATTTGCCTCTCACAGTGACTAGATGAGTCCCCTCCCCTCAGAGCGGGAGAACCAGCGTCGGGTTTGGTCCTGTATGTTCACAGAGTGCTTTATAACAGGTCTGGTACCCTCTGTAACCCCAGGCCTTTCTCAGGGCAGCCCTGCAGCCAGTGGCTGAGACGCAGGACTTGGTTATCATCCAGCTTGGGCACCTCCTGGGTGACCGTGGGCACACCTTTTCCACTGGAGGCCCCGGGTTTCCATCACAAAATGAGGGCATTGCATGCGTGCTTTCTGAACCCCCTCCAGAGTCATGCTCCACATTTGAGTTAGCTGTCTTATACTTGGAGCCCCAAGCTGGCCAACAGGAAAGGGGTGACACATGCCTCAGAGAGCACACCACCACTAAATCAGCCCTGACCTTGGATTCCTGGCCTCCCTTACCAGAGGCTCTTCAATGTCTGCTGATCCTCCCAAGTGTCTTCTTCCTTCAGCCAGGAAGAAGGAAAGTCTAAGATGGACCGAGCCTGGAGCAGGGGCCTGGGGACTTTGGGGTAACCCACACTGTGAGACGGCTGTGGTCGCATTATAGTCAGATGCACGATGATAATAATAATAGCTAGCATTTATAAAATGTAGATTTTCCTGCCAAAGTTGTAAGCGTGTCACACGTTATAACATATCTAATCCTTACAAAATTCAGGGATAGAGGCATTATTATATCCCCATTTTATAGATGGGAACACTGAGGCCTAGAGACCATGAGCAACTATTGAAAGGCCTACACATCAGCGAGTGGAAGAGGAGGGATTTGGACTCAGTCAGGCTGACCCCCAAGACCATGCCCTTACCCTGGGCCACACAGCCTCACTACTGAGCATCTTGTAACTTGGCAGGACAGTTCCATTCTGCCTGCACTCCACTGTGGCTCCAACAGGGATCCAAAAGAAAGTAGAGACATTCTGGGCCACCTTGGATCTGGTACCTTGCTGAGCCACCAGCATCTCTGACCAGGGGTTCAACTACCCTCCACACACCCAGTCCTGCTGGTTCTCTGCCCTGGCTCCCGGCCCCTCTCTGGACTGGGCAGCTAGGGCCTGGCACTTGGCCTGCCTTCACCGAGTGTCAGAGCCCTGCCAGTACTGTAGCCGGGAGGGCTGCTCCTGTATCCAGGACCCAGCTCTCTGGGGACTCCTCCCTTCAGTTCTCCCAAGGCTGGGCGGTGGTCTCTGCAGTGGTGTTAATAGCTGGCAATGGATGGAATCACAGGGGTACCTTCAGTGCCTTAAATCAAAGGCCTGGGTTTGACAATCCCAATAGTTGGGGGGGTAAGAAATGAGATGTGAGGCAAAAGCTCGGTTCTGCTATTAACTCACAGTGTGATCCTGGGAAGGAGACTCAGCTGTCTTGGAGCCTTGGTTTCCCCACCTGTAAAACTGGGGTCAAGAACTTACATTTCATTACTTTATTCATTCAACATCTGTATTGAGTGCCTGCTATTTCCTGGGCATGTTTTAGGCTCTCCTAACTCAGCAGTGAATAACAGCTGAGTAAAGCCAGCCCCAAGTTCCTTTTCAGTCCAGGCATTCGATGGGCCTATGAACTTACGGTGGGTGGGTGTGGAGGCGTATATGAGGCAGAGATGCGGAGATGCTTCCTGAGGCTCTGAAACCTCATCTAGGGGTGCAAGGCTCCAAAGGTGTTTCATTTCTGCGTCCTGAGGGAGAAGAGATTGTGCGTGAGTGTGTGTGAATGAGAGAGAGAGAGGAGGGGAGGAGAGAGAGAAGAGACAGTGTGGTGACGGATAGAGGAGGGACAGTAGACGGAAAAGGAGAAAGCAGAAGGAACAGCGAATAGAGGAGGAGGCAACAAAGGGAAGAGGTGAGAAGAGGGACGGATAAACAGAGCCAGAGGGTTCTCTGTTTATGTTCCTGGAGCCCAGATAGACCCACAGAGTGTACCCTCCTGAGCTCCACTCCGCTTCCCTCCGTCTTTCATGGATTCTGGCATAGGTTCTCATCTCCCTCGGCCTCAGAAGCAAAAGGATCCCGAGACTCGAGTCCGCATTACACTAGGATCCCACCAGCTGTCTGTCTGTCAGGAAGCTGCCGGCCGCACACTGGTCTGTGGTTTGTTCTCCTCCCCACAGTGCCCACTAGGAAACCTGAAAGTGGAAGGCCCAGCAGTATTCAGATTTTAGAGTGTCCGAGTCCAGCTCTTCTTGGGGGCAAGGATGCAAATCGTGGGGGTGATGCCCTCAGATAGAGGGCATGTGCAGAGGGAGAGTGTCATCCTGTATGTATCCCTCCAGGCTAGGGCTCCGGGCTCCTTCCTGACCACATAGAGTACTATGGCCCAGGAATCTACAGCTTCATCCCTTTCAGTGCCTCTCCTCCCTCCAGCCCCTCAAGAGGCTCTTGTAAGGGAGAGAGTAAAGATGCTGCTATAGAGAGAAAGCCTACCATACCTCCTTCCTTCCTTACTTTTTCTCTCCCTCCCTCCCTCCTTCCCTCCTTCCCTTCCTTCCTTCCTCCCTTCCTTCCTTCCTTCCTTCTTTCCTTCCTTCATTCCTTCCTTCTTTCCTTCCTTCCTTCCTTCCTTCTCCTTCTCCTTCCCCCACCCCCCCCTTCATTGAATTATCAGTACTGTTTGGCAAGTTACGTTTACTTTTTAATTACCCCTACTTTATGGATGAGATCCCCAAGCACAGAGAGAGGAACTGGCTTACCTGGAGGTACTCAGGAAATCCGTGTTGGACCCTACACACTTCACAATGCTGCCTGATTCCAAAGCCCACAGTCAGGGAAGCCACCACAGAGGAGTGGTTAATTGCATGGGCTGGATTGCCAGAGAGTGTGTGATTTGCAATCAGTGATCAAATCTTTCAGCACTTCATGTTTGTCGTTTGTTTTGTTCATCTGTATGATAGGATTGGTGTGAATATCTACCTCCTAATACTGTTGTGAAGGTGACATGAAATAGTTCATTTAGTTCACTTAAAGTTCTGGGCACACAGCAAGCCCTCAATTGATATTACCTATTATTACCATCTGACCACAATGAGTGGGAGATTCAAATTAAGATCCTCCAGCAAAGATGTATCTTAAGAGGTCAGAGTTAGGGAAAGCTGGCTCACTCCATCCTGGACTGAATTTAGGGAACTGAAACTTAACACAATGAAAAGTGCTGCTCAGGTGTTCAAAGAAACAACTGCAAAGTTTTGAAGAAAGAAACGAGGGAACAAATATTTGCAGAGAACTTCCGTTTGCCAGATGTTGGATGGATCACAGAAGCCCTGGTGAGGAAGGTGATATGATCCTATTTTTTTAGATACGGAATCTGAGTTTTAGAGAGTTAGAAGGATTTGTCTAAGCTCACATGTCTGGTGAGAAGTCCGGGTGGGATCGTAATCCAGGCTGGCTTCAGAGATACATGCTTGTCAGTCTCCCAGCTGTGGGCCGAGGTTGGCAATTGCGGGAAAGCTGGTGAAGCAATTGACCTTCAATGTCTTAGCAACTCAGCTGAGTACATAGACAGTGTCTCTGGATTGTTATTCTTAAAGAAAACTGGAAAACAGACTCGACCCTTTCACTGCTGAGGATTCTGTAAGGACTTCTTAAATTTTGCTGTGCTTATTCTTTGAAATAAAAGGGGAGAAAACTACCCTGTATAATACTTAAAAGTTCACGAAACATTGTGAAGTACCTAGGTCACTTAGGAAGGTGTGATCACTTATGGTTCTAGCAAGGCTAGAGGTTCTAAATTCAGGGGATTTTGATGGAAAACATCAGAGTATATTGGACTAAATATTTGTTATTTGTGTCATGGATTCGTTTCGAAGGAGCCAGTCCAAAGGTACCCTGCTGAGCAGTTCTCTTGTGGTCCTGCTGTAGTATCTCAATTTCAGATCATTCTCGGTTCCTTCTATGTGGAAACACTTCCCAAGGGTTTTCTTTACCGTCATAGGTGGCCTTAGGGAACAATCTCAGGTACACTATGAGACACAAGAATCTGAGCGTTCACCTATAAAAATATGAAAGGATAGGACACAGCAAGGACAGGTTTTGGTGACCAGTAAAGATCTGAAAGAATTTGTCCTTAAATAAGCATACTCAGGTCAGAGCTGGGTAGGGGATGATCCAGAAAACCCTGGAAGCTAAGAGGACAACTGTAGGGCCACAGGGCCTTGTCTTGGAGTTGATAAAGCGGGGAGCGATATTTAGATCTCGGCAAAAGAGATCTGAATGGTGTTTTGGGAGATGGAAGTGAGCTTCAGGTTTGGCCACTGACGCCCGTTCTCTGAACCCTGTATCTTCATTGCTAACGCAGACCCTGGTTGTCCTGGGATGCTCTTTGTTCTAAATGAAATTAGGCTTCAATCTATATGTCACTTCACTTAAACATTCAGGATGGGGGTAGGCAGACTCGCTCTGTGTGTGTCTGCCTGTGAGTGAAACAGACATGTTCTTAGCAGTGTTTTATGAAAACAATAAAGTCCAAAGCCCCAATAACTACAGATTCTCTCTCCTTTTCAGCTAGGTGTCCTTCGGTTATTCAAGCCTTAAGGCGTTGTCTTGCAGTGCATTAGAAACCTGTTAAAAGCCTCTGCCTGTTAGTTAGGGAAGTGATACATCGTGTTTTTGCTTTGTTCCTGAGAAGAAGGGGATTTGCAGGAAGAGAGGGGTGGAAGGAACGCTTAGGAAGCAGCGACATAAGTGTCAAAGCACAAAGGAAGAAAAGAAAGTTCCAGAGAACACTTAGAAGGTTGAGACAGGTCTCGTCTGGTCTGGCTTTCAAAGCCTCTGTACCCTTTTCCAAATTGCCATGAGACATGGAGGTCCTGGTCTTCAGTGCGCATCCATGACTGTATCCTGAGCCATCTCATCACAGATGGACCACATGTCTTACGTGTGAGATCATCCCCAGTGTCTGACACCTGTCGGGACTGGCTGGTGCTGGAGACTCATGTCTCAGAGAGGTTTGGTGACTTTGCAAGGTCACCCAGCAGGCAGTGGCCCCAGTGTCGTGAGTCAGGGACACCCAAGGCCTTGTTTATTTTCAGCATGGGGTTTTGCACTTTCTTGCACAGAAAGCTTTTAGAAAACTTTTCCCATCTTCACTTAACAAATATTTGACCACTCCTCATGGCTGCACTGGGACACCGTCTGCCCAGGAAACTTTCCGTGGCTGCCCTTTAAGGTAAAGTTAATCATCGCCTCCTGTGCATTAGTTCTCTGTCGTATGATTCCGGAGCTGTATTTCTCGCTCCCGTGCATTGATGAACTGAATGCTCATCCCACCAATGTGAGGCCTCACTGAGGCGGGAGGAGACCTGGTCTGATTCCTCCCTGTCTCTTGGCCATCTCACGCTCACAGGCTCCTTGGAGCTGGAGCTCAGTAAAAACAAAATAATCCGAACAGAAGAGCCAGGTCAGAACCAAAGCCCTGGGTTGCAGTGTCCTAAGGGTCTGCCATAACCACACATGTGTCCTCCCCAAGACCCTTTCCATCAAAACCCCACACAGAAGACCTCAATGCAGACAGTGAGGGGCGAAGGAGATAAAGTAGCACCCAGTGCTGTGTGTCAACAAAGGGGGGCTGCAATGAGTCAGGTTTCTAAACAAGGAGTCTTAATGCTGTCTTTATTTACTTTGTCAGGAGTTGGGCAGGGAGGGAGGAAGCAACATAAAAAGTGAAACCACGTTAGTAAACAAAGGGATGCCACAGTCTGTGGAGTCTGTGAACTTTCATCGGGGAGTGAGGCATCGTGAAGATAGGCGCGGTGGCCACATGGCTTTGATGCATTTTCCACGGGTTTGTTCCAGTTTTGATTGCAGTCCTGAAAGGATTTAATACATTTCAAAAATGTTCAGAAGACTTGGACTTCTGAGCCCTTCATTTTAGGGATGGGAGGATGGAGGCTCCGGGAGGGGAATGGGTCTGTTCAAAGTCATAGCACATAAGTGAATGGCAGGGTTGGGTCTGGAGCCCTGGACCCCATGTGCCTATTCTAGGGAGACTTATGAGCCAAGTCTAGACCGGAACTCCCAAACCTTCATCATCTCAGGGATATCATCATCATTTTGGCCATATCTGCATTTTCTTTTTTACTTCTTTTTTTCCTTACAGTAATATGTGTGTTGTAAATGGAAACTTTAATATCATGATGATAAATGGAAAACTAGCATCACTTACGAAAATTAGAAGAGGCCGCTATAAAAATGAGTACGATGAAAGCAAAGCAGTGCTATTACATTCTAGCCCCTGGTGCTGGCAGCCAGGGGGATTTGAGCCTGAGGGCTGCTCTCTCTGGCTTGTTAGGGACCTTGTAGCCCCTCACCGATACTTTCTCCTTGAGGTTAGCGGAAGGGCCAAAAGACACTGGAGAGGATATAGGTTTCTCACGTTGTTATTCTCTCTTCATTAATTTGATGAAAATGGACTGCATGCAGTCATCCTCTGCACCAGCATCCGTGCATCTCCCTGCACTTTGGAAAATTTCCCCTAATATATTAGCAGCAAGAGAGAAGCCTTAGGGGCAAGAGGGCTTTTCTTGTTACCTTCATGATAGCTAATCTGTACTAAGTGCTCTGGGGTTCGTGTTTTACCTACTCTACTTCCTTTGATAGATACGGTCAACTGCCCTATTTAAAGATGGGGAGACTGAGGGTCAGTAATGTGCCTAAGGTCTCATAGAGGCTAACTCACAGTGGATCCAGGGGTCACCTTGGCCGTCTGGCTCCAGGTCCCCATTTTACCATGCTATTCTGATCATAATGGGGGGGACAGCTCAGAGGCCCTTTGGAATTGTTTCCGCCAAGGAAGGCCAGAAAGAGCTTCAGTAGGGATATACTATGGATACCATGAGAAGAGCATTTGCTCAGTTAATACATACTAATGAGCACTTAATATGTGCCAGGCACTGCACTAGGCTCCTGGGGGACACAGCAGTGAACAACAGGCAAAAATCCTTGCAGCTGTGGAGCTGACTTTCCAGTATGTATGTGTGTATGCATAGGGCAATTAAAAAGAAATCATAAATCATAAACTATGTTTATTAGTCAGGCCACCTGATTTCTTCTTTTGAACTTGCCCTTTATGCATTAGTTTTGGCCTGTTTGGGCATATTTCTGTCTGTCAGTTTCTGAATCTGTAAAACAAAGGGTAGACAAGATGTTCAGTTTCTAGGCTCTGAGATTCTGGGTGGGTTTGTGCTTCCCTTTTGCTGCTGAGTCCAGGAAGGGAGTGGTTGGTGATTCCTTGAGTTTTCACTTGGGGTTGGGTCCTAGGAGCCACAATGACTGGCATCTGCCTCTGGTGGGAAGTGGGGCCCTGAAAATCAGTCCTGACGGGTCGTGAGCAGGGTCTGCGGACATGATTTCACTAGGAGGATAAATTTAAAAATCAATTATAAACGTTCTGTAGTCTTCCTCATGTCTTCTCATAAAGCAGCTTTTCTTTGGTGGGGGGAGGGTAAGCCTACCATTTATTGAGAGCTCATGTCTATGCCTGATGCTTTATTAAGCACTTTACATGTATTATCTTAATGAAGCTCACAGCAGCTCTGTCTTAAATTAGGTTCCTCTAGGAGCAGACCCTGGGACAAGGAGATGAGTGCAAGTAATGTATTTGGCAGTTGGTCCCAGTAAGCCCCAATAGGGCAAATGAGGCAGGCCTAGGCAGGGAGCCAGTGGAGGGTGTATAGCTGAGCAGGGGGCTCCTGTGGGCTTCAGGGACTCAGTCCCACTGAGGAACTCTGGGCGACAGTCTAGAACATGCCATGGACCATCCCAAGCTGGGGCATTTATTCCCCACCTCCCATCTGTCATTGGCTAAGGGCTATGACATTGAGGGATGGGGGGAAACAGGTGGAGGACATTAAAACTCCTTGGCATTTCTGGCCTCTTCACAAGGGTTAGGAAGGGCCTGGGTGGAGTGCAGGTACCTACAGGAGAAATCGCTATCGCCTGTACAGGGAAGGTGTGTCCCAGGGAGGATGTGGGTAAGGCACAGATGGTGTTGGCTACACACCCTGCCAAGTTAGCACCGTCACTAACTCACTCAGAGTTGAGGACACTGAGGCTCAGAAAGGGGAAGTGTCAAAGACAGGACCAGGGATGGAATTGCAGGGCCCATCCAAGATGAGAACATGGGGCACCTTGTTCACAAATTATTAATACTTTCAAGGTGGTGACAGCGAAGCCTTAACTAAGCCCTGTGTGACCTCACAAGTCATACACCAGGAGCTGGCTCTGGTCAAGGATCTCAGAGGTATAAGTGACACCTCTGAAGCCACTGGTGTGCCTGTCACCACCCGTTGTCTTTTTAACGTCAACACTCAATGGCTTCCAGTGCAGGTCAGAGTAGATTCTATGCGAAAGGAGCCTGGATTTTGTTGGAGAAGCCTGCTCCATTTTTTTCTCAGGCAAATCCTTTCCTCTCCATGGGCCTCAGTTGGCTCATTTGTTTAAAAAAAAAAAAAAGGTAATCCTGTTGCCTCTGGGATGGAGGGATTACTTCCCCTGCAGCTCTTTCACCTTCATCTAGGAGAGGAGAGCTCTTTCATATCTGTTCCTGCTTTTGGGTCAGTGACCTCAGGGTCAGGATTTCTCATCTTGAAAATGCATCACCTGCCACAGAGCACGTTCGGAAAAGAGCATTGATCTGGGGGGTCAGAAGGGCATGCCCTAGTCCCCGTCCAGACGTTTATTGTACAGTGACCTTGGCCAAGACACTTCACCTCTTCCAACCTCAGTGTTGCTAACTCTGTATTATCTCCCAGGGATCACCCAGTGGTGCTTTCCTCTGCTAAATAGCCAATATTATCGAGATTAGCCAGCCACCTCAGGTAGCACATGCAGCTGCAGGAGGGCCAATAAGAGGAGTGAATACTGTACAGTGAGGACCATGGACTTAGGTTGTGTGGGTCTGAATGCTACCTCTGCTGTTGAAATCCCCTGTGATCTTGGCTGAGCGTCATTTCTCTGACCCAAATGTGTATGTATGTATGTGTGTGTGTATATACAGATATCTGCATCCATATGCACACACATACACAAATATCTATGAATACGTAATGGGTTGTAATAACTGTCTTGAAAGGTGGTTGTGAGGATTACGTGGGAAAGCGTGTGAAGGGGTTGGTGGGTGGTAATGCTTCGCATTGTGGCGAGGGGCGGAGGGTGTATTAAGGTCGTTTTGCGTCTCTCTTTCCTTGCTGCTTTGGAAAGCAGTTGTGCAAATATTTTTAAAACATCTAGTCCAGAGCCCAGGGGGAGGACTGGGGTTGGCTGCGTGAACACAGCCTAAGGGGGCTCGTGTGCCACAGCTAGCCGGGAGGGAGTCGGGGAAACAGTCTGGACCTGCCTAAGAGGCAACAGACCATTGTTTCGGGGTGCGCGAGGAGAGGGGGTTCAGAGCGCTGCCTAAGTGAGCTCCAGAGATGGGCGCGAGCCGCGGCTATCAACGTGGACCCCAGAGACGGGCATGAGACGCTAAAGCTGCTGCTTCCACCACTGAGAAGCCTGTGCGCGAGCACAGGTCACTATCCACACCTCCCCTCCTGGGAGCCTGTGCAGCCCGCCACTGCCAGGGTCCTGTGATCCAGGGACAACTTCCCCGGGAGAACACATGGCGCGCCTCAGGCTGGTGCAACGTCACGCTGGCCTCTGCGACCGCAGGCTCACCACGCACTCCATACCCCTCCCTCCCGCAGCCTGAGTGAGCCAGGGCCCCCAAATCGGCTGCTACTTTAACCACGTCCTGTCTGAGCAAAGAACAGATGCCCTCAGGCAACCTACATGCAGAGGCAGGGCCAAATCCAAAGCTGAACCCCAGGAGCTGTGCGAACAGAAGAGAAAGGGAAATCTCTCGCAGCAGCCTCAGGAGCAGCAGATTAAAGCTCCACAATCAACTTGATGTACCTGCATCTCTGGAATACCTGAATAGGCAACAAATCATCCCAAAATTGACGGGGTGGACTTTGGGAGCAACTGTAGACTTGGGGTTTGCTTTCCGCATCTAATTTGTTTCTGGTTTTATGTTTATCTTAGTTTAGTTTTAGGGCTTATTATCATTGGTAGATTTGTTTAGTGATTTGGTTGCTCTCTTCCTTTTATATATATATATATATATTTTTTTTTTTCTCCTTTTGTGAGTATGTATGTGTATGCTTCTTTGTGTGATTTTCTCTGTATAGGTTTGCTTTTACCATTTATCCTAGGGTTCTGTCTGTCCTTTTTCTTTGTTTTTTTTGTACAGTTTTTAGTGCTTGTTATCATTGGTGGATTTTTTTGGTTTAGTTGCTCTCTTCATTCTTTCTTTTTTTTAAATAACTTTTTAAATTTTTAATAATATATATTTATTTTAATAACTTTATTTTATTTTATTTATTTATTTTTTTCTTTCTTTCTTTTTCCTCCCTTTTCTTCTGAGCTGTGTGGCTGACAGGGTCATGGTGCTCCATCCGGGTGCCAGGCCTGAGCCTCTGAGGTGGGAGAGCTGAGTTCAGGACATTGGTCCACCAGAGACCTCCTGGCCCTATGTAATATCAGATAGCAAAAGCTCTCCCAGAGATCTCCATCTCAATGCTGAGACCCAGATCCACTCAATGACCAGCAAGCCTGTGCCAGACTAGCAAGGCAGGAACACAGCCCCACCCATTAGCAGAAAGGCTCTGGAACTATGAACCTACAGCCTGTGAAAAGGAGACCCCAAACACAGTAAGTTAAGCAAAATGAGAAGACAGAGAAACAGCAGATGAAGGAGCAAGGTAAAAACCAAACAGACCAAATAAATGAAGAGGAAATAGGCAGTCTGCCGGAAAAATAATTTGGAGTAATGATAGTAAAGATGATCCAGAATCTTGGAAATAGAATGCAGAAAGTACAAGAAATGTTTAACAAGGACCTAGAAGAACTAAAGAGCAAACAAACAATGATCAACAACATAATAAATGAAATTTAAAATACTCTAGAAGGAATCAATAGCAGAATAACTGAGGCAGAAGAACAGATAGTGACCTCGAAGATAAAATAGTGGAAATAACTACTGCAGAGTGGAATAAAGAAAAAAGAATGAAAAGAATTGAAGAGAGTCTCAGAGACCTCTGGGACATTAAAAGCACCAACATTCTAATTATAGGGGTTGCAGAAGAGGAAGAGAAAAAAAAAGGGACTGAGAAAATATTTGAAGAGATTATAGTTGAAAACTTCCCTAATATGTGAAAGGAAAGAGTTAATCAAGTCCAAGAAGCACAGAGAGTCTCATATAGGATAAATCCAAGGAGAAACAGGGCAAGAAACATATTAATCAAACTATAAAAAATTAAATACAAAGAAAAAATATTGAAAGCAGCAAGGGAAAAGTGACAAATAGCATAAAAGGGAATCCCCATAAGGTTAACAGCTGATCTTTCAGCAGAAACTCTGCAAGCCAGAAGGGAGAGGCAGGACATATTTAAAGTGATGAAAGGGAAAGACCTACAACCAAGATTACTCTACCCCGCAAGGATCTCATTCAGATTCAACACAGAAATTAAAACCTTTACAGACAAGGAGAAACTAAGAGAATTCAGCACCACCAAACCAGCTTTACAACAAATTCTAAAGGAACTTCTCTGGGCAGGAAACACAAGAGAAGGAAAAGACCTACAGTAACAAACTCCAAGCAATTAAGAAAATGGTAATAAGAACAAACATATCGATAACTACCATAAATGGTAGTTTAAATGGATTAAATGCTCCAACCAAAAGACATAGACTGGCTGAATGTATACAGAAACAAGACCCGTATATATGTTGTCTACAGGAGACCCACATCAGACCTAGGGACACATACAGACTGAAAGTGAGGGGATAGAAAAAGATATTCCATGCAAATGGAAATCAAAAGAAAGCTGAAGTAGCAGTTCTCATAACAGACACAATAGACTTTAAAATAAAGACTATTACAAAAGACAAAGAAGGACACTACATAATGATCAAGGGATCAATCCAAGAAGAAGATATAACAATTGTAAATATTTATGCACCCAAGATAGGAGCCCCTCAATACATAAGGCAAAGGCTAACAGCCATAAAAGGGGAAATCAACAGTAATACAATAATAGTAGGGGACTTTATCACCCCACTTTCACCAATGGACACATCATCCAAATTGAAAATAAGTAAGGAAACACAAGCTTTAAGTGATATATTAAATAAGATGGACTTAATTGATATTTATAGGACATTCCATCCAAAAACAACAGAATACACTTTCTTCGCAAGTGCTCATGGAACATTCTCCAGGATAGATCATATCTTGGGTCACAAATCAAGCCTCGGTAAATTTAAGAACATTGAAATCGTATCAAGTATCTTTTCCGACCACGATGCTATGAGACTAGATATCAATTACAGGAAAAAAACTGTAAAGAATACAGACACATGGAGGCTAAACCATATACTACTTAATAACCAAGAGATCACTGAAGAAATCAAAGAGGAAATCAAAAAATACCTAGAAACAAATGACAGTGAAAACACGATGACCCTAAACCTATGGAATGCAGCAAAAGCAGTTCTAGGAAGTAAGTTTATAGCAATACAGTCCTACCTGAAGAAATAAGAAACATCTCAAATAAACAACCTAACCTTACACCTAAACCAGTTAGAGACAGAAGAATAAAGAAACCCCAAAGTTAGCATAAGGAAAGAAATCATAAAGATTAGATCAGAAATGAATGAAAAAGAAATGAAGGAAACAGTAGCAAAGATCAATAAAACTAAAAACTGGTTCTTTGAGAAGAATAACAAAATTCATAAACCATTAGCCAGACTCATCAAGAAAAAAAGGGAGAAGTCTAAAATCAACAGAATTAGAAATGAAAAAGGAGAAGTAACAGGTGACCCTGCAGAAATACAAAGCATCATGAAAGATTACTACAAGCAACTATATGCCAATAAAATGGACAACCTGGAAGAAATGGACAAATTCTTACAAAAGCACAACCTTCTGAAACTGAACCAGGAAGAAATAGAACATATAAACCGAGCAATCACAAGCACTGAAATTGAAACTGTGATTAAAAATCTTCCAACAAAGATAAGCCCAGGACCATATGGATTCACAGGCAAATTCTATCAAACATTTAGAGAAGCGCTAACACCTATCCTTCTCAAACTCTTCCAAAATATAGCAGAGGGAGGAACACTGTCAATCTCATTCTACAAGGCCACCATCACCCTAATACTAAAACCAGAGGGAAAAAAAAAATCCAAAAACTACAGGCCAGTATACTGATGAACATAGATGCAAAAATCCTCAACAAAATACTAGGAAACAGAATTCAACACACATTGAAAGGATCATACACCATGATCAAGTGGGATTTATCCCAGCAATGCAAGGATTCTTCAGTATATGCAAATCAGTGTGATAAACCATGTTAACAAATTGAAGGAGAAAAAACGATATGATCCTCTCAATAGATGCAGAAAAAGCTTTCGACAAAATTCAACAGCTATTTATGGTAAAAAAAACAAAAAACAAAAAAAAAAACTCCCCAGAAAGTAGGCATAGGGGGAACTTACCTCAATGTAATAAAGGGCATATATGACAGAGCCACAGCCCACATCGTTCTCAATGCTGAAAAACTGAAACCATTTCCACTAAGATCAGGAACAAGGCAAAGTTGCCTAATCTCCCCACTATTATTCAACATAGTTTTGGAAGTTTTAGCCACAGCAATCAGAGAAGAAAAAGAAATAAAAGGAATACAGATTGGAAAAGAAGAAGTAAAACTGTCACTGTGTGCAGATGTATTTATAGGACATTCCATCCAAAAACAACAGAATACACTTTCTTCGCAAGTGCTCATGGAACATTCTCCAGGATAGATCATATCTTGGGTCACAAATCAAGCCTCGGTAAATTTAAGAACATTGAAATCGTATCAAGTATCTTTTCCGACCACGATGCTATGAGACTAGATATCAATTACAGGAAAAAAACTGTAAAGAATACAGACACATGGAGGCTAAACCATATACTACTTAATAACCAAGAGATCACTGAAGAAATCAAAGAGGAAATCAAAAAATACCTAGAAACAAATGACAGTGAAAACACGATGACCCTAAACCTATGGAATGCAGCAAAAGCAGTTCTAGGAAGTAAGTTTATAGCAATACAGTCCTACCTGAAGAAATAAGAAACATCTCAAATAAACAACCTAACCTTACACCTAAACCAGTTAGAGACAGAAGAATAAAGAAACCCCAAAGTTAGCATAAGGAAAGAAATCATAAAGATTAGATCAGAAATGAATGAAAAAGAAATGAAGGAAACAGTAGCAAAGATCAATAAAACTAAAAACTGGTTCTTTGAGAAGAATAACAAAATTCATAAACCATTAGCCAGACTCATCAAGAAAAAAAGGGAGAAGTCTAAAATCAACAGAATTAGAAATGAAAAAGGAGAAGTAACAGGTGACCCTGCAGAAATACAAAGCATCATGAAAGATTACTACAAGCAACTATATGCCAATAAAATGGACAACCTGGAAGAAATGGACAAATTCTTACAAAAGCACAACCTTCTGAAACTGAACCAGGAAGAAATAGAACATATAAACCGAGCAATCACAAGCACTGAAATTGAAACTGTGATTAAAAATCTTCCAACAAAGATAAGCCCAGGACCATATGGATTCACAGGCAAATTCTATCAAACATTTAGAGAAGCGCTAACACCTATCCTTCTCAAACTCTTCCAAAATATAGCAGAGGGAGGAACACTGTCAATCTCATTCTACAAGGCCACCATCACCCTAATACTAAAACCAGAGGGAAAAAAAAAATCCAAAAACTACAGGCCAGTATACTGATGAACATAGATGCAAAAATCCTCAACAAAATACTAGGAAACAGAATTCAACACACATTGAAAGGATCATACACCATGATCAAGTGGGATTTATCCCAGCAATGCAAGGATTCTTCAGTATATGCAAATCAGTGTGATAAACCATGTTAACAAATTGAAGGAGAAAAAACGATATGATCCTCTCAATAGATGCAGAAAAAGCTTTCGACAAAATTCAACAGCTATTTATGGTAAAAAAAACAAAAAACAAAAAAAAAAACTCCCCAGAAAGTAGGCATAGGGGGAACTTACCTCAATGTAATAAAGGGCATATATGACAGAGCCACAGCCCACATCGTTCTCAATGCTGAAAAACTGAAACCATTTCCACTAAGATCAGGAACAAGGCAAAGTTGCCTAATCTCCCCACTATTATTCAACATAGTTTTGGAAGTTTTAGCCACAGCAATCAGAGAAGAAAAAGAAATAAAAGGAATACAGATTGGAAAAGAAGAAGTAAAACTGTCACTGTGTGCAGATGACATGATGCTATACATACAGAATCCTAAAGATGCAACCAGAAAACTACTAGAGCTAATCAATGAATATAGTAAAGTAGAAGGATACAAAATTGATGCACAGAAATCTCTTGCATTCTATACATTAATGATGAAAAATCTGAAGGAGAAATTAAGGAAACACCCCCATTTACCACTGCAACAAAAAGAGTAAAATACCTAGGAATAAACCTACCTAGGGAGGCAAAAGACCTGTATGCAGAAAACTATAAGACACTGATGAAAGAAATTAAAGATGATACAAACAGATGGAGAGATATACCATGTGCGTGGATTGGAAGAATCAACATTGTGAAAATGGCTATAGTACCCAAAGCTATCTACAGATTCGATGCAATCCCTACCAAACTACCACAGGCATTTTTCACAGAACTAGAACAAAAAATTTCACTAGTTGTGTGGAAACACAAAAGACCCCAAATAGCCAAAGCAATCTTGAGAAAGAAGAATGGAGCTGGAAGAATCAGGTTCCCTGACTTCAGAATATACTACAAAGCTACAGTAATCAAGACAGTATGGTACTGGCACAACAACAGCAGTATAGATCAGTGGCACAGGATAGAAAGCCCAGAGGTAAACCCACACACATATGGTTACCTTATCTTTGACAAAGGAGGCAAGAATATACAATGGAGAAAAGACAGCCTCTTCAATAAGTGGTGCTGGGAAAATTGGACAGCTTCTCGTAAAAGAATGAAATCAGAACACTCCCTAATACCTCACACAAAAATAAAGTCAAAATGGATTAAAGACCTAAATGTAATGCCAGATACTGTAAAACTCTTAGAGGAAAATATAGGCAGAATACTCTATGACATAAATCACAGCAAGATCTTTTTTGACCCACCTCCTAGAGAAATGGAAATAAAACCAAAATGAACAAATGGGACCTAATGAAACTTAAAAGCTTTTGCACAGCAAAGGAAACCATAAACATGACAAAAAGTCAACCCTCAGAATGGGAGAAAATATTTCCAAATGAAGCAACTGACAACGGATTAATCTCCAAAATATACAAGCAGCTCATGCAGCTCAATATCGAAAAAACAAACAACCCAATCCAAAAATAGACAGAAGGCCTAAGTAGATATTTCTCCAAAGAAGATATCCAGATTGCCAACAAAACATGAAAGGATGCTTAACATCACTAATCATTAGAGAAATGCAAATCAAAACTACAATGGGGCTTCCCTGGTGGCGCAGTGGTTGAGAGTCCGCCTGCCGATGCAGGGGACACGGGTTCGTGCCCCGGTCCGGGAAGTTCCCACATGCCACGGAGCGGCTAGGCCCGTGAGCCATGGCCGCTGAGTCTGTGTGTCCGGAGCCTGTGCTCCGCAACAGGAGAGGCCACAACAGTGAAAAGCCCGTGTACTTCAAAAAACAAAAAAACAAACAAAAAAAACCACAAACTACAATGAAGTATCACCTCACACCAGTCAGAATGGCCATCATCAAAAAATCTACAAACAATATATGCTGGAGAGGGTGTGGAGAAAAGGGAACCCTCTTGAAGTATTGGTGGGAATGTAAATTGATACAGCCACTATGGAGAACAGTATGGAGGTTCCTTAAAAAACTAAAAATAAAACTACCATATGAGCCAGCAATCCCACTACTGGCTATATACCCTGAGAAAACCGTAATTCAAAAAGTGTCATGCACCACAATGCTCATTGAAGCTCTACAATAGCTTTACAATAGCCAGGACGTGGAAGCAACGTAAGTATCCATCGACAGATGAATGGATAAAGATGTGGCACATATATACAATGGAATAGTACTCAGCCATAAATAGAAATTAAACTGAGTTATTTTTAGTAAGGGGGATGGACCTAGAGACTGTCATAGAGAATTAAGTAAGTCAGAAAGAGAAAAACAAATACTGTATGCTAACACATATATATGGAATCTAAGAAAATGGTCATGAAGAACCTAGGGGCAAGATAGGAATAAAGATGCAGAATTACTAGAAAATGGACTTGTGGACATGGGGAGGGGGAAGGGTAAGCTGGGACAAAGTGAGAGAGTGGCATGGACTTATATATACTACCAAATGTAAAAAAGCTAGTGGGAAGCAGCCGCATAGCACAGGGAGATCAGCTCGGTGCTTTGTGACCACCTAGAGGGGTGGGATAGGGAGGGTGGCAGGGAGACACAAGAGGGAGGGGGTATGGGGATATACGCGTACTTATAGCTGATTCACTTTGTTATACAGTAGCAACTAACAGAAATTGTAAAGCAATTATACTACAATAAAGGTTAAAAAAAAAAATCTGGTCCAGCTTTAAGATGGAACAGACCGTGGCCCCACTAGTCTGGGAGTTCCCCAGTGGAAAATCCCGCTGGCACCTCTCACGGGACTCAACAGCGAGAAGGGGCTCAGCGCACATTATCAGATGAAAGATGGACTCTACCACCTCTTCAGCTGTTTCCCTTCGTCCCCATCTTCACTTCCTCCCTCTCTTCCCAACACTGTCCTGTTCTCCTTCCTGACTCCTTCCCTTCCTTTCCCCCCCCAAATGTATTCTCCTTGCTCATCTTCTTATTCAGTTCCCTGTTGGCTGCGAAAGCACCTCTGCAGTGTACCAAGTGCTCTTCTCTGGAAGGAAACACCTGTAGTCAGGAAGATTCCAGAGGCCAGGCAGTAAGCCAGGGCTGGCCAGCATGCTTCCAGATCCCCCTGAGTCCAGAAAGTGCTCCGGGGCAAGGGGAGCCACGTTCCCATTCCTCCGCATTAGCTGCCGTAGCATTTTAGCAAGTGCCTTCACCTCGTGGAAGCCCAGTCTCCTCCCTGTAAAATGGGCCTGCTTATAGCTCCCTGGAGAATGTTCTGAGGATCAACTGAATTCGCTGTGTGACGATGCTGAGCATCAGGTGTGGCCATCAGAAGAGCGTGCAGAGGATTCGGAGCGTGTTATTTCTGCTCCGGACTCTCCAGCCCCTGCATCCAGGGCGCTGCTCTGGCTTTCCAGCCAAGCTGCCTGCACAGTACATGGAGTCAGAGCCTCACAGGAATGTCACCAGGGCCACCGGGGGCCCGGCATCAGCGGGTCTCTTTCTGCCTCATGTGAGTCTTTCTCTTTCAAGGACATCAGCCTGTGGGCTGAAGTAGGAATTTTTTCCCCCCGTAACAGAATCAGAAAGCATTGAGTGGATGGACAGGCAGGGAACAGAGACTGTTCTGTTCTTCTTTGCTCCACGATGGCCTGTCAGTCATGCTAGGAAAGAGGAAACAGCTTTCAGAGACTGTCGGGGAGAGGATTTGCTCTTCCTCCTTGGGTACAAAACCAGGCCTCTTGGAGGACAGATCCAGAGAGATTCCCATGGCAGAGAGGGGCTTTTCCTGATGTCGGTTATATGAGGACATAAATGAGTGCTTGGGTATATCCTTAGGCTGGATGTAGTCCTAGCTGTAGGTGTGTGCACGCCTGAGCACATCTGTGAATTCCTACCCATGAATGTGGCCATCTGCACCTACGTGTAAAGATACCAGTGCACGTACACGTGAGTTTGGATATGCAGGATAGAGCATGCACGGCAGTGTGCAAGTGGGGTGAACACACGGTGAGAGTGTGCGTCGTGTGAGGATCCTGCATACGCCTGTGGTTGCTCTGTTGTCAGTGTGCACATATGTATGTGGATATGTACACGGAGATGCCTGTTTACGTGTGTCAGGGGACGCATGAATGTGCGTGCACGCACAGCTACTCGCGATGCTAGTGTAAGGAAGGGAGCAGTTTTGAAAGATGTACATGTGAGTCTACATGCAGCCACACATATTCTGTAGCATTGGTGTCTGTATCATAAATGCTTCGATCCGTGTATTCATGCATGTGCATGAGAAAATGCGTGTGAACATGTGTATTTGTGTGTGCAGGGAGATGTGGATGCCTTCCAGGAAGTAATGTAGACATCCGTGAGGAGGTGCACATGTCTGTGAGCACACTTGTGCTTTGGGAGCACAGAGAGATGAATGTGTATGCTCACCTGCTGGGCATCTCTGCAGGTACTTTGAGGTTGTGCAAACTTGACTTCCTGCTTACCTCTAACTCCCCTGGGCTAATTCCCTTATATATTCTCTAGAGATGATTTCTCTAACTTTGTCCTCACTTCCAGTGCCAGCACACTGCCTGGTTGCCCCTGTGATGGGCACACCTGCCAATCACAAGAACATTCTGGTAACATGTTTTTTTCTAGTGTATTCCACATCACTCTGTGGACAAGAACCTGGGTGGTGATGATGGTGGTAGGAGTTAAACCACCAAGTGGTCATTAAAGAGCAAAATTCAGAAAAGATAAAAAGCCTGTCAGGAAGGTGTATGGGATGAGTGCATGGGACACCACGTTGGGGGTGCCCTCTGCTCCCCGTTTCCATTTGTAACTATCATGCGATAGAACTGATGCCTATGGATGAGAGTCCCCATGAGACCGTGAAGTGGGAGACATGGTCCTCTATGTTCTCTGGTAGCAGTAAGATACAGAATAGGGTCCAAGAACCTTTCCCACTAATGACATTCTCTAGTAAATCCTCTGAACAGCCTCTGAAGATGGCATGGCTGTTCCCATTTTACAGGTGAGAAAAGTGAGGTTCGGAAAGGGAAGCAGGTCATTAGTGGAGCCAGGAGGCCACTTAGAATCTGGCAGATGGAATATGAGAGTCTGTCCTTGAGGTCAAGAGGCTGGATTCTTACCGACCCAATCCCTGATTTACTAGGTAATCTGGGACCACCCCCTGTCCTCTCTGAGTTTCAGTTTTCTTGACTCTAAATGAGAAGTGGAGATTCAGGAAAATGATGCCTAAAAACTCCAGCACGGGGCCTGGCATGGCAAAGGCTGAGTGGGCTGCATTGGCTCAGTCTAAGTGTAGTTTCTGTGGTTCCGGATGTGGAGCCGGCAGGTGGTGTGAGGGTGGGGGAGGTGTGACTCTTCAGAGATCACGGTTCCTAATCCCATGCCCCAAGGATATTCCAGGTGGTAACCAGAGTGCCCTGAAGGGGTAATTGGACAGATGTGATTCTTATTCTCCAGAAATTTACAATCAAAGACAAGCCCCGGAGCTTCAGAGCACACAATCCCCAAACTCCACATTAACTGGCATAAAAACAATGAATCTGTGTAGCACAGAAGAGGTGGTGGGAAAAGCAGCACCCTCTGTTACAAACCTCACTGAGCAAGTGCGGGTGCCAGGTCTTGTGCTGACACATTATCTCAACGCTGCACACGTGTGGATTTATTATGATTTGTAAGCCATAGCGATGTTGGGAGGATGTAATGAGATGAAACATGCAAACAGCTAGGAACAGAGCTTTAGCACATCATAAGCACTTAATAAGTGTCAATCATTCCATTCTTTCAGGGTAAGTGGCTATGTTATAGCAGGTGCTGTTCTAGGCGCTGGGACGCAGGGATGAAGAAGACAGTACAGTCTGTGCCTTCCTGGAACTTACACTCCAGTGATTATTATGACATGATTCCCCCCAGTTTATGAGGAAAATGAGACCTTGGGAAGTTAGGTGACTTCTGCAAGGTTACTCAACAAATAAAGAGAGTGGCAGGGGTGAGAACCCAGGTGGCTGGTTTCAAAGACCAACCCCTGCCCCTGTGCTGTATTAGGGAAGCTGATAAATAAGGAGCAGTCAGAGCCAGGGAGCTGGGGTATTAACACGGGGGAAGGAATTGTGGCCTTTCTCATTGAGCCTCTTGGTTTCAGTTTTCCAGACATCTTCCATCAGGTTGAATAGTATTAATCATAACTATGCATTTGGCACAGACAACATTTTATTCAAAGTATCTTCTCATGAGTTTCTCCCTTTACTTACTCCAGTCTTCTAGTGAAGGTGTCGGGGGGAGGGATCAGTCCTCCCATGTGACAGGTGAGGGGGCTGAGGTCTCACCTAGGGTCACAGAGGCAAGATGAGAGTGGAATTTGTCTTTCCTGACTGCTAGCATGGCAATATGGGGACCACATTCTGTCCACTTACCGGGGAGCCTAGAACTTAAATAAAAAGGTGTCCAGCAACGGGTCACAGGAGTCCTTGGGCCTGAGCCTGTCGGAGAAAATCCATGATTTGCCATCATTAAGGCCTCACTGTCCTGGTCCAGAAGGATATTGGACATCCCGAGCCTTTTTCTCCTTCTGCTCTGACGTAGTCAGAAGATCAAGAGGGTCCTTTCACCTTCCCCTTCCCCAGCCTGGCATCCTCTTATCCTCCCTTTCCTGCCACAGGGCACCATCTGTAGCAGGTTTAAATTGGACTGAATGGTGTGGAATTGCAAGTCAAAAGGATCCTGTGATCATTCTGCCGACGGCCCGGGGCTCTGTGCTCTGCCGCGTTATAAATAAGAGTAATGGAGTAAAGGCTGAATGACAATCAAGGCTGCTGTGAACACACCGAACAGGCACTGGGCTTATTTAAGGAATATAGAGGCAGCTCATGCTCCCGAAGCTATGCCGTCAGAGCCAGTCAGTACCTACTCACTCTTTCAAATCAGGGCCGCGGAGATTTTGATTAGGAGGAAGAGAGGCTGGGGGGATATGGTAGGATCCCGAACTCTGGGAAGTTTTCAGAATCCATTTGTCCTGTTCTACACGTGCCCACTGAGAACCTATTCTGAGCTAGGTTTTAGGGAGAGAGAAGGCATTAAGGGAGTCTAAGCCTTCTTACAGAAGCTGGGAGACTTGGGGAGCAGAGGGGTAGGTGAACTGTGAAATAACTAAATTGATAATTATAATACAATGTGATAAACACAGCAGTGAAAGGAAGCAGAGAGCGGGGGCCCCAACGCAGCTCTGGAGGGAGAGAGGCTTCGTGAAGGAGGAGACGTCTAACAAACACCCCCGAAACTTAGTGCTTAGAGCAGTTTGTAAGCTCGTAATTTTGTGGGCTGGGAGTTTAGGCTGAGCTTAGGTGGGCACTTCTTCTGCTGGTGTTGGAAGATATCCTCCGGGCTCTCTCATGTCCTTGTGGTCAGCTGGAAGTTCTGCTGGGAGCTGGATGATCCTGGATGGATTCTCCGGCGTGTCTGGTGGTTAGCAGCAGGCTTCGTCTGGGGTGCTGTGGGCAAATGGGCCATGTTTCTCATCATTCAGCAGGCTAGCCTGGGCTTCTTGCCATGGACGTTTCAGAGTTTTCAAGAGCAGCGGGAGAAAGCAAGACCCTGGTTCACAAACACTTTTCAAGCTTGTGTCATTTTTGGCGTTGCCCCTTTGGCCAAAGAAAGTCATGTAGCCGACTCTGATTCAAAGGGAGAAGAAACAGACTCGTCTCTTGATGGGAGGAGTGGAGATCTGCACTGTCGCATTACACTGGTGTGGAGGTAAGGAGGAGAAGAATTGTTGATGGTTTAGTTTACTTACAGCTGAATTCTGAAGATTAGGCGAGCAAAAAACAGTGAGAAGAACAGCCTAGGGAGAGAGAACAGTGTGAACAAGAGCATGGAGGTACGCTTCTAAAGGCAGGGAGACGGGGAGGGAGTGACACAACTGGAGACACAGACAAGGCACAGGAGGGCCACTGTCATGATTTGACCTTCAAATGCCATAGGATCCAGGTTGGTCCTGTTTTGGTAGATGCTGCAGAGGCTATAGAGTGTGAAGAGGGCGAGGGTGGGGGACAGGTGGACCCCAATGCTCTTAGGATAAGGGACTTTACCTGTTTTCTTCTACTTCTGGGTCTCCATCTCTCTAAGTACCTTTGGCACCCGCTGTGCCTTAACATTACCATCTGTGAATTGGACCAGGGAGTCTTACCCTCTTGGACCTCTATATTAATCTTGTATCAGCCTGTATTTATCAAGCAGCTGTTATTGCAAAAAATGCTGAGCTACCATGAGGGGGTCAGAGGAGACAATAGGGATTCCTGGCTCAAAAGGATCTCATGATCTAGCAAAGGAAATGAGAGTCATGGACAGGTGAGGTTGGTGAATCATGAGAGGGGGTAGAAACCTGGCGGAGGAGTTCAGAGCCCAGAGGAGGGAGAGGGCATTTTGGAGAGGGCTCTTCAGACGGGTCGGTTCAGCTGGGTTTTGCAGGGCAGGTAGTGTCTGTGTGCAGAAGAAGAGGTTAGAGTGTCCCAGGAAGGAGGCAGCGTGAACCAAGATTGGGAGGTGCGGCTGTGCTTGGGGCCTGTGGGCTGTGGCTTGGAGCACAGAGGCAATGGGCTTAGTCCAGAGCATGGCCCTGGAATGAATCCATCATGTGAAGGCATTCCTCCCGGTCCAGGCCCTCACCCCTTGCTGCAAATAGCTGGTAGTCAGTGGCAGATGTGTTCACTCTCTTCATCTGCTCGTTGCTGGGTTTTAAGGTGTCGTTTTTCCTCTCTCAGCACCCACAGCTCTGCACGGTGCCATGCTCTCCTGACTCATCACATTTTGTGACCTGTCAGGTCGCAATCCAAGCATGTGACACTCCCACGTGGAACCCTGTGGGCTGAGGTGAAGGTGCTGGAGGTTGCCAAGTCAGACTCAGCCACAGACATAAGGAGCCTTCCTGGTAGCATCTTCAGGAGGGGCTGAGGGAGACCTGGAGTTATGAGGGAATTCTACACACTCCCCCCTTGCTGCAAAATCTCTTTTAGGCATCAGAGAGGTTCCACATCTCACCTCTGTCCTGGTCCCTGTACATCCGTGTCTCCTCCCCCTCACCCCACCCCTGTGGTAAATCCTTGTTTCTGGAACCCCTGTAATCCATGAATGGCACTGGATTATGAAGCTGTGTGTCTTTGGGCAAATTGCTATCTCTCTCTGGTCCTCATGTTCCCAGTCAGTACAGTGATAGACTAGATCATTGATAACCATACTTTTACACTCTTCCTGTTGTGATTTTCCGTGATTCCAAGTCAGAGCCAATAGGAGTGACTTAAAAAGCGTGGAGGGCACTGGGAACCAGACAGAAGGGCCTTGAAGACTTTCCAAGTGAAACGGGAAGTTTTATCTCTGTGACCTCTGCCTCCTTTTTCTCTATATTTGATACCGTGTCATCCTCCACTGCTCTCAAAACAACCTGATTGTTCTTGTCTTGCCAGCAGCGAGTTAGAAAAAGAGCGAAGAGAAGGCAGACAACTTACAGGGAATGTGCATACGCTAAATGCTGTGCTGGCTCCTCCAAACACTTTATCTCCCTTAATTCTCACAAGATCACAGGCATTGCTTTCATGATTCCCATTTCCCGTGTGAGGCAAGTGAAGCTTAGAGAGGTGAACTTAATTTGTGAAAGGTCACCCAGTGAAATATAGGAAGGAACAAAGTGGTCCTAAAAAAAAAAAACTTCACTCACTGTAAGACAGAATGCTTCCTATTTCTCTTTCCCAGGGGAGATTTGCATCTTAAAAAAAAAAAGGGCACACCACTTAACCCTGGCAAATGACTTTATAAGAAGGGATGTATAGACAGAGCATCTGACTCACCCAGGTGGATGCCTGCCTGGGTACTTTTATCACACCTGCAGTGTGGACTTGAGCCCTCAGTCTGTTTACTCCTTTTCTCAGCCCTAATCCAGAAAACACTGGATTTGGAATCAGGAAACCAGAGCTTGAATTCATGCTCTGCCCCTTGCTTAGATGGAAGATCTTGGGAAAGTCCAGTCACCCTTTGGGGCCTCAGATATCTCAGTTGAAAAATGGGCATTCTTCTACCTACTGTATCCATGCGGGTTTCTCATGAAGGCTACGAAGGCAGTGAATGAAAGCTCTGAGCTTACTGCCTGGCACACAAGTAGGCACTGGTGAAAGACCCTGTCTTCCTTCTGCATCAGTTTGTGGAATGGCGGAGAGAGGCGGAGAGAAAAACTCATTGACTGTTTGGATGTAATTTTTTAAAAAAAAAGGAAAAAAGAAAAGAAACAGCAAACCCACAAAGAAACCAAGGGTGCATAGTGAAAGCTAAATGACAAAGAAAAACAGGCAAAAAAAATGCAACAAGGAGGGAGGAAAATGGTTCAGGAGAGAATAGCTAAGGGTAATGAGAATCAATTCCATCAACCCTCCATCTGTTTTCAAATCTAATCTGAAATGATATGTTCTTCTCTCTTGCCAATATCTCTTTTTTAAAATTTTATTTATTTTTTTACACAGCAGGTCCTTCTTAGTCATCAGTTATATACACATCACTGTATACGTGTCAATCCCAATCACCCAATTCATCACACTACCACTCCCGCCCCCCTGCCGCTTTCCACCCTTGGTGTCCATACGTTTTTTCTCTACTTCTGTGTCTCAATTTCTGCTCTGCAAACAAATTCATCTGTACCATTTTCTAGGTTCCACGTATATGCGTTAATATACAGTATTTGTTTTTCTCTTTCTGACTTACTTCACTCTGTATGACAGTCTTTAGATGCATCAACGTCTCTACAAATGACCCAGTTTCGTTCCTTTTTATGGCTGAGTAATATTCCATTGTATATATTTACCACATCTTCTTTATCCATTCGTCTGTCAATGAGTATTTAGGTTGCTTCCATGATCTGGCTATTGAAAATAGTGCTGCAATGAACATTGGGGTGCATGTGTCTTTTTGAATTATGGTTTTCTCTGGATATACACCCAGTAGTGGGATTGCTGGGTCATGTGGTAATTCTTTTTTTAGTTTTTTAAGGAACCTCCATACTGTTCTCCAGAGTGGCTGTATCAATTTACATTCTCACCAACAGTGCAAGAGGGTTCCCTTTTCTCCACACCCTCTCCAGCATTTGTTGTTTGTAGATTATCTGATGATGTCCATTCTAACCGGTGTGAGGTGATAACTTACTGTAGTTTTGATTTGCATTTCTCTAATAATTAGTGATGTTGAGCAGCTTTTCATGTGCTTCTTGGCCATCTGTTTGTCTTCTTTGGAGAAATGTCTATTAGGTCTTCTGCCCATTTTTGGATTGGGTTGTTTGTTTTTTAAATATTGAGCTGCATGAGCTGTTTATATATTTTGGAGATTAATCCTTTATCCATTGATAAAAAAATTTGCAAATATTTTCTCCCATTCTGAGGGTTGTCTTTTCATCTTGTTTATGGTTTCCTTTGCTGTGCAACAGCTTTTAAGTTTCATTAGGTCCCATTTGTTTATTTTTGTTTTCAGTTCCATTACTCTAGGAGGTGGATCAAAAAAGATCTTGCTGTGATTTATGTCAAACAGTGTTTTTCCTATGTTTTCCTCTAAGAGTTTTATAGTGCCCGGTCTTACATTTAGGTCTCTAATCCATTTTGAGTTTATTTTTGTGTACGGTATTAGGGAGTGTTCTAATTTCATTCTTTTACATGTAGTTGTCCAGTTTTCCCAGCACCACTTATTGAAGAGACTGTCTTTTCTCCGTTGTATATCCTTGCCTCCTCTGTCATAGATTAGTTGACCATGGGTGCATGGGTTTATCTCTCGGCTTTCTATCCTGCTCCGTTGATCTATATTTCTGTTTTTATGCCAGTACCATATTGTCTTGATTACTGTAGTTTTGTAGTATAGTCTGAAGTCAGAGAGTCTGATTCCTCCAGCTCCGTTTTTTCCCCTCAAGACTGCTTTGGCTATTTGGGGTCTTTTGTGTCTCCATACAAATTTTAAGATTTTTTGTTCTAGTTCTGTAAAAAACTAGTGTCATTGGTAATTTGATAGGGATTGCATTGAATCTGGAGATTGCTTTGGGTAGTATAGTCATTTTCACAGTATTGATTCTTCCAATCTGAGAACATGGTATATCTCTCCGTCTGTTGGTATCATCTTTAATTTCTTTCATCAGTGTCTTATAGTTTTCTGCATACAGGCCTTTTGTCTCCTTAGGTAGGTTTATTCCTAGATATATTCTTCTTCTTGTTGCAGTGGTAAATGGGAGTTTCCTTAATCTCTCTTTCAGATTTTTCATCATTAGTGTATAGGAATGCAAGAGGTTTCTGTGCATTAATTTTGTATCCTGAAACTTTACCAAATTTATTGATTAGCTCTAGTCGTTTTCTCGTGGCGTCTTTATGATTCTCCAAGTGTAGCAGCATGTCATCTGCAAACAGTGACAGTTTTACTTCTTCTTTTCCAATCTGTATTCCTTTTATTTCTTTTTCTTCTCTGATTGTCGTGGCTAGGACTCCCAAAACTATGTTGAATAATAGCGGTGAGAGTGGACATCCTTGTCTTATTCCTGATCTTACAGGAAATGCTTTCAATTTTTCACCATTGAGAATGATGTTTGCTGTGGGTTTGTCATATATGGCCTTTATTATGTTGAAGTAGGTTCCCTCTGTGCCCACTGTCTGGAGAGTGTTTATCATAAAGGGATGTTGAATTTTGTCAAAAGCTTTTTCTGCATCTATTGAGGTGATTGTATGTCTTTTATTCTTCAGTTTGTTAATATGGTGTATCACATTGATTTGCATATATTGAAGAATCCTTGCATCCCTGTGATAAATCCCACTTGATCATGGTGTATGATGCTTTTAATGTGTTGTTGGATTCTGTTCGCTAATATTTTGTGGAGGATTTTTGCATGTATATTCATCAGTGATATTGGTGTGTAATTTTAGTTTTTGGTAGTATCTTTGTCTGGTTTCGGTATCAGGGTGATGGTGGCCTCATAGAGTGAGTTTGGGCGTTTTCCTTCCTCTGCAATTTTTTGGAAGAGTTTGAGAAGGATGGGTTTTAGCTCTTCTCTAAATGTTTGATAGAATTCGCCTGTGAAGCCATCTGGTCCGGGACTTTTGTTTGTTGGAAGATTTTTAATCACAGTTTCAATTTCATTACTTGTGATTGATCTGTTCATATTTTCTATTTCTTCCTGGTTCAGTCTTGGAAGGTTATACCTTTCTAAGAATTTGTCCATTTCTTCCAGGTTGTCCATTTTATTGGCATAGAGTTGCTTGTAGTAGTTTCTTAGGATGCTTTGTATTTCTGTGGTGTCTGTTGTAACTTCTCCTGTTTTCTTTCTAATTTTATTGACTTGAGTCCTCACCCTCGTTTTCTTGATCATTCTGGCTAAGCTTTATCAATTTCGTTTATCTTCTCAAAGAACCAGCTTTTAGTTTTATTGATCTTTGCTATTGTTTTCTTTGTTTCTATTTCATTTATTTCTTCTCTGACATTGATGATTCCTTTCCTTCTGCTAACTTTGGGTTTTGTTTGTTCTTCTTTCTCTAGTTCCTTTAGCTGTAACTTTCAGTGATCTCTTGGTTATTTAGTAACGTATTATTTAGCCTCCATGTGTTTGTGTTTTTTACATTTTTTTCCCTGTAATTCATTTCTAATCTCATAGCGTTGTGGTCAGAAAAGATGCTTGATAATGATTTCAATTTTCTTAAATTTACTGAGGTTTATTTTGTGACCCATGATATGATCTATCCTGGAGAATGTTCCGTGCACACTTGAGAAGAAAGTATAATCTGCTCTTTTTGGATGGAATGTCCTATAAATATCAATTAAATCTATCTGGTCTATAGTGTCATTTAAAGCTTGTGTTTCCTTATCAATTTTCTGTTGGGATGATCTGTCCATTGGTGTAAGTGAGGTGTTAATGTCCCCCACTATTATTGTGTTACTGTCGATTTCCTCTTTTGTAGCTGTTAGCATTTGCCTTATGTATTGAGGTGCTCCTGTGTTGGGTGTGTATATATTTATAATTTTTATATCTTCTTCTTGGATTGATCCCTTGACCATTATGTAGTGTCCTTCCTTGTCTCTTGTAACATTCTTTATTTTAAAGTCTATTGTATCTGATACGAGTTTTGCTACTCCAGCTTTCTTCTGATTTCCATTTGCACGGAATATCTTTTTCCATCCCCTCACTTTCAGTCTTTTTGTGTGCCTAGGTATGAAGCGGGTCTCTTGTAGACAGCATATAGATGGGTCTTGTTTTTGTATCCATTCAGCAAGCCTGTGTCTTTTGGTTGGAACATTTAATCCATTCACGTTTTAGGTAATTATCAATATGTATGTTCCTATGACCATTTTCTTAATTGTCTTGGGTTTGTTTTTGTAGGTCCTTTTCTTCTCTTGTGTTTCCCACTTAGAGAAGTTCCTTTAGCATTTTTTGTAGGGCTGGTTTGGTGGTGCTGAATTCTGTTAGCTTTTGGTTGTCCGTAAAGCTTTTGATTTCTCCATTGAATCTGAATGAGATCCTTGCCAGGTAGAGTAATCTTGGTTGCAGGTTCTTCCCTTTCATCACTTTAAGTGTATCATGCCACTCCCTTCTGGCTTGTAGAGTTTCTGCTGAGAAATCAGCTGTTAACCTTATAGGAGTTCCCTTGTATGTTATTTGTTGTTTTTCCCTTGCTGCTTTCAATAATTTGTCTTTGTCTTTAATTTTTGCCAATTTGATTGCTATGTGTCTCGTCGTGTTTCTCCTTGGGTTTATCCTGTATGGGACTCTCTGTGATTCCTGGACTTGGGTGGCTATTTCCTTTCCCATCTTAGGGAATTTTTCGACTATAATCTGTTCGAATATTTTCTCGGGTCATTTATCTGTCTCTTCTCCTTCTGGGACCCCTATAACACGAATGCCGTTGCATTTCATGTTGTCCCAGAGGTCTCTTAGGCTGTCTTCATTTCTTTTCATTCTTTTTTCTTTATTCTGTTCCGCGGCAGTGAATTCCACCATTCTGTCATCCAGGTCACTTATCCGTTCTTCTGCCTCTGTTATTCTGCTACTGATTCCTTCTAGTGTAGTTTTCATTTCAGTTATTGTATTGTTCATCTCTGTTTGTTCTTTAATTCTTCTTGTTCTTTGTTAAATATTTCTTGCATCTACTCGATCTTTGCCTCTATTGTTTTTCCAAAGTCCTGGATCATCTTCACTATCATTTTTCTCAATTCTCTTTCTGGAAGATTGCCTATCTCCGTTTCATTTAGTCGTTTTTCTGGGGTTTTATCTTTTTCCTTCATCTGGTACATAGCCCTCTGCCTTTTCATCTTGTCTGTCTTTCTGTGACTGTCTTTTTTGTTCCACAGGCTGCAGGATTGTAGTTCTTCTTGCTTCTGCCGTCTGCCCTCTCGCCAATATCTCTTAATTCTCTCCTCCCCTCCCTTATTTAACCAGGTATAACTATATTAGTTATCTCCACCATGTGGCTGGGGAAAACAGTTTTGTGTAAAGATGCATTTCCTAAAGGAGGTGGGAATGGGCAGATTGGAGGCAAAGGCAGAGATGAACGCTGACAGATGGGGGCTGGGAAGGAGGGGGTCTGAGGTTCTCCTGGGATTTTCTCTTCCAGTTGCTGCTGCTGGGCCTGGCTGTGTTACTGCCCCTGCCATCTCTCCACCTTCTGTCCGTGCCCGCCCCAGGGGGCTTCCTATACCTAGCACCACCGTGATGCCATCATGCAGGCATTTAACCTCAGCATACATCAGGATCTCGACCTATAAAATGTCCAGCTTATAAGCTCTGCCTGCTGGCTTCATCCAAACCTTTGATAAACGAGGAGTGTTAACTCAACTCTCTTGCATGTTCTCGTGACATCCTGTGCATACTCTCTTATGACACCAGATGGTGGTCTCTGTTGATTTCCCTTTTCTGCTCTCCTAGATTATAATTTACTTTAGTACAGGAAACTTATAAAATGTGTATCGAGTGGTATGTTTATTCAACAAGTATTTATTGAACACCTGCTGTATGCTAAGCACTGAGAATAGCAATTACCTAGAGAGACACAGTTCTCTGCCATGAGTGAATAAGTGGATGAATGAATGAATGAATGAGTGGAAGCAAGAGGAAATGGTGCTGCTGTTGCTTAGTGGGAACAGAGGAAAAGTCAGACTAGAATGGAAGGTCTGTGAAGACAGCAATGAAATGCATCTTTTTCTCCAATCTATCCACAAAACCTCACATTGTGCCTGGAACATTTTAGACCGTCAATAAATATTTATGGTAAGGTACATTGCTGAATGATGGGGATCATGATTGTATTTGCTTTCAGGACTAGCCATGGGACTTTGCAGATTTCTAAGCACATTGCTAGGTATGACCTTATTTTCTCTCAGTTCTACATTAGATGTGATGTAAGTAGGACAGATCGTGACACCCCCCCACCACCAGCCACACACACTTTACAAAGAAAGAAAGAAAATCATAGAAGCTTTGTGATTTGTCCTCAGGTAAACTGTCCAGTTGGTGCAGAGTATCACACAAACCTATGCTTCCAACTCCAAATTTAGTGTTTCTTTCAGTAACCCAGGCTGTGTGATTATTGATGAAACCAGAAACATAGGAATATATCCATCCACCCACCCATCCATATATCCAACCATACATCCATCTGTCCATTCATCTATCCGTCTTTGTCTATCCATTTGTCTATCCGTCTGTCAGTCCATCCATCCATCCATCCATCCTTTCCTTTTCATTTATAGCATTTGAAGAGAGTCATTAGCCTCTGAAGTAGGACTTGGTCTGATTGCATGAGGGAGTCCCAAGTTGGACTTAACACTTTTTATTCTGCTAGCAGAGTGTCCATAGGTATAGCATGCTAACCCCCATTTTACTTTCCTCTCTACAGAATGCTGTATCAGTCTCTCTTTGTTTCCTCTGCAATGATGAGCTTCCATATTTTCTACTGGCTTCCTCCCACTTCACTCCTCTGCTCACGTGCAACCTTCCTGCCTTCTTGTCCTTGTACCACTCCTCCATCCGAAATATCCTTTACTACGTGGGTACCTGTTGACATTTTGTCCATCCTTTAAGACTCCTCTCTGAATACTTTCTAGATTCAGCCAGATGTTCTCTCCTCTGCTCTAAGCTTCCTGTTTTGATTTATAGCTACTTATAGCCTGATTTTTTTCCATTCCTTGGACTGAGCTCCTGAGGATAGAGTTTCTTTATGCCAGATCTCAGAAAAAGTTGGTTGACTAAGTGAATTTTAAGGTGAGCACATATTTGCATCTGCTACAGAGGTAATATATATTCAGTGTAGAAAATGTAGAGAAAAATGAATCATAACATGATTAAAATCACCTCTGATCCCCCCATTCTTGATGTTCCAGTGTTTTTCTTCCCAGCTGTATATGCATATACTAATCTCTAAACAGAATCATAGGACCGTGTATTTTCTATATAAACTTCCTCTGCTGCTCCATAAGAATGCAACCTCCTTGAAAGTTAAAGTTCTGTCTTTCTCTTCATTTGCATTCTTCAGGGTGCTTAAACTTGAGCCAGTTGTTGAATAAATTTCTATAGAGTGGTTATATGGGCATCAAGCTGTCATTAGCCTCCTGAGTTGCCATCTCCTTCCTCTGTCTTCTGGGGATGCGCATCTGAATTCAGATATGAGGACAGCTCAGTTCAACTCACTAAAGATTTATGGAACCTTCTTCTCTGTATTCGACTACCGTGTCAGGCATGAGGGCACACGAATGGCTCTGATGTATCCCTGCACTAGAGCCCAGTGAGAGAAGTCAGCTGTATAAACAGACCATTTTAACATAGATGAATACCATGTTACAATAAGATGCTATCACCTGTGTATATGAAGTAATATGTAACAAATGGAACTGTGGAATGCTCACTGAGGATCAAGATTAATGTTAAAAGCTAATTTGTTTGTATCATCTCATTTAATTCTCACGACAACCCTGCTAAGCAGGTGCTGTTAATATTATTCTCATTTGATACATGGGGAAACTGAAGCATGAAGAAGCCGAAAAGCTTGTCCAAAGACATACACCTTGAACACAGGGGACCTGGGGTTCAAAATCCAGCAGTTGGTCTCCAGTCTATAATGTTATGCAGCAGGCAGTATTTCCTCTTAATGGGAGCATAAAGAGGGGGTCATACGGGGGTCAAGGAAGTCTTCCAGAGCGAGGGGTGGGGTTTGGTAGGAAAGGTTATACCAGGCTCTGAGAAAATGTCTTCAAAGATGTTGAAGTAAGAAACAGGATAGTGTGTATGGAAGATTACATAAGTGTTTGATCAGATTTAACATGTAAGTGCAAAGAAAGGAGTGAAATAAGGTAAGGCAGGGGAGAAATGCAGGTGCCAGGTTGGCGTAATTAGGTTTTATCCTAAGGGAAATCAAGAGCCATTGAAAGGTTTTCAGCAAAGGAGTGACATGAGCTTATTTATAAGTTAGACATGTAATCATGGTAGCCCTTTAAAGGATGGCTGGAAGGAAAGAATCCTGGGGGCAAGGATAACAGTTGGGGCTACTCGGTAGTCTCCATTTGCCCCTTGAGATCCACTCTCCATGCTTTCCCCCCCTTCTGTGTGCCTTGGAAGGCTGACCCGTATGATTTGCTTCACTGGAGCACCCTTGGGTGTTTGGTTGGGGTTTGTCCATGTTAGGCACCTGCAAGAGATTAGCAGGTACAAAGAGGGTGAGGTTGAAGCATTTATTACCCTATCACCTCCATGCTTGGTCATGCCTTGTCAGAGTTAGGTTATTTTGCTGGATTATACTGAGGTAGGAGATAGGTGGGCCCCAGGCTGAGCAGCTGCAACCAGTCTCCTGCTGACCCTTTGAGATAAGATACTAGCAGGTGCATTGGGCCCTGATTGGGTGGGTGCAAAGAGACCAATTTCCTCATTCTTGTGGTCAAGGGGATTTCCCAGCCCGACACATGTGCAGAGAGGGTCCTCAGTCTAGGGGGGAGCCCAAGGAGCGAGGCGACACCAGCCCTTAATATGTCCTGCCAACCTCCCAGAAACCTTCGCGTTGGAATCCATCTTGGCTGGGAGATGTGCACACCCACCAGGAAGGACCCTGAGTCAGGCCAAATATGGGCACAAGCAAGATGATTGGCCAGAGACCACCTGGAAGACTGCCTCCCCCGTAAGCGACCTTCGTTGCCCCTATTGGGGGCAACTCCCTCTGAGTTCACCTGTGTGCTCTTCCGCATGCACACTGCTTCTAATAAATGCTTTATCTGTTTCACAGTCTTGATCTCTTTGCTAAATTCTTTCTTCAAAGAAGACAAGGACTGAGGTCCTTCTTCCAGCCACCTCACCCCTGAATTCAATACTACCTGAAAGCCACAGCAGCTGACTAGCAGCCCTTTCCTACAGCTATGGCTCTTTCAGGGTGATAGAACCCTCCCTTCCTTTGCACCTTCAGGCCTAGGATGGTGACAGCTCCTTGCTGTTGCCAGCTTTGAGGTGCTTCATCATTGGTTGGCCTTAACTCTGCCTGTGATGATTAATTTCATATGTCAACCTGACTGGGCTAAGGGATTTCCAGAGAGCTGGCAAAACATTACTTCTGAGCTTGTCTGTGAGGGTGTTTCTGGAAGAGACTAGCATTTGAATGGGTAGACTAAGTAAAGGATAAAGACCTTTGTCAGTGCAGGTGGGCATCATCTAGTCCCTCTAGAGCCTGAATAGAATGGAAAGGTGGAGGAAGGGGAGATTTGCTCTCTGCCTGAGCCAGGACACATCTGTTCCTGCCCCCTGAAATTAGTCCTCGATTCTCAGGCCTTTGGCTCAGACTGGGACTTACACCATTGGCTCCCCTGCTTCTCAGTCCTTTGGGTTTGGACTGGAACCACACCACTGGCTCTCCTGGGCCTGCAGCTTGAAGATGGCAGACTGTGGGACTTCTTAGCCTCCGTAATCATGTGGGCAAGCCCCTCATAATAAGTCTCTTTCTATGTATCTATATATGTTCTATCGCTTCTGTGTCTCTGAGAACCCTAAGACACTTCCAAAGCCTTTGTAAATGGTCCCATTATTAAACACTTCTCAGTCACCTTACTGAGTGTGTCTTCTCTTTTCTGATGGGACACTGACTGGCACAGAGCCATTTGAAGCAGTCCACAAGAGAGATGATAAAGGTTTGCAGTAAGGCAACCACTTAGAGATAACAATGTAGAGATTGATATTATAGAGATGATAAGGAAGGGTGTGTATTTGAGATGTATTTCCCAAGCCCACTCCTCATGACTTACTGTGTAGAGGCTGGAACAGCTAATGTCAGGGGTGCGTGAAGTCAATGTCACTACCTTTCCCAGCTCTCCTCTTACCTAGGCAGTGAGTTCATCTCACAGAACGTCTGCTTTCCCCCTCATGGCGAGGCAAAGACCATTTGCAAACTCATCGAAAGCACTCTCTGGCCTTACCGTGAATAATCTGCAGGAGGGTCAGCTGGTGCTGTGGAATCTGAAGACGGGTTAGTTAGCCACTTGGGAGACGTTACCAAGATGGCTGGTGAACAGAAGAGCTGCTTATTTTCATAATGACCTTCAGGAATTAAATAAAAATACAATGAGTGCCATAGATTAGGGAGAACAAGCCAGTTAAAACCACAACACGCCTTTGGGATTTTTTATTTCTTTTCCGGGAGGCTGAAAGGCATCCGTGGCTGCTGAGGCAGGGTGGAGGTCTTCCCAGAATCACTGATGAAGGCTGATCCCCTTGCTTGGCTTTAGTGGGCGGCGGAGGGGATTTGAGCCTACTGAATATTTCACGAGTTGCAGCCCACGTGGGGAGAACAGTGAAAGGTGAAGAGGCAATGCCTGGGTTTCTTTACTATTCCAATATAAAACTAAGCTCTTCGGGGTGGGAGGGAGGCAGGCATTGGAGTCAGTCTACCGCCGGAAGGCATGGTGCACCAATTCTCCCACTTTAATATCTGCTGTTTCATTTCATATTCATCATGTCAGCATAATCTGCCTTTATGGGAATCATCTTTGTTGCCAACCAAATGCATTTAGTCCCCCTTTTGCTTTAAGTTTGATTGTAATATGACTTGAAGACTTCAATGAAATGTTTATATGCAGGGGCTAGGGGAAGAGGAGAGGGAAAATGCAATTGGAAAATCAATCATCAGGGAATTTCAAGAACCTAGCCTTGGTTATGCTACTGTTTCTTTGACCTGTTTTTAACGGACCCAGGACCGGCTCTCGGAGCAAATCTACCTGCTGATTCCCTACTGCATGCTGAAAAAAGTATACTCTGTTGTCAGACATCCAAAGCTCTTAACTCTGTGTCTGAACCATATTCCCGCCCTGACATTCTACTGCCCTCCTTCTGGTGCATGTGGCTTCACTGAGATACCCAGCCACCCAGCCCATCTCTCTGCCTCCTTCTCTCCTCCGAGAGATGGGCAAGATGCCCATCCTCTGCAACACTCATGTTACCACGTTTTGGGAGTGGTTCTTGGTCTCAAAGCTAGGAAAGTCCTGTCCCACCCTCGAGTTCCGAATGGACCTTTACTTTTTCTTTATTTCCCTAATGAAGCTCAACACTGCTTTCATCATCTTATTATGGATATGTATAAACACGTGTGTGTATGAGTGGATATGTGTGTGTGTATTCATCATTCAGCAAATTAGTTTTTTTTTTAATTGATCACTTATATGTGCCGAAGTACTTAAAACGTGGCAGGAATAAGACAAACGGGGTCCCTGCCATCCTGGAGAGACAGGTATTACATGCATGTTCTAGAAAATACGTGAAGTAAAATTCGAATAGTGATAAGTTCCATAGAAAGTGTTTGTAAAGGTGGTACAGTAGAGAGTGCATGTATATGGAGAGAAGTACTTTATTATTTTTAATCTTTTTTTATTGAAGTATAGTTGATTTACAATGTCATGTTAGTTTCACGTCTACAGCACAGTGATTCGGTTTTGTATATATTTTTCAGATTCTTTTCCCTTATAGGTTATTACAAAACATTGAGTATATTTCCCTGTGCTATACGGTAAGTCCTTGTTGTGTATCTATTTTATATATAGGAGTAACCCTAAACTCCTAATTTATCCCTCCCCACTCTTCCCCTTTGGTAACCACAGTTTGTTTTCTATATCTATGGATCTACTTCTGTTTTGTAAGTAAGTTAATTTGTATCTTTTTTAAATTTTAGATTCCATATATAAGCAATGCTGTATGATGTTTGTCTTTGGCTTACTTCAGTTAGTATGATAATCGCTATGTCCATCCATGTTGCTGCAAATGGCATTATTTCCTTCTTTTAATGGCTGAGTAATATTCCTTTGTGGATATGTACCACATCTTCTTTATCCATTCATCTATCAATGGGCATTTAGATTTCTTCCACGTCTTGGCTATTGTAAAGAATGCTGCTATGAACATAGGGGTGCATGGATCTTTTCGAATTATAGTTTTGGAGAGGAGTACTTTACGTAAGAGTGGCACGGCCTCTCTGAGTAGGTGTTAGTTGGACTGAGAGACAAAGGCTGAGAAGAAGCCAGCTTGCAGGCTTTGGGTGGAGAGTTCCAGAGACACTGGACAGAAAGTCTGTATGTGCTGAGACAAGAGGAAGCCTGGCCTGTGTGAGGAGTAGTTGTAATTCCTGTAGAGCTGGGGTATGCTATGAGCAGATGATGTGAGAGGTGGATCAGGATACCGCTGGAAAGTGAGCACATGTGTGGACGGTGACATGGGGCAGGGGTAGAATTTCTGCCATTAAAGGACTGTGGGCTTCCCGAAGGCAAAGCTATGTCTCATTTCACTCCAGATTCCAAGCTACTAAGCCACCTGCTATTGAGTAAGTCCTCAGTAAGGTGTGTTGAGTGTCTAAACAAAGAAACACATGAATAAATGAATGAATGAGAGAACAAATGACCAAGACCTTCTGCTTCCGCTGAGGCAGTTTTCCCTCTGAGGTTTCATGCCCCTTCTCCCCTCCCAGCAATAGTTTGTTTCCCCTCTTTGTAATAGAGTAAGGCCAGAGCTGTTCTTGTGGTTCAATATTTACTGTGTTTCAGACACTGCTATTATCATTTAGCGTTTACTGTCTGCTGACCGTGCACTCATCGCCATAGCAAACAAAGAGCTCAATTGGTTTATGGGCTAATTTAGTCAAGGAAAAGGAGATGTTATAAGAGCAACTGGCATAGTAGAAATTATATAGACTGGAAATCCACTGGGTCCAGCTGGGTACCAGTTCACCAGTGACCTTAAGCAAGTGACTAACCCTGCGTGACCCTCTGTTTTCTAATCTGAACACGGGGATGGCGGCAAGCTCCTTTAATGGTGGGGTTGCAGGCACAGGTGGGGAGAGCTCCAGAAGTAAGGGGTGCAGATTTCAGGAAGGATTCCTCCGCTTCCTCTGCCTGCTTCTGTACCAGGCTGTGTCAACCAGATGTGGCCTGCCTTGGGGCTCTCTGCCAGTGCCATTTCAGGGACTCTTAGCACAGTAAGTGCCTGCCCAGCTGACAGCACACAGATCCTCCTTCTTGAGCTGCTTGATGAGAGACAACAATTTCCAGAGGCAGATCCCAGCACTGGGTTCCCTGGACGTCTGGTTCTGGCTTTGATGCACAGAGAGAAAAATGAGCAAAGGCACTGAGCAAGGCCATTCACCATAACATCTTCACGTTGCCTTGGCCCAGCTGGCTGGCTGCCAGAGAAGCTTCTGCCACGTCCTCCGATGCTGAGGCTGGGAGGTTGGGGAGAGGACGTGCTGGGGAGAGATGTGCTTCATAGACTAGGCTCCCAGGCAGTCTCCTCCCCGGGGCCACACAGTGTGCTCTGGGGACCCTTTGGGGCCTAAGTTCTAGGAGCCGATGTACTCCTGAGATGATCTGCAGCCCTGCTCCACTCTTATTGCAGCAAGGGAAGCCCAAGCAGGTTTTCCCTTGGACTCATAACTTACTATATTCCAGCCACTTTGTATTTGCCTTGGGATGAGGTGGGAGGCTGTTGGTTTAGAGCAGAGTGGTGACGTGAGCTGACTTATGCTGTGGCAGGATTCTTCTGGCTTCTGGTTGAGCATAGACAGAAGAGGCAAGGGTGGAAGAAAAGAGTCAAGTTGAAGAGCCCTTGCAGGAAGGCAGGCAAGAGAGGAGGGTGGGTGTCTTGGCCCAGGTGGCTTGCGGTAGAGGAGCTGAGAAGGGTTGCATTGTGGATGCCTTTTGAAGGATTTCCTGATGGACTGGATGAAGAGTGGGAGATAAAGCAGGCAATCAAGAATGTCTCAAGAGCGTCTGAAGGGTGCGTTAGATCCTGTCCCTATTAATAATAATAATAATGATCATAAATGTTAATAGCTAACTTTTTATAGCACTTATTAAGGGCCAGATGCTCTTCCCCTAAGGACTTTTTTTTTTTTTTTTTTAATTATTTATTTTTGGCTGTGTTGGGTCCTCGTTTCTGTGCGAGGGCTTTCTCTAGTTGCAGCAAGCGGGGGCCACTCACCGTCGCGGCCTCTCTTGTTGCGGAGCACAGGCTCCAGATGCGCAGGCTCGGTAGTTGGGGCTCACGGGCCCAGTTGCTCCGCGGCATGTGGGATCCTCCCAGACCAGGGGCTCGAACCCGTGTCCCCTGCATCGGCAGGCGGATTCTCAACCACTGCGCCACCAGGGAAGCCACACTAAGGACTTTTGATTGTGAAATTGAAGGAGTTAGAGTCTACTGGGAATGGACCATATGAGAATAATTCAGTAGAATTTGGTGAGCAAATATCATCATCTCATCTCAAGGTGACTGTTTCATTCAGTGTCACCAGGTGTGATGGGGGCTGCCGTGGGCATGGGTTGAGCTGACTAGATAAGAAGTTCTAACTCGTCTTCCTCATCAGTCCTCCCCAAGTTCATGTCTGTGTGCATGTACATGAGGTCTTTGGGGACTGTAGAAATACTGTCTCTAGGTCAGCTCTATAGCTCCGTCCAGAGGTACAAGCGTTAGACGCTGTTAAGGCCACTTGTCTATTGATGGATTGATTGCCTCTGTTTCCTACAGTAACTCTCACTTGAGGAAAGATCTGATAATTCACCAACCCCATCACCCTTCCCCTTCATTCACAGGACACACTGATAGGCCTTGCCCTTCAAAATATTTTCAGAAAAGGTTGTATGATCCCACTGCAAGGATGCTTTTAGTACTGTATGCTCTCACCCTTCTTAATAAGAACCTATATGGCTACAATTACATTGACTGGAAGTACTATTAAAGTGATACTTATTATTTTTAAAGCATTTTCAGAGGGAAAAACAGCGTAGAGGCAAGAGTTAGGAAGTTCAAGTCAGGTGACCTGACAATTGACTAGAAAGTCCTAACTTCCCATTGGTTATATGAGAACATTGAAGTAGGAAAGAGGGTTTTCAAGTATTTTTAAGCCATGGAAACCTTTGTGCCAGTACTTCCTGGCTTGAGAGTACAGTATATACAAAATGAGGGAAAAAATGGAGTGGCTCTGACTGAAGCAGGAGAAATGGCTCAGAACAACCCACTTACCAAGCTCCTTTCCCTTAAAGGGTGATCCTGAGGCACCTCAGCTGGGCCAGATGTTCTTTTGGGCCTTCCCGGCTCTGAGGTTCTGCATTTCTGCCATGAGCATTTCCAACTCAGCTTCTGAAGGGTTCGCACTCTGAACTCCCACTCTTCAGAGATGTCCTTCCTTCACCTCCTTATAGTTCCGTGGCCTCACAAGAACGTAAGCACGTTCACCTCTTGCTTAGTTCGCCTCCACTGTTGGAGTAGAATGAATACCTTATCATGCATGCTGGTATCAAAGGGGCACCAGGCAGACCTGGGTTCAAATCCTGCCTCTGCCACTCTGTTGTTTGGAGATAACCTTGGCTACAGTTGACTCATCTGTAAATGGAAGTGATGATCTCTGGCTCAGAGATTCCATGTGGGGAGAGACATCCTGGTACAGGTAGGCGCCTTCAGAGCTCCTGAATCCATGTGGCCCCTCTCCTCCCTGGAGCGTTGAGGCCAGACCTGCCGCTCACCCAGCACCTTGGGTCTTGTCTTGCAGAGATGTCAGGCACGGCAGCGGACATCTCGCTGGTGCACTGGAGACAGCAGTGGCTGGAGAACGGCACCTTGTACTTCCACGTCTCCATGAGCAGCTCCGGGCAGCTGGCCCGGGCCACCGCCCCCACCCTCCAGGAGCCCTCAGAGATTGTAGAGGAACAGATGCACATCCTCCACATTTCTGTGATGGTGAGTGAGTGGGAATGCAGTGGGGGCTTTGGGGGGTGGGTAAAGGGAAGGGCGAGTGGAGAGACTGTGGCAGGAGGCAGGGGATGGCCAGCAGGTGGAGGGAAGGAGCTGGCCAAGTGCGAGAGGTTAGAACGATAAACACCGTGGATCCCACGGTGTCACTTGGACTGATGCATACTCGTCTATCATCTGTCAGCTGTGACAAACTAATTGTGCTTCAGAGGAGAAAATAAAGGGTCTCCAACTCCTTGGCCTTTTGGCCGACATCTCTGGGAACAGCTGTTTAACATCTGTCACGTGCTTGACCTGCTTTGCCGAGGGCTGAGATTCAACGCTCCACAACCGGCCGTTCCAAGAATGACTGAACAAACAAAATTGGAATGGGGCTGCCCTTCCCCAAGTGCCCTTGATGTGCCAGGTGCTTTAACTCTCACAACACCCCCTGCAGTGTAGACCGTGCATGGTGGTCCCTGGAGCTGGACTGGGCATAGCCGGGGCTGTCACACACCAAAGCCTCCTCCATTACCCTCACTTTATAGCTGTGAATACTGAGTCAGAGGGGTAGAGAAACTTCCCCAAGGTCACATAGCTAGGAAGAGATGGAGCTGCTCTTGGGTATTTGAACCCATGTGTATCTGGCTACAAAAACTGAACTATGTCCTCTACACTCTCTCTCTCAATGCAAGAATTTTTTGACTGTCCACCATGTGTGAAGCACTGCACCCGGCACATTCATGGACATGATTTCATTGCATTCTCACCAAGAAGTCAGACATGTCACTTCCATGTTAGACATGAAGTTATGGACACATAGAGATCTGTTGTCTCTTGGCCCCAGGGTCTGGAACACTCTGAGGCTGCTGCCTCCCCAGAAAAGCATGCTAGGACAGAAATCACCTGAATGGTAAAGTGTATGTAGATTCACATTAACGATGTGTTAGGAAAGCTGTACTTAATGGCTTTGCACAGTAGATAGAAAAAAATGCAATGTGCAGAATGTACGGGGTCTAACTGGCTCAAGAAGAGATCAGATAATAGCTACAGCTGACATCCCTCTAGTGCTTTCATTCCTGAAGCTTATTACGTTCTTACGTTATTTTCCCCTTTTTACCTTTAGCACAGCTCTGCCAGATGCAAGAGGGTAGGAAAAGTTATTCCCAACCTATGTGTGAGGAAGGTAGGGCTCAGAGAGGTAGAGTGATTGACCTAAGGCCACTCAGCAAAATAGGGCTATAACCCAGCCCTTCATGTTTTCCTTCCATTCAGTAGTCAACAGTACTTACCAAGGGCCTACAGTGGAGCAGATCTTGCCTTTTGGTCTCTGTTCTCCTGGTCCCTCTTCAACCTGCACTGTGCATTAGACATTCTCATTAGGGCTGAGTAAGTGCCTGGAAATTTTCGCTTTTTGGAAAAACACACACATACCCCAGCCAGACAGCGACGTTAAATTTGGACCTAACTCATGCTCGTCACGTGGAGGAAAAAATCAAGGCCTTTGTGTTATTCATGGAATGAGTGTGATAGACTTTTCCCATTTTTATATTTAGCGAGTGATGCAGCCACACGCCAAGCCAAGTGGATGCCTGCATGCTAAGTTTGGGTGGCAAGTTTGTAAGCACCCTCTCAGGGTACTTGCTGAGTTCCTCAAGGGGCCCGGGGCACCAGCTGATGGGCATGACGGCTCTTCTTTTAGTCTGAGTGAGACTCGGTTTGAACTAATATTTATTAAGCATTTTCTGTTCGGCATGGCGTTTACTCACCTACGTCCTTCCCGTAACCCAGTGACCTAGACAGTATTATCTCAATGATCAGTGAGTCCTGCATGGCCTTTCTCTGCTTCCATGCCCAGTGTTAGTGTTAGTGAAATCAGACCTCTCCCCAAAGACTGAAGGTGTTTCTCACTTTTTTCTGCTCAGTGAGTTTAGCTTGGAAAGAAGAACTCACTAAGACCCAGATGTCGCTCCAATTCCCTGTAATTCAGGATGTGGCTGGTGGAGTAGGTGGTGTGGAGGTTGCCAGTCTCTAGACCCTCCCTGCCCGCAAGCTGGAGTGGCCCAAGGCTACCACCTTGTGGTCCCACCCATTCTTTCCCCCTTCAGTGCTCCCAGATCTCGATCTTTCCTGTCCTCACCTTACCCTCAGCAGACAGTCCTGTCCAGGAAACATTGGTTCCCTTTGCATCCGTTGATGGCAGCCCAGCCTCTCAGAGGTGGGACATGCCTCGGGGAACCCTGCCCTCTACATAGAGGTAGGACGACATGGCTATAAGCATAGACACCTGAGCCCGAGTGCCTGGGTGTAAAGTTTCACTCTGCCACTTAGCACTCTGGGTGATGCTGGGTAAAGTATTTAACCCATCTATGCCATGTTTTGTCATCTATAAAAATGAGGATTATACTAATACTTACTGGGTATCAGAGCACTTGTATCAGAGGAGCTTGGCATACAAGGGCATTAGCTTTAATTATTAGGCACAGTTTTATTATGGAGATGTGCTGATGTATTATACCCATTCATTTCACAGATGGGTAAACTGAGGTCCAAATACAGACTAGGACTTGTCCAGGACCCCCAGCCAGACAGTGGGGCTTGGCCTGGAGGACAGACCTCTCCGTGGCTCAGACTCTGTCCTTGCCGTTCTGGCCACAGATAATTCAGCAAGAACAAAAACAGTGTTTGGTTCTCCCCACTCCCGCCTTACCAATCTTCTTAATTTTAAAGACATATCTTGAATCTTTTAGATTTTTAAATCCCAGACGTTTAAAATGGCATTCATGGTGGCTGGGACCTGCCTTCCCACTTCACAGATGAAAAATCTGAGATTCAGTGAGTTTAACTGACTTGCCTAAGGCTGCGTGGCTAACAAGAAAGCCCTTCTGGGCCCAGGCTTTTCCAAGATTCCAAACTCATGTCACGGGGCTACTCAGGACACCGTGACTCTCCCTCTGTCAAACTTTGCATTGTTATCATCTTCGGTGAAGATCTGAGATGGTTTTGTGAGAAGACCAAATCATCCAGTCAAATCTCAAAGAAACCTGGAGGTCAGAGTCAATGTTTTCCATCCACTTTCCTCAGCATAAATATCCTGCCCACCCATGCAGGGCAACCAGTTCCAGCTCAGTCACTGGAACCTGCTACAATCCATGCCTACTGCAGTGGAACCAGCATGCCCTTTTGGGCTTGTTAAGCCCTGAGTTGAGCATCTACTTTATCCCAGAAGGTTGCATCATCTGACTATTAATATCCCAAGAGTCAGGCAACAAAGAGGTACTCGGTGAAACCCTGGGCAGAGGAAGAAAGTAGAGGGTCATTCATCTAGTCTGCAGCCCCGACTTCAGCTACTCAGAGCAGTCCCATGCCTGCCTCAGCCATGCAGGGGGCACGGTGGATGCAGAGAACAGAGCAGAGGTTCGGAAAGCATGGTCTTTCTTGCTTCCTGCTTCCTGATGGTTCTACTCTTGGGAGTTCCATCACCTCTTTGAGTCTCAGTTTACCTGTGAAACAACTGATCATACCAGTCTCACAGGGTTATTGAGAAGAGTGGAAGAAATATATAAATCATACCTAATATCTAGTCTGGCACATTGTGGGGATACAGTAAAGGTGGTTATTACTACTACCGGTGCAGCAGTTTTAAAGGACTCTAATGGAGGAGTAAGGAGACATTGGATTGAGTCTTCTTTTTGCCGCTATCTTGCTATCTGATCTAGAGAAATATTCACAATACCTGACATTTACTGAGTATTCACTACATTCCAGCTAGTGTTCCAAATTTTGTTTTACATGCATTATTAAATTTAATCCTTACAACAGATCTTAAGGTGGATACTCTTGTTATGTTTATTTCATAGATGTGGAACAAGAGATGTAATGATAGCAATAGCTATTGGTGTGAGTTGGTCAAGGTTAAATGGTAAAACCAATATTTAGTTCTATAGCGGCAGACTCCAGATCCTCTGCTCTTAATCTGTAAAGCAGACCATCATTTCTCTTCTCCCTGAATTAATTGCTGACTTAAATTATAAAATGTTATGGACAAATTAATACAAAGACTCTCACCTTATGTGGAATCTACGGGTGTGTTAAGGGGGGTTATGACTTGGGAGTCAACTCCAAGGTTAAACAGCATCTCTGTTGCTGGCTTTATGACCTTGGCCAAATCAACCTCATCATTCGTAAAACAGGAATAATATTTCCTAATTCTCAGATTTGTTTCTAAGTACTGAATGAGGTCACACGCGCATAATAAAAACAATGGCTACCCTCACTGAGGACTTTCTGAAGGCCAGGCACAGTCTAGGTGTGGTGCATGCAGCATTCCATTTAATTGTTCTGGTTCCTCTATAAGATAGATACTGTTCCTGTCCCTCATTTACAGATGAAGAACCTGGGAGCTAGTGAGATTTTATAACCTGCTGAAGTTCACATCACCAGAGTACCAAAGCTGAGATTCCAACTCCGGTCTGCACAAATTAATAAGAATCTTTGCTCTTGGGCATGATTCTGCACGGTGCAGTGCCTGAAATTCAGTAAGTGCTCACGAAGTGGTAGCTGGCATTACAGTGTTAGCTGTAGTGACAGCAGTGATGAGTATTGTTGGCACGATGTTTTGAGCAAAGGGATGAAAGGGAATGTTTGATTTGATGAGTGAGAAGAGAAGACCTTGAGGACATGTTTCTTTCAAAGGGACCATCCCACAGAAAATGCCACAGATCTGTACTGGTGGGCCCCAGTGAGGAGGGCTTACAAAGGACCAAGCTTCCAAAGTCTGTGAGCTCTCCAGAAATGGAGGGGACTGAGTCAGAGGGTAGTGAGGTCCTTGTCTTTGGGGGTATGCAAGCAAAGGCTAGAAGCCGTATTTGTCAGGACTTTGAGAGGAATAATAGTTAAATTAGATGACTATTGTATTCCTTCAAACTTGAAGATCTATGATTCTATGGAATAATATATAGAAAAACACCTTGAGGATTATAAACTGCCCCATAAATCTAAGAAATTATTATTACCATTCTCAATCAGTAGCTTTGTCTAAAGGATCCGTGTGATATGGGGATAGTACATTTTAAAGCTTTCTGTGAAAAATGGCTTTAGATCATTTCCCCAGTCATTGCATTTACTCATTCACAGCATATCATGCGTTCCTTAGTTTATTGATTTAATCACTCAATCATGCAATGCTTTACTTGCCCACTAAACCCAACAATGAAAATCCTATCTGGTAGAAAAAACATAAAAAAGTAAAAGGCTCTAAAAAATCAACCACAGGCTCAGAACAAGCCAACTCTGCGGGATTTGATCATCAAAAGGGGTCCTGCGTTTTAAGTTGTATTCGTGAAAAATGAGTTTTCCGAGCAGCTAGTTTTAGAAGGTTCTAGGTGAGACTTGAAATATTGTGTTTACTTTTGGGGATCATATGTTAAGATAAACAATAACTGACTAGAAAATGTATGAGAAAATAATCAAGACAGCGAAGAGTCTTAAAATAATGCTCGCAAGCACTGTTACGATGTTTAGTTAGTGCTATAGTCATGGACACATTGTTAACTCATTCAATCCTTACGATAACCCTAAATCAATAGGTGTCATTATTACTCCTGTTCTACTTTTGAGAACATGTAGGCATAGAGAATGTAACTACCATGCAAGCCCTGTGGACCTGGTATCCCAAGGTTCGTCACTGACTTACCGGCCATGTGACTTGGGCATGTTCCTTCCCTCTGCTTCTTCCGTTTCCTCATCTACAATGGAGTGAGGGTGGAAATACCTGCCAAAGAATGCTGTTGTGAGCATCACCTAAGGTGATACACATAAAGCACATATTGCTAGAGCCTGACACACAGTCAGGTCGTCACAAGTGTTCAGACTCTGCTTTTTACAAGTGTATGTTTCCTAGGGCTGCCATCACAATGCACCATAAACTGAGTGACTTAAACAGCAGAACTTTACTGCCTCACCGTCCTGTAGGCTAGAAATCTGAGATCAAGCTGTGGGCAGGCCAAGATGTGGATCTGTTCCAGACCCCTCCCCTAGCTTCTTACAGCACCTGGGCTTGTGGCAAGATAACCCTGTTCTTCCTGGCATTCTCCCTGTGTGGGTGTCTATCTCTGTGTCCAAATTTTCTCCTTTTTATAGGACACTGGTTACATTGGATTGAGGCCCACCGTAATGACACCATCATAACTTGATTACCTCTATATGTAAAGATCCAGTCTCCATGTAAGGTCACATTCTGAGGTACTGGGGATTTGGAGTCCAACATATCTTTTTTGGGGAGACACAATTCAAGAAATAACAATAAGTGCTATTGCTGTGTTATTTATAAGTGATATTAATGAAGGATGCCCAGGGCCACCAAGGTGGGAGAACCTAAAGCCTTTCAGAGTGAAGGCAGTGTAGAAGGGGAAACATCTTGACTGAGAGGAATATTTTTAAAAAGGTGGCAGCAGTGGTAGGAAAATCATGTGATACACATAGCACAAAAATCTCTGGCCTGGGACTCAGCTGTCGCAGCCCTGCCCCTCACGTGCTCTATGACCTTAAGCAGGTCACATTCCCTTCTTAGCCTTAGTATCCCCATCTGTAAGTTGAGATCCTCAAGCTTATATCTGTTGCCAAGACATGATGAAGTTTGGACGTACAAATATCCCAAGTACATTTTTATATGTGTGCCATACCTCGTGAATCCCATTTACTTTTTTTGTTTCCCCAGAAAGTGAAATTTTTAAAATCACAAATGCTTTTTTTAATTTTTAAAAATGTAAATCATATGTACCTTGAAGCTTGGCCATGGCTTGCCTCAACAACAAGGATTAACTAAAATCCCACAGAGTCTCTAGCTAGGCTAATGGGAAGATTAGGAGAATAAGCCATGGCTTCTGTCCTAAAGGAAATATGGCTTATCTGCCACGACATTTAGGGATGCAGCTTAGGGAAGTATTGATGGAATGAGCCTGAGGTGGTGTCAGGAGGCCTGGTTTCACGTTAAAGACTGTACCTTGTACCAGCTGCAGAGATTTGGACAGACCTTCACCTCTCTGAGCTTCTTGATCGGTCCTCTGCCAAATGGGAATAAAATTAGAATCAAAACATTGAACTGAGATAGTGCACATGAAAGCGTTTGGCTAGGTTTCCCCCAAAGCAGTAGAACTATACAGTTTGGTTGGAACGTTGGAGCTGAAAACACCTTAGACCTGGCAGAATCCAGTTCTTGAGATGTCAGCTTTTGCTTGCCTTTTCTGTGAACAAATCACTCTGAACCTCAGTGACTGACCAAACAGTGCTTTATTTCTCATGCACGTTACGTGTCAACAGCTGCAGTCACGGTGGCCCAGATCTGCTTGTCTTCTCATGCTGGGACTGTGGCTGAAGGGGAGCCCCAGTCTGAGACATTTGGTTTTCGTGGCAATGAGCAAGACAGCAGGCAGAAATCTAGGATGGCTCTTAAAGCAAATGCTTAGACATTCTGTGGGCCAGAGCATACCGTGTGGCCAAGCCAGTGGCAGGGGTGTACGGTCCTATATGGATTTTACAGATGAAGAAGAATGAGGCCAGAAAATGGGCCTTCTCCATCCCTACTCCATTCTTCTGGGCCAACAATCAAGCCCAGCTGGAGAAGGCTGACAAAGGCATCCTGGATATACATCTCGGGAAGGGGGCCTGGAGGCCGTTCCTTTGAGCCTTCTGGTCAAAAAGAAATGCAAGATGGGAATGTATATAAGAAAAAAATCTGCATAATGGGTGGGGAGCAGAGAGATAGACGGGGAAAACAGACATCCACCAGTATTTATTGAGCAACTGTTGTATACTAGGTGTGTAGAAACTACCAGCGGCAGAGAGAAATCAAAGGAAACCGAAAGAGGGAGCCAAGGACAATGAGAGAGATGTAGAAAAATAAAGGGAAATTGGCAGGAACAGACAGAAAAGGATTTGGCAATAGAAGCAGAGGTGGGGAAAGAGGAAACAGAGAATAAAAGACACGGAGGAAACCACACAGAGACAAGTAAACAGGGGAAGAGCAACAGCAGAGTGAGAAGGACCAGATAGATTGGGATCCCCAGAAAGAGCCTTGGAGGGTGGACTGACGGTGTGAAGGGTGGGGTGCTAGGAGCAAGGCAGAGGCTGAGGAGGAAGTCCGGAAGATGGGGCAACATCCAGCAGAGACGGGGAGGCTCTGAGGCGGGGCTTCGGGACCAGCGGATCTGAGACGAGGCAGGAGAGGTTGAGGTGGATGAAGCTGCAGTGCCGAGTCCTGGAGGGTGGGGGGGATCCAGAGACTACAGAGGGGCAACACAGGGAGGGGCCAGATGGGTTGGCAGAAAAGTCAAGGAGAATGTCCTCTCCGTGGCCACGCCCCACCTGCTTTCCTCCAGCCTCTTGTCCACATTTCATCTTCCTTCAAGAACCCAGGGCTTTCGTATGGTGTTCTAGCAACAGGGAATGAATGAATGGGGTGTGTGTACAAGTGGGGTGCCACGTTCCCACTGTTTACTCCCCTTCCCGCATATTCTGAGTCTATCTGCAGTGAAGATCGAGGTGGGCTTCCCTTGGGTTCATTAGTGGGCTTCCACTTCCTGCTTCACTTAACTCCCCTTTGTCCCCTCTCCCCATCTTCAGGAGGCAGCTTGGTTTGGTGGAAGTAATGTGTGTTTGGAGACAGACAGCTGTGCATTCAAATCGTACTCTTTCCCGTATTGCTGTTTGACCTCAGATATATTCCTGAACTTCTCTGATTCTTACTTTCCCCTGAGTTTCCAGTGAGGCTGTGAATCTCTCATTCATGGGGCTCGGGGGAGAAATAAATGATAAAAGACACATGAAATGTCTTAGAACAGTGCTCAGAGAAGATCCCTTTCTTTTCCTTTTGCCTCCTAAAAATTCCCTTCTAATTCACTGTTGGGCTTGGCCTTGGAAAACATCCTTAGAGCTAAGTTGGGCAGGAGTTATTAAGAATATTGACTCTAAAATACTGATATAAATAATTGACTAATAAATAAATGGGATAGAAGAGAGCTCTTTCTTACAGTGGAATTCCAATTAATAAGTGTAGAGGAAAGAGGGAACTAGAAAGTCACCATTAGACCGTCACCACTGTAATAATTACTACCAACAAGATCCACCCATGTGCTAAAATTAATGGGTGAGACGTCAAGCAGCAGCAGGATATTTGCAGTCTCAAAGAATTACGCCACCACCCGCCCCCTCGGATATGTATTAATTACAGAGAGAAAATGGTGACTTCACAGTGGGACAGTCTGGCAGACACCACTCGTATTAACTTCCTAGCGCTGCTATAACGAATTACCAGACACTGAGGGGCTTCAAACAACAGAAATTGATGTTGATGCTTGTACAGTTTTGGAGACCAGAAGTCCAAAATCATGGGGTCGGCAGGGCTGCATGCTCTCCGGGGCTCTATTCCTTGCCTCTTCTAGTTTACGGTGGCTCCATGCTTCCTTGGCTTGTGGCTACTTGACTCCAATTTCTGCTTTCATCTGCCTCTCACCTTCTCCTCTGTGTCCTTTCTTCTATGTCTCTCGTAAGGACATGTGTCAGTGGATTGAGGATCCACCTGGATAATTCAAGATGATCTCCCCCTTGCAAGATCCCTAGCTTACCTACATCTGCAAAATAAGGTCATATTCACAGGTTCTGGGCACTGGGATATGGATATATCTTTTTGGGGGGTCCGCCGTTCAACCCACTACATCACCTTAACCAAGTGATCCAAGTTCGCTTCACCAGGAACAAGACATATGGACAGCCTGAATCTCCCGATAGGATGCAGTGAGAAGAGCACAATGCCGTTTCTCTGGTTTTCTTGCCAAAAAATGGTGTAACTTGATTCTAATCCTGAGAAAACATTAGAGATAAACTCAAAGTGAGGGACATGCTACAGAATAGCTGACCAGCATTCTTCAAAGGTATTAAGATCATGAAAGACAGGGAAGACTGAGAAATTGTCACAAATAAGAGAAGACAAGGGAGACTCGAAAATTAAATGCCACGTAGGATCCTGGGTTAGACCCGGCCACCACCTTCCCCACCGCCCCCCCCAAAAAAAAAACGTTGGTGGCAAACCTAGTGAAATCCAAATAGGTCTGTAGTTTAGCTGATGGGATTGTATTGTTAACGTCCAGGTTTTGATTATTCTACGGTTGTCTCTCAGTATCCATGGGAGATTGGTTATAGGACCCCCACAGAGACAAAAATTCATGGATGCTCAAGTTCTTTAGATAAAATAATGTAGTGCAGTTGGTCCTCCGTATCCATGGGTTCTGCACATGTGGATTCAACTAACAGAGGATCGGTTGAACCCATGGATACAGAACGTGCAGATAAGGAGGACCAGCTGTATTTTGTTATGAGAAATGTTACCTTTGGGGGAAAGTGAGTGAAGACAATGCAAGAACGCTCTGCAGTAACGTTGCAACTTCTGGTGAGTTTATAATTATTTCAGTATAAAAGAGTTAAAAACAGAAAGAGTATTGCGTCTGGAGCAGGACTGTTTGGGTTAGATCCTGGACTCATGGCTGACCTCCCAGTGTGACATGGTTAAGTTACTCCCTCGTGCCTCAGTTTCCTCCACTGTAAAATGTGATAATAATAGTTTCTACCTCCTGGAATTAAAATGAGGTCACACGTGTAAACTCTACGTAGATGTTGTATCATCAATTTCATTAATATTGCTACTGTCATTGTTCCTCTTTCACCAATGATAAAACCAAGGCCTCGACAGTTAAAACTACTCTTTTCTAAGATCACACAGCCAGTGCCCGACCCCAGAATTAAAGTTACGTTTCTGATCCCAAGTGATCTCTCTCCTCTGTGGTATTTCTTCTCTTACAGGGGCAAGGATGGGTAAAGATCTTTTAGGGACCCATCTTCATAACCATCTAGTTAATACTTGACTCTGTGTGTTGTTAATGCAGGTCTGCCCTTGGACTGTGGAAGGAGGTAGTGTATCCTCTTTAGAAGTGATGAGAGCAGACATTTCTGACTTAGATTCCCCCCAAAAAACAAAAACAGCTACTTTGAAACTCCTCTAGTCCAACTCCTTCATTTTAGAGTGAAAACAAATACAGAAACTAAGGCTGTAGGTCTCAAAGAGTGACGTGGTCAATGTCATGTGGCAGGTCAATGACAGAGCTGGCCTTCCCATCTAGATCTCATGACTCTGTGTGTGTGTGTGTGTGTGTGTGTGTGTGTGTGTGTGTGTGTGTGTGTGTGTGGCCTCCACTGAACCACTCTTTCTAAACCTCCCCCAGCTGTGATCTGCACTCAGTAGATGGACCCTCTGTGCTGTGGGAGCCGTAAACATATAGGTTCAGCACAACGATATTTCACTTCATTGTGGTAATCGTGCTGTCTGCAAATCTATCAATACAGTCAAACAATCACCCAATTCAAACTTCTGCTGCTAATGTCCCCCAGCTCAAGGGTGTCTTTAATAGCAAAATAATACTTGTTTTTTCTTCCTTCCCTCTCTGTGTTTTTCCTAATCTCTCCCCGATGAGACATAACATTAATTACAGCAGTTAACAGAAATTCTGTCTCCATTACTGCCTGCCACCTTCTCCATCTTGACTTCTGCCTCCAAAATTTCTCTCCTGAATGAAGGGAGGGGGGTTTATGCAGATGTGTGATTGCCTGTATTTACCTTTTCTCTGCCACCTCCTTGGTGCTGAATTTTAAGTCAAGCAGGATCGATATTTTCACTGGGGGGAAGGATGTGCGTGAGTGTGAATGTGTATGCATTGTTTGTGTGTGCCTGCTTTGTAATCTAGCTGTCATTTTGAGCTAATTGTGTTGTTTCCTCTTGTGTGGAAGGAAATCTTATCTGTTTTGGATTAAAATTCAATGAAGGTCAGAGCGGCTGGAAAACTTACCAGACTGCTGCAATTAATGTTCATTTGGCTTTGATAAATTGGTACGTTCCCCTCAATAGGACTGGAGTGGATTTCACAGGCAATAATTCTTCCATTAACTCAATGACTCTGCCTGTGATGGAGGACCTCGTCCTGCTTTTGTTTGTCATCTGTCACTTGGAGGAGCTGGGCATATGTCGGAGATGATTTATCATGACTGCAGCGCCTGCTGCTTGTATCAAAGCATTTAAAACCACAAATTATTTTTGCCCCCTGTAAATTGCTTGATTAAACAAACGTGAGGTTGGAATTAAGGTAGAAAGAAATTGTTGTGCCTCTGTTCCCACCCCTGGGTTTCCACAGTTACGGGGTTATTGCAGGTTCCTTTCAAGCTCAAGGTGAAAACGCGTTTGTAGAGGGATAATACTGAGCGCTTACTGTGTGCCAGGGATTGTGCTGGGAGCCTTACGTGCATTATTTTACTTAATTCTTAAAATAATTCTGTAGGGTAGTTTGTCTTTCTTACCTGGGAAGAGGTTGAAATCCATAGATGATAAGCATTTCATCCAATATAAGCAACGTAAGATTGGAAACCAAGTGTCTTGATTCTAAAGCCCTTGCATTACCACTCTGTGCATTAGGATCTTTAAAAATTGCCTAATATTATTAAGTTCTACTGTTTACTTCTGGTATTTCACTAGATGTGGAGCCAGATCTCTTTTCTATACATAAGAATTACCTCAGGTGTTTGTTTAAAAGGCAATTTCCTGGGCCCTGCCCCAGGTCTGCCAGAGCTGAACACCTGGTGTGGGGTTCTGGGGAATCTGCACTATGGCAGGCTCTGCCCCTAATGTTTGCCGATAGCAAAGGTGGAGAATCACTCACCTGCAGCTCATTGAGACCAGTAGTGGGAAAACCACAGCCTCAGCCCACTAAGTTTTTAAATTATTATTTAGTTCTCACGAAACCCCACCAGGCAGGCATTGGTATCACCGTCTTACAGATTGAAATGTTGAAGTACATCAAGTTAAGTGGGTTTGGTCAAGGTCACACAGCTAGGGAGAGGCCAAGCTGGGGTCTAGACCCTGCATCTGCCTCACTGGCTGTAAAGCTCTTAATCAGCATCCCCATCTCACCCTCTCCTGCCCTTGACCCTCTGTGTCCCCAGCCCTCCCTCCTCTCAAATTCTGCAGGGGCACCAGCAAGAGTGGCTCTCTGTGCTCTCCCCATGGACACTCTCTTCAGCTCCTGGTTTATTAAAGTCCATATGTGTCCTGATGTTCCCCTAACGAAGCGTCTAGAGGCCTGCCCTGTCTCCGCCTCCCGTAATAGGGAGTGAAATATGTTGGTGTCTGTGCCAGGGGCTTTACTGAGATGGTTCAAGAGCCCCCGGGAGGAGATGTGGGGGGAGACGAGACCCCCTTCCCCTCATTGCAGATGATCTCAGGTAAAGGAAACTCATGCAGGGCAGGTCTGTGCCATTACAGTAATTGTAGAAGCATGGCTGAGAGGGGAAGCTGATCAGCTGGACCTGGGTCTGACAACCTTTTGCTGACTTTGTGGTCTTGGGCTAGCTGCTTGCCCTCTCTGAACCTTGATTTCCTCAAATGGAAAATAGGTGTAACAATAGTACCTCCTCTGATAAAAACACTGCCAGATATGGAAGCATCCATGGTAAGTGCAGGCTTGGTATATGATACATAGAAGTTTCTCAGTACTTTGTAGCTGTTCTTAAAGCTCTAACAGTGTTGACCCATTAATGTTAATAGAACATGTTGTCATTTAACATCTCCTGAAAGCTTGACAACCTATTAAGTAGGTGTCCATTTTAACACCCTTTTACAGCAGGTCAGGCCAAGCCTCAGAGAAGGGGCTTGCTTAGGGTCACACAGTTGGTCAGCACCAGAACAAGAAGTCTCTGGATCCCTGACAGAACTGGGTAGGGGAGGCCATTGGTGGATGGTTGCCTGAAGTCCCGTAGCAGGTAATTCAAGGTCCATGGTAAGATTTGGGCTGGATACTCTGCCTGCCGTTCATTTTTGAGATTGAGTGGCAGGTGTTATGAACTGAATCGTGTCCTCCTCCCCCCAAAAAATCCTATGCTGAAGTCCTAACCTCCAATGTGACTGTATTTGGAGATAGGGCCTTTAAGAGGCTAATTAAGGTTAAATGAAGTCATAAGAGTGAGGCCCTAATTTAATAGGACTGGTGTCCTTATAAGGAGAGGATGCAGGAACATAGTGGAAAGACCATGTGAGGACACAGTGAGAAGGTGGCCGTCTACAAGGAACCCTTACCAGAAACCACCCCTGTCAGCACCTTATCTCCGATTTCCAGCCTCAGAGCTGTAGGACAATACGCTTCTGTTGTTCAGTCCACCCTGTCTGTGGAGTGCTGCTATGGCAGCTTGAGCAAACTAATACAGAAGAGAATTGTGGTTAGTGCCTCCCTAGCCGACAACGGCTGAGGGATGACAGAAGCTGGAATACATATTTCCCTTTTCCTCAGTTCTTATTCCTGGGACAAAGGGGAAAAAGAAAGAGGGGAGGAAATGATCACAAAGCAGAAAGGGGACAGGATGGAAAGGGGAGAGAAGAGGGGAAAGAGGTTTTTAGAGTGTCTGGCATATACTAGCAGCTCAGTAAACTGTTAGATGAATGGATTGGGAGATAGATGATTGGATCCTGTCATGTGTTACAGTAGTTATCTTTCTGCAACATTGTAATACTGGGTGCAGATTCCCAGGTTGCAGGGAGAGGGGCTGATGGTAACAGCTTCCACTTAGTTATTGCAACAGTTATTTGAGAGTGCCTTTTATATGCTTGCATGGTCTTCCTCACACACTACTTCATTAAAATTTACAAAACTGCCTGTTAGTGATTATTCACAGATGAGATGTGTAAGACGATGCCCATTTGATGGATGAGTAAACTGAGGTTGCCGAAGGTCACATGCAGCCAGAGACCTGGACTCTGAGTCTCAAGCCCATGCTCTCCCTGTTGGCACGTTGAGGCCAGTGAAACTGGAAGAACAGTTCACTCAGAGGAGAGACCCACACATTGTTAGGTTTCTCTTTACCCAGTTACTACCTGTGCGACCTAGAAAAAGTTGTCTAACCTGACGGAGATCCTCACAGTGGTGGAGGGAGGCTTCAACGAGGGAGCCCAGTGAAGTGCTCGGTGCCTTGTCGGTAGGAAGTGCTCTGTAACGGGCAGCTCTGAAGTTGTGCAAACCTTCCTTCTTATCTCCAATATCCTGTTTCCTGGACCTTAAATCAAGAACAGCAACTCATACCTTGAAAGACTGTGTTGAATGAAATGAGATAACCCAGGTAGAATGCCAGGATAGTGCCTCGCACGTAAAAGATGCCCAGTTCATGGTGACTCTGATTATGATTACCTGTAGTCTCCCAGACCCCATGCAGATTAGGGAGTCCTCACCTTGGGAATCTCCTAGAAAAAGCAAAGACAAAGATGATGTTTTTCTGGCCTATCCAACCCCAGGTTGCTAGTGGGAGGCCCCTGAATGGAGGAAGGCCCGCAGCCATGGGAGGTGACAGCTGGGGTCTCGGACCCACCCTGGGACCACCTCCTGCTCCTTGGAAGGTGGAGACGTGGCTGGCCTGCCCAAGTGGCGCAGAGTGACAAATGAGGTTGTGAAGCGGCAACAACATGTGTGTCATCATTTCTGCACCAGGAGGTCAACTGGCTTCATAAACCGTGTTGCTGCTGGAGCAGTCTTTGTTTAGGAATTAATTAAGAGAAGCGAAGAACTGCTGCCCATGCAGATTTTGGTCTCTGGAAGTTATAAAAAGCCGATGGATTTTAAGCAAATGCAGTTTTCACCCTTTAACATCAGGTGAAAGGGTACGTATTAGAGCAGGGGCACCCGGGAAACAGGCATTGAAAAGAACACTTGAGCCCTCTTCCTAATCCACTTCTGTGTGCCCACGCGCATGGCGCCATTCTTTTGGCTACTGCAGTTTGTGCATTGATACCACTTTGGTATTAATAATAGCAGAGTCAGCTGAGTCTTTTTTTTTTTTTTGCGGTACGCAGACCTCTCATTGTTGTGGCCTCTCCCGTTGTGGAGCACAGGCTCCGGACGCACAGGCTCAACGGCCATGGCTCACGGCCCAGACGCTCCGCGGCACGTGGGATCTTCCCGGACCGGGGCACGAACCCGCATCCCCTGCATCGGCAGGCAGACTCTCAACCACTGCGCCACCAGGGGGAAGCCCTGCTGAGTCTTTTTATGTGCCAGGAACACTGCTAGATGCTTTCCACACTCTTATCTAATCTCCATGAGAGTCCAGTGAGGAGGCTTCTGGTTACTGCCTTTTACATGTGAGAAACCCGAGGCTAAGAGCAGTAGATTCTTTTCTTAGAAGTGATGGAGCTCAGGCTTGAACCCAGGCTTGTAGAAGTCCAAGGTCGATGCCTTTAGCTGCTGTGCTATAGCAGAAGCTCCTCACCTTCTCCATGAAATGCTCTGAGTATCCATTTGTAACAGATATCCTAGTATCTGTTAAAAGCTGAGTGAGAGGGCTTCCCTGGTGGCGCAGTGGTTGGGAGTCCGCCTGCCGATGCAGGGGACACGGGTTCGTGCCCCGGTCCGGGAAGATCCCACATGCCACGGAGCGGCTGGGCCCGTGAGCCATGGCCGCTGAGCCTGTGCGTCCGGAACCTGTGCTCCGCTACGGGAGAGGCCACAACAGTGAGAGGCCCGCGTACCGCAAAAAAAAAAAAAATGAGTGAGGAATTTTGAAGAGCAGATCTTGTAAAGCACAGGGATTCTCATGTGAGGGCCATTGAGGACCATTTACACTTTCATGCATCACCTCTATTTGGATTTGGAAGTTAATTATCCTCAAAGAACGCATTTTACCCTATAGCAGTCATAATACTGTTGATGCTAACTAATATTCGTACAGTGCTTTTGGCAGTTTCAAGGCAATGTTCACAGCATCTACTATTGCCTTTTATCTTTAAAAACCATCCTTGGGTACTTAGACATTGATATTGTAGCTATTATTATTATTATTAGCTCTGCTTGAGGCTTAGAAGGATTCATCCTGTCGAAAATCACACAGTGAGTCCATGGTAAAGACAAATCTCCTTTTACCAAATATCTCAGCATCCCCTGGGGATAATTGGAAGGTTAGGGTTGCCCTGTAGAGGCAAATAGGGAGGAACTCGTGTTGGAGAAGCACATACAATTATGACATATTAGAGGCACAAGCTTTCAATCTCTGCTTATAAGCATTTCATTTTTAAAAGGAAGTAAACCCACGGCCAGTGAAAGAAATTCCCTTCTTCAGATTCACACAGTAAGTTAGTATGATGTTGAGGATAAACCCCAAACTTTCTTTCCCCTCTACTTATGACTTTGGGCAGGTTAATTTATTTGAGCCTTAGTTTTCTCTTCTGTAAAATAGAGAGAAAGTACTACCAAACAGGATAAGGACTCAGTGAGATGATGTATGTGAAACGGGTGGGACAACGCATGTCCACAGAGCCTGCGCCCACTGAGCGAGAGCCTCTGGGATGGTCGATGAGGAAGAAAACACACGGGCTGGGGACCAGTTAGGGCTGAGTGCAACTCTAAGATCCTCCGTCATCAGCTCTGTGACCTTGGCATCACTCCAATCCTCTCAACCTCGGTTTTCTTCTAGAAAAATTAGAATGGTGGTTATACCTACACCCTTTTGTTTGCTGTGTGGGTTAAAACTAATTTATGACGAAGATCAGCCCAGGGCTTTGCCCACAGTGAACTTGAACTCTCCTGGGTCCCAGTGTGTTCTGCTCTTCCCATCCCACGATTTTCTTTCTCAGCTCCATGCTCCTCAGGCAAACAAGGAAAGCCCATGGCTCCTTCCCTGAAGCACCACTGTTGATATTCTTCCTTTGGACACTGGAGCTGGGAAGCAGTTTTGGATTCTAGCCATTTCTATAAAAATCTTCCCAAATTTGTGGAGCGATGGGTCCCCTCCATGCACAGAGCTAGAGGAAAAAGATAGCATTAAGTGTAATTAAATATGCACTCCTGCATTTGGGGAATGCATTGGGGGGATTTGTCTTTAAAGTGTCCTTCTTTTTGCAAAGGCACCTGTTATGCTAATGGTGCTGTGTTAGTCTCTCAACTGGGCGCCTGGATGCTTTCTTAGCAGAGCCACTGTACATACGTTACACCCCACGCTGCACTCCATGGTCCAGCATGTTTTGCTTTTTCTCAAACGTAAGCACCTTGGATTCTTAATTTGGCCTCCATAATGAAGTGCATGGCTGGGAGAAGTGCTTAAGTGAGTCCCCCCTCATTGGAGAGAATGCCTGATGGGAAAAGACTAGAAGAGAAACAAACATTTGTTGGGCAACTGCCATGCACCAGGCATTGTGCTCAATGTACGACCATTCTCTGCTATTTAGTCTCACCACAGAGATGCCAGGTAGATATTTGTATCGTTACTTTACAGATAAAGAAACAGAAACTCAAAGAGGCTACAATTTAGTATTTATACAACTAATATTTCTTGAACAACCACCCACTGGATGTCAAGTACTGTGTCAGACCCCTGGGCTTGTGTGATCTGGTCTATAGGGTTGTAAAGCAATTATACTCCAATAAAGATGTTAAAAAAAATCTATATATATATAGGGTTTATTAACAGCACTAACCAGAGGCTGACTTGAGATTGAGGCCCCCAAGGACATTAAGCGACTTTTCTAAGGTTGCACTCTAGGAATTGGCAGAGCTGGAATTCAAACCTAGATCTCTTGGAGTCTTGTTTAGTTTCCTTTGAACCAGGAGGCCTGGAGCTTGTTCCTTCACTTCTTCAGCTTCCATGGAGCATGTCATATGCACAAGGCACTGGGTTCTGAGGTGAAGGTTTCATATCTTTGGGTAGGGATGTTGAGTCGAGTATTCAAGGAAGACAGGGTAGTACCATGTCAGGGGCTAGAGCAAAGACAGTGGGAAAACAGAGGAGGAGGAGGTAACTTCTAGCTGGAGGGATCAAGGGAAACTTCCTGGGGAAAGGGAAAATTCATCCAGGTCTTAAACTGTGGCATGGATTTGGACATCAGTCAGTAATTGACAACTTCTGCCTCTTTGTCAAGATCTCTTTGCAGTAGCTGGTATTAGCAAGACTTTGGGGTCAGGGATGTGTTCCTCACTCATTCTCTTTCCCAGAGGTTATTAGACTCTTAGCTTCCTATTCGGCACAGATTCACGTGGTATTGACTACTCTGTCCCAAGACAAGGGCAGGGGACTGATCAACCTAGGTAAACAGACATGGCTCCTACTATGAAAACCTCACAGACTAGAGAAGGAAGGGAGTGTTTTAAGTCCTTTTTAGTTCATTCAGGAAAGTCTTGGCAGGGGAAGGTGAACGTAAGTTTAGAAAAGAACCGTATCAGTGATCGATTCCAGTACTTCTCAACATTTTACATCAGAAACCTTCCATCTAAATGAAATGTTATGTAGATACCTAATATGTAACAGACAAAAATGGTTCTGTTTTGGCTGGAAATTTGGAAGAGTTAGTGGTAGGTGAGGGTAGACAGGACTTGTGTGGTATAGCCACACACCACTGAGGCTGTGCCATGTGAACATGACTTGAGTATGACTAAAGCACCCTCCACTCCCCGTCGTGTAATAGACAGAGGAGCTGCCCTGAGAGGGGAACTTACTCAAGGCCGGAGTCAATGAGCAAGCCAGCACCAGGTGCAAGCTCTCTAGTATCCTACCCCAAGGCTTTCTACAACATCATTGAGAGAAGGGATGGTTTTGGTTTTGGGGTTTTTTTGGTGGGGGTGGTGGTGGTGGTGTTTTTTCACTTCTTATTTTGAAATAATTTTAGATTTACAGAAGAGTTGCAAAGAAAGCACAGATAATTCCTATATACCTTTAAGCCAGCTTCCCCTAATGTCAACATCGTTCATGACCATGGTATATTTGTCAAAACCGAGAGGATAACATTGATGCCACATTGTTAACTAAAGACTTGATTTCCCCAGTTTTTCCACTGATGTCCTTGTTCTGTTCCAGGACCCAATCGCGGGTACCATATTACATTTAGTTGTTCTGTCTCCTGAGTCTCCTTCTCCTCAGTCTTTCTTGCTTATAACCTTGACCTTTTTGAAGAGTATTGGGTCAGGTATTTTGCAGGATGTCCCTGCATTTGGGTCTGTCTGGTGCTTTCTCATAATTAGACTGGGATTATAGACTTGGAGGAAGAATACCACAAAGACCAAGTGGCCTTCTCGTCACATCATATCATCAGATGTGTGACACCAACAGGATTTATTACTGATGATGTTAACCTTGAGCACTTATGTGAGGGGGTGTCTGCCAGGTTTCTCCACTGTAAAGTTTATATCTTTCTCTTTCCACACTCAATTATTTGAAGCAAGTTTACAAAGTCCAGCACACACAAGGAGAGGGGGATTAAGGGGGCCACCTCCTGGAGAGAGAGGTGTCAAAGAATGTGTGGGTATTTGTTAAAACCACCGCCATAATTAATAAATATTGGGGATAGATACTTTGAGACTCTACAAATATCCTGTTTCTCCATGAGGTTTTTTTCCCACTAATTTTAGCATTCATCAGTGGATCTTGCCTGCAGTGATTTATTACTGCAATGGAAAAAAGGAATTTTAAAGCAAAATAAAAACAAAAATGTAAGAGGAAAAAAAGGAGACAAGAAAGGAAGAAGAAAAAGGGTTCACACTTATTAACGCCAACCTCTTTCCTAGGTGGTAGACCTGGGTCAAGGCAGGTGTCATGGAGAAAGGAGCTGCGGTATCCTCACCGGCTTTGCTGACCTCCTCTCAACATGGAGTGTTCTAATTGGCATCACCATGGCACTGTCAGTAACCATCACACTCTGAGGCCGAGGGAGGCTCTTTTAACTCTGTTAGGAAAAGGTCAGCGTGGAACAATATAATAGCACCTAACTTGCGTGTTTCTTTCTCCAGATTTCATTTTAAAATACACCTGGTTGAGGAAGCAGGAACCTGGCAGACACCCCCTCACATAAGTGCTCAAGGTTAGCATCATAAGTAATAAATCCTGTTGATGTCACGTACCTGCTGATATGATGTGATGAGAAGGCCACTTGGTCTTTCTGGCGTTCCTCCACCAAGTCTATAATCCCAGTCTAATTATGAGAAAGCATCAGACAGTTTCTATGCTTTTACGTGTATGTGGGTGTTGTATGTGTGTTGTATGTGTGCTTCTTTTTTTTCTCTGTACGTGTGTTTACTACTGGGTCCCCTGGAATTTAGGGAGGAAGGGAATAACAGATCCTTCCTTTGCCTGTATCTTAGCTTTGGGCAGTCACTTAGAGCAGCTTGAATCCTTGGCGAGGTTCCGTAAGATCTAGATGATATAATACAGCTGACTCAAAGCTCAAGGATGGGGAAGCACAGGAATGTATATAAACTGCCCATGCCTGGCACATCTTGGGTGTATCTGGTGCGGGTCACTGAGTTAAGTATGTCAGATCATCTTGTTTAGCCCTTGGAGCAAAGCTAACGGAAGACGTGACCTTTGAGATGGTCCTTGAAGGGATGAGGGTGGCAGGAATTATTCCAAACAGAAAATAGCACGCAAGAGCTTAAGGACCTTAGAGAATTCCCTACCCATGAAAATACTGGGGGGCTTCCTACTCATTTTGCCTAGAATTATCTCTGATTCTGAGGACTGTTGTGTAGGGATGTGGCTACTTGCATCAGAAGAGTGATCGAGCACTTGAATGTGCCCTCTCTACCGTCTTGCAATAGTAACACAGTATTAATGATTGTTTCTTAATTGATTAGTGGGTTGCTCCGTCTGCTGGGCGGTAGCTTTAGGCTCATTCAGAGACTCTGCCTCATTACCATTTGAACTTTGGAGCAGACGCTATTGGTGTCCAGCTCAGATCCCCTGAGCACTAACCCTTTCCATGCATGCTGGCTTGACTTCCAGTTGCCAGCTCATGTGCCTCTGGCTAGAGGCTCTCTGGCAGCTCGGTATCCCTCTGCCCAGGCTTGAGGCAGGCTGGAGTGCCAGGGAGTCATCAGCTCTTCAGTGGCAGCCCTTAACTGATGATTGCTGGAGGATGGTTAATACATACCCCCCCCCACCCCTGTCACCCCAGCAGGATAGACCTCCTGTGGTCCACTATGGTATCTGGCTTAATAAACCATCCTTTACTGGACTCCTTCCCTTCCCCGCCTCATTTCCCCACTTCTCTATGAGCGTTTCCTGGAATCACTTTCCAAATAACCACGTGCACTCAGATCCTTTTCTGAATTTCTTCTGGAGACAGACAGACTTCAGTGGACTTCCTCTGTGGCCTCTTTGACCAGGATGTTTGGGCCCAGAGGAGGAAAAACAAAAAGATGACCTTGACTTCCAGTGACTCTGAAACTGATTTGCTGGTTGAAATAGAGCCAAACACTGTCACTCTCTGAGGCTACATCCCTTACTTGTAAGGGGAGACATTGGCTCAGGTGTTGCCAAAGCCCTTCCTGAAGTTTTTGTTCTGAGGTTTTAACTTCCAGATACTTTCATTTCCCCCTATGTGTGTGATTTCCAGGAATTTATTTAATTTGCTTTAAGGAAATTTGTATGCTTCCTGCCTACCAAGTCCCATTTTCAAAACAAACTCTTTAACACTTTCAGGGGTAGGGAAGTTTGGCTATCCCGTCTTCTAGGAGTACCTGTCTTGGCTTTGGATGTAAACCCAGAATATGGGGAAGGGTAGTCGTATTTCCTCTTCCCCCTCCTCCTCTCTCTCCGTCCCTCTACCTGCACTAACTTTTCCATTTGCGCACATGGAAGAAAACAATCCTGAGCTTGAAAGAGCTGACCTTTTTTTTTTTTTTTTTTCCTGATTGAATATAATAGTAGGTACCGTTTTTTAAGAGCTTAGTACATGCCAGGCACTGTGCCAAGCACTTTCCATACATTATCTTGTTTATTTCTACAATGGCCCTGTAAGGAAGGTACTATTATTATTTTATCATTAGGAAGCTAAGATTGGGAGAGATTATGCAGTTGTTCAAGGTCATATAACTGTTAGTGGTAAAGCCAGGGTTTGAATCCAGGCTCATCTTAATTGAAATCCTGTATCTTACCTATTCCCTGCTTCTCTACATGATGAAATGCGATAGGTATAACTCTAAAGACCTCTGTGTACTTCAGAACATTAATCATAAGAACGGGGTGAATGTAGAGGGAGGGGCAGAGAAATGACCCAGCAGCACCTTGGAAAAACATAGGTAGGTTTTATTGGACAATAAGCTGAGGGAAGGAATAGTGTTCAATAACAAAATATTTCTTTTCAGTTTAGATTTCATCAGTATAAGTTCTTACCTAGAACAGGGATATTCTGATCTGCTTAGTCATTTCTTGGAATATTGTGCATAGTTGTGGTATTATCTTAAAAAAAAAAAAAAGCGTAATCAGAATCGAGTGTGTCTGAGGAAGATTAACCACAGGGTAGTGAAAGCATTCAAAACCATATTACAAAGTTCTGAAGATGCCCGGGAGGATTTAGCCTGGAGAAGAGAAGACTAGGGGATCTTGGTGGGGATTACTATTTAAAATCCTAAATATCTCTCAAGGGGAGGTGGGAGTTAAATTTGTCCTGTGTGGCCTTCAGACATAAGAAGCAGTGGGGGGAAGCCACACGGCAGCCAATTCCAGCTCTATTTTAAAAAGAAACAGTAACAAAAGTATCCAAAATTGGAATAGGATATTTCAAGAGGTGGTATTCACTCCACCATGCCTGTGTTAGGATTTTTTTTTTTTTTTTTGCAAGTGATATAAATCCAACTCAAACTGACTAAAGGCTAAATGAGGTCTTTGCTTCCTCAAGGAACTGAAGTATCTAAGGGTAGCTTTAGTGCAGGGATTGTTAGATCAAAATGTCCATATAGAGTATTTAGGAATATGTCTCTGTTCCTTCACTCTGGTTTCCTTCGGGTAGGCTTCATCCTTGGGCGAACTCTCCCCAGGTCACGATAAGATTACTTTATACTTAGCACCAGCAGGAAGGAAAGAAAGTGCTTCTTATTTTTAAGTTAAGTGCCTGGACAAACTATCATTTGCTCATGTGTGTACCCCTGTGTTAGTTTTCTATTGATGCTGTAACAACTTACCACAAATTTAGTGGCTTAAGACAATACACCTTTAGAGAACACATGTATGGATACCAAGGGGGAAAGGGGTGGGGTGGGAGGAATTGGGAGACTGGGATTGACACACATACATTATTGATACTATGTGTAAAATAGACAACTGATGGAAACATACTGTACAGCACAGGGAACTCTACCTAGTGCACTGTGGTAACCTGAATGGGAGGGAAGGCCAAAAGGGGGGGGATATCTGTATGTGTCTGGCTGGTTCATTTTGTTGTGCAGTGGAGGCTAACACAACATTGTAAAGCAACCATACTCTGATAAAAATTAATTTAAAAAATACACCTCTGTTATCTTATAGCTGCAGTTCATAAATTAGAAATGCTCCTCGCTGAGTTACTTTCATGCTGTTGGTGGCAGGACTGTGTTCCTTCTGAAGGCTCCAGGAGAGAATCCGTCTCCTTGCCCCTTCCAGCTTGTAGAGGCTGCACACAGTCTTTGACTTGCACCCACTTCTTCTGTCTACAAAGCTAACGAAATGGAGTCGAGTTCTTCTCGCACCACATCACTCTGACCTCCTCTGTTGCTTCCCTCTTCCATTGATAAGGACCCTTGTGATCATATTGGGCCCGTTTGTATAATCAAGGACACCCTACCCTTCAAAAAGCCAGCTGCTTGGCAGCCTTAATTCCATCTGCAACCTTAATTCTCCCTTGCCATGTAACCTGACATATTCACAGGTTACAGGGATAAAGACGTAGGCCGATTGGGGACATTATTCTGACTACCACAAACCCTAAATAAGTTACTGTGATGCTCTACTGGTCAACTCTGGGTCAAGTGGCCACCCCTAGACTTAGATTCCAGTAAGCCAGAGCCAGACCATGTCGATGGAGAGTTTTGAAGGGGTGTCATGTAGTCTCTCAAGGAAAAACTAGGTCCTTGTTACAAAAGAAGAGGAAAGAGATACTAAGGGGGTTACAAAAATCAACCACAGTGTGGGGTGGGATATTCGGTATTAGGTAGGGGATGAAATCAATGATTTCAAAGATTTTTTTTTTCATATTCTGATGTTTGAATACCATATCTGATGGCTGTGCTTAACCACAGAGAAAGGGAAATAGCTTATTTCTTTCAATGGATAAGAATTCTATTCTCTATTCCTAGATAAGGCCCTGGGGATTCCTAAGCCCAGACTGACTCTCTTGTTTATATGATTTCCTGGTTCCTAGATGAGAGAATCAACTAGTGAGAGTCATGGGAGACATTTTAGGAGAAATGGAGTTGTATTAATTAATTTTTTTCATACTTTAGAGTCCCAAATGGTCAAGCAGGATTCTTGACCACTGGAATAATGCTAATCAAAAACATTTTGGTATCATATGTGTTTTTTTTTAAGAAATGAAGAACACCATCTTCCTCACCCGAGAAGGATATTTTTAAGGACATATTCTAAAAGATTCCATGCAAGTCTTCAGCAAAATAATTTTGCTGAAGGGACAACAACAACAACAGAAACCTTTCTTTCCAAACTTTGCCTTAAGAAAAGCAAAAAGTATGGGTCTGCCCATAGCTGAACATTTTCCCCGCCTTGCCTGATGCTAGCTGAAATAGGATGGGACCATGAAATCCTAACCAGTTTCACTCTACTGCAGGTGCCCTGAGTGATACATTTCCAGTCATATGCACACTTTAGGGCTACAGGTGGTGGAAAATATAGAAAGCAGAGGTAAGAATGAGAAGAGAGTCATCAGAGGTGTTTTAGGAGAAATGATGTGCTATTAAATTTTTTTCTGACTTTTGAGTCCGCAGTGTTTAAGCAGGAAGCTTGGCTGGGGCACTTATTGGGGAAACCTTTAGTGATATAGGCAATTCAGGCATAGCTATGGAAGTGGAATCAGGTCCTGCATACAAAACACATGCACTTTGAGGATCTGTAAGGTCTTTTAAGCCAAAGTCAGATTGAACAGATCAGCTGCCCCAGCAACGCCCAAGGCATAGCTACTAAATAGGGTGCTGTCCTGGGTGCTGAATAAGCACATGTCCAGACTACTGCTTGGTCTGATTTCTGCCGAACACAGCCTCAACTTGTCCTGGCTTCTATTTGTGACCAAAACCCCACCTCTAATTATACCTCCATAACTGGGTGAAAAAGCCCAGGGCTCCTTCTTTTCCCTCTCAGATGTGACATTTTCATCCTTAGAATGTAAGCTTTATGAAAGCAGAGAATTGATTATATTCACTGTTCTGTCTGCAGGGTCTCAAATCTCATTCATACAAAACACTTGCTAAGTTTGGGTCAGAGGGATTTACTAATCATATTGTCCTTACTTTCCACTCACTCACTGGAATAATGCATACCTACATATGTACATGCATACACACACACACAATCAAAAGAGCTACAGTCTTCCTGTAGCACACCTTATAATGTATGGAATTCATCATGTATGGAATACTTCCAAATTCAGTCTTCCTAATCAATTTAAGCTATATGTTATTTGCCTCTGTATCTGTGTCTAGCTCCATGTCTGGAAGGCACATGGTAGGTATGCAGTATTTTTGTTGAACTGAACTAGGTTAATTTTACAGACTAAAATACTAAAGTTCAGAGAGAAATGAATGGCCCAAGGTCATACAGTAAATGGAGAACAGTGACATTTCCCTTACCTCCTCTTACACAGTGTCAGTCTCCAGACCTTTCAGTTCCCCCACTTTGGTGACTAAATTTAAAGACCACATGAAGGAATCACGATTCCTGACCTTTTAATTCTCTCAAAAATATTCATGTTTTCCTAACACCAGGTATGGTGTGGATCCCTGTCATTTATACACACACACACATACACACACACACTTTTATGCATATATATGTGCATATATATGTATATATATACATACACACACATATAATATATATACAGCAGGTTTTTGGGGGGGGATTTATGTGTAAAAGTTATGAAGTGTGTTACCAAGATGTAAGTTTTAGAACTGAAATCACATTGCTTCAGATCTTCCCTCAATCTTGGCACCTGTTTACTAGGAAGTAGACTGGAATGATGAGGTTTGCATCTAAAGATGGGTCCTCAGTAGAATAGCAGGAATTCTCAATTCCTTTAATTAATAATAACCCTCTCACCCTCTGTTCACATGGTAGCTTGCTCGGTGGAGCTCAAAGCGCAGTGCAGTGGCAGAACACTGCCATCTCACTGCTCTGCATTCACGTGTCCCGCTGAAGGGGTAGAGAGCTTTGAAATTGTATCACGGTCCTCAGGGATAACGCTGGGCTGTGCCTAACCCCTTCACCCAAGGCCATGAGAATTCCAAAATCATACTTCGGGGAAAAAGGAAGGTGTGAGGGGCTAGTAAGAGAAGAAATGAAGGAAGGCAGGAAGAGAGGGAAGGATAAAAGTAGAAGAGGATATGAGACAATGAGCTAGAAAGCTTTTATTGAGCTTCCACTCTGTACCTCGTCCTACGAAAGTCTCTTTAGCATTCATCATTTCAATGATTTGCATCTGACGTACATACTGAACGCAGGGGTGAATGAATGAATGTGTTTAATCTCCCCAGCCCTCTAGAATTTAGTGCACACACTTCACATATGAAGAAACTGAGCTGCAAAGAAGTGAAGCACGGGGGCAGCTAAGAGGAGGGTTTTGGAGAACAAGAACCTACGTTGATACTTTCACCCAAGGGGAGCTCTGGAAGGCACTGGGGAGGTGGGAGGGCTGAAAAGGAAAGCATCCTTCATGAGCAGTCACACTAATATCTGCGAAGGATGTCGTTTTATTTATATCTGAGAAAACAAGAGGATTGGAAACTTGAAATGTCTTGTCCAAAGCTACTCTCTCATTCATTCATAGATTCTACTTTTTTTGAGCCATCTACTCTGGACAAAGGGTGAAATAGACAGTCCCTGCCCCCAAGGCTCTGTTAGTTCGGTGTGTGGCTTTTTCTGTGGCCAGGGTCCTCTGGATTAAAGGAAGGTAGATGGAGGTGAGGTGGAGAACGGAGAGGAGCAAATAAAGGCGTGTTGCATGCAGAGGGCATAGCACGTGCAGACACACAGAGGCTTCAAGATGTGAGAGCACGGCACTTTTTCAGGAGCGGAAGTCATTTGTTGTGACTGAGGCGCAGGTTGCTTGGGGAAGCATGGCGGGTGGTAAGGCTAGAGCAGTCTGATGGTAGAGACTTGAGTTTTATCCTGCAGGCTGTGGAGAAAAAGCAGGTCTTCGTAAGCGAGCACAGCATAGACTTCAGAAATGAGAGTACAGAGCGGTGGAGCGGGGGTGTCGGCTTGGGGCTTGGCATGGCCCTGTGTGAATTCTTGCCACTGCAGTCTAGCCGCCTCCCCTGCTGCAAGCCGTAGGGCAGACCATGACCAGGCAGGTGCTTCCAAAGGAGCAGGGAAAGGGAACAAATGAGTAACCCAGTTTGAGTCTGAGTTGAGCTGTTGAGAGCCTGAGCTGCGTGGTAACAATTTGCAACATTAAATTGAAATTGGGTCTGATTGGCTGGAAAGCACTTGGCCTACATTACTGCCCGGGGAGACTCTCTGGGTCTGATTAAGCTGCATCTCCTGGTGATCCATCATTATTCATGTCAGCACCAGGCCTGTCAGCCTCCCTCCACCACCAAAATTAATGAATTGAACTCCATGACCCACCCGTTTGATGGGATGAGACTCTTCAAGTCAGCACAAGGCCATGGGGATGGACCACAATTGTTCGTTACTTCTTTCCTCCAAAGGGGAGGCTAAGCTACACCCTACTCTTCCCTTCACCTTCTTTAGCTGCTGAGCTGGCCTCATGAGTGGTGACAGGGAACCCAGGAATAAGGCCACAGGAATACCTAGAACCTGAGACCAGAAATAGTCCTTGGAGATGTAGTTCAACTGTATATCCCCACTGCTTAGCTGCAAAGAGTGAGGCTGTGTCCCACAATGAGAAAAGAACAGAAGAGGGAGTAAAACAAATCTCTCCTGTTCTTTGATTTCCTGTAGTCTTTTATACCTTCACTTGCCCCCTAGACTGCTGTTTTTTTCCTCATTCCCCCTATTTTCTGAGAATGGAGAGAGGTGTGTTAACATTTCCCATTTTGCCAGTGGAACCAAAATCCAGCATCTCTGTTTTTCCTCTGTGTCCTCTCTGACATCAAAGCCAAATTTTCTGTGATGGCTGCTGCCATAGGGAGAAAAATGAGAAAAACAGACATTAAATTGTATTTCTAGCCTAGAAAGAAACTTGGGGGTCACCTTCAGTTCTATCTACAGCATCCCTGCTAAGTGATCTTCAAGCTTCAGCTTGTATGGCTCTAGTGCCAGGGAGCTCACTACTTCCCAAGGTGATCTTTCTTTTCTGGACAGTGTTACCTATTTAGAAAGACATCTTTATGTTGACCTAAAATTTGTGTTCATTTTCCACTCTTTGGTCGTAGTTCTGCCATCTCTAGCAGTGAAGCGTGAATCTATTTTTTCTTCCATGTGGGAGTCCTTTGGATCCTTTGAGCTGGTTCATGCTTTCGTGCTCTGAAAGTCCATGGTTCATTCTCAGACTCCTGTGTTTGACTCATTAGTAAGCTATTCAATCCATTTAATGAGTCAGGACCATCATTGTCTGCAACAAAATAGAATGGAATAGAATAGGATACAGTGGAGAGTATCCGGATTGACTGTAGAAAGTAAGGACCAGTCTTGTTTCTGAAATTTTGTTGTTTGCATGTGTGTGTGTGTGTGTGTGTGTGTGTGAATATGTTGAGTGGGTCCCCTTGAAGAATGTTTTCTTCCATGTCTTGGCTATTGTGACTAATGCTGCAATGAATATGGGAGTGCAGGTACTTCTTCAGCTTAGTGATTTCATTTCCTTCAGATGTATATTTAGAAGGGGGATTGATGGATCCTATGGTAGTTATATTTGTAACTTTTTTGAGAAATTTCCATACTGCTTTCCATAATGGCTGTACCAATTTTCATTCCCACCAACAGGGTATAAGGTTCTTAAATTTATACAATATTGCTTCTCAATTATATCTCAGTAAAGCTGGAGGAAAAATTTTTTTCTTACCATGAGTAGTGCTATAAAAACATTGCAAGGAATATTGCTCAGTCTTCCCTTTTTTAGGCTAAACTTCTTTTGAATTGGGTATCATTCCAGCTTCGTAACTGACTATCTTTCAGCAATTATTTAACCTTTCTGAACCCCAGTCTCACCATCTTTCAGATGCAGAGAAAGTTCCGTGCATCTTTCCTCTCATAATTTTTGTGAGGATCAAGTATGGAGTTGAATGCGAAACTAACTTAGAAAGTGAGAGGGTCTGAGTTACAATAGTAGTGGTGGAATGGTAGTACTCATGGGAGAAAGAGTAGTGATAATTTCTCTGATTCCTTCTTTTTTTCCCCCTCCTCCTCTTCCTTTTATGCTTTCTCCTCTTTAATGCTAGTTTAGCACAGTCTGGATTTCCCATTATTGTTTCTTTAATCAAGAGACATCATGATATGGTGAGATGAACTTGGGCTTTGTGAACACACAGACCCAAGCTCCAACCCAGCCTTTTGCACGGTTGTATGATCTTGACAAGTCTTCTAACCTCTCTAAGCCTCAGTTGCTTTACCTTTAAGGTGGGGATCCCAGCCTGTAAAAACGATAAGGTTTCATGATTGAACAAGTTATCCAATGTGCATGACACATCGTAGAACTCGGTAAATAATAGTTTGCTTTCTCCTGTCCCACCCACTCCCAAATCCCCATCTTCAGAAAGACTCATATTCTCATAGGTTGAAGTCAGTCTCTTCACCCAGGATTGGGGTGAGCCCAGATCCACTAACAGGGAAGGGAGATGTGTATGAATCTCTCCAAGAGGTTTCTTGGCGATGAAGTTGCTCTCTAATAACCTTCTGGAAATAGTGGCATTTCTGAGGCTTGTGCCAGAAGCAGATGCCTCAGGATTCCAGGAATCAGTGTTTGTGCTGCCTCGCTTTGGCAGCAGCCTCTGCAAAAGGAAAGGAGATCGGGTTCCCTGGAAAGCATGGGAAGAGGAAGCATAGAGCTATAACAGGAGTCCTAGGTGAGGCTACACCAAGCCCTGAGTCTTGACACCTAAGTCTCCATTTCCCCATCATCACGCAGAGAAAACGATCATCTCTGCCTACCGACCTCACAGGCTGGGTGGAAGCATCAAATGAAATTGAAAATGAGGCAGTGGTTTTTAGTGATCCAAATGGGAGAATTTTATTTTTGTCTACATAATTTTAATTCAGACCAAGTCTGTTTTTTCCCGTGGAGAGATGGCCAGTTCTGGACATGTGCTTCTGAAGAATTAATTTGTTCCTGCCATGAGCTGTGCCCTTCCCACATCAGGGCTGAAGCTTAACCTCTGCCAGAGGCCTGTCAACCCTGCCCTTCAGCCTGGAGGGCCCCCACCAGACAGCCCAGCTTCCTTGCCTTTCCCCGCCCCCCCCGCACCCCGCTCTGTGTAGCTTCCAAGCACCACTGAAAGCCTCTCTCTCTCTCATGCAGTCTGTACCCCAGCCAAATTTGGCTTCTCCATGTTCTCCCAAAATGCTTTGTAGCTCCAGCCTTCTTCCTGTATTTTGCTCACACTATTCTTTTCTTTTTTTTTTTTGAGAGGCAGAGGAAAGGCTTTCCTTTGCCTCTAAAGATAGAGTCATCTCAGAAAGCACCTCCTCTGAGAACCTTTCTTAGATTCCTCTAGCTAGAACTAAAGAATCTGAGATTTAAACAACCTGGGTTTAAATCCCAGCTCTAATATGTATCACTGTATGACCATGGGCTACTTCTGAGCCTGTTTCTTCATCTGTAAAATGGGTCCAACGCCAATAGTCTCTCAAGGGAACAGTGGGGGTTTAATGTGAGGCTGTGTGTAAAGTACTTTAGTACTTGGTGGGCATTTGATAAATCCTCATAAGGGTAAGAATCATCTTATTCAAGCCCAACTCTAGCACTTGGCATGGCACACATAAGCATCTGATAAGTATATACAAATGAACTGAATTAACCAACAATTTAAATCATCTCCCTCCCATCCTTTCTCTGAAAGCCTAGGAGGGGGCTCTTTATATATAATCAATATCAGCCCTAAGTCATCCTCACCAATTGTTAGGGGTCTAGAAAGGTAGAAGTGGCCAGTTAATTCTGGGCCCTCACCCTTTCAGCCAGAGTAACTCCAATTATTTGTTTAATAATTATTAAGATATTAGTATTAGCTAGGATTTAATTTCAAGAGAGTATCTCAGATATAGATAACTGGAACAAACAGCTTCTTTATATTAGTGATTTTGATAGGTCAAAACCATTTAATGGGTCATAAAATTTTGAGTGGCTTGCAACAGACATTTTTAAGAGATATCATAGAGAATATAAAAGCATAGAATGGAACAAAATAATAGAACAGAATGCAATGGAAAGGAACTATACAGATCAGAATAGAATGAAACAGAATAGAAAAGGATAGAAAATGACAGACCGGAATATAAAAGGATAGAGAGAGCGGAACGGAATAGAATAGAGTCAACAGAACAGACATTTTGGCATTCATCCATTATACTAAAGGCGAGTAGTTTTTAGTGTGTGAAACTTTTTTTAGGTCAGTTACATGCATACATACACATATGTAAAACTATGTATGTCTTATTGCAAGCTTTAATGGAAAATAAGTTAAATTCACTACTTTATGGCTTGGTAGTCAGCTATGCCCTTGTTTTACCGCTTAAGTTAATGATAAGCTCCCTGACCAGGAACTGTAACTAATCCCCATCTGGGTCTCCCCATCCTCTAAACCTGGGCCTGGCCATTTATAGAAGCTCAAGATCTATTGGCCAAATTAAATGGCCAAGAAAACATTGAGCTTTGTGGCAGTCATCCCTACAAAAAATGGAAGCTGAAGTGTATAGTGGATTTAAGGAAATATATCAATAATAACAATAAGTTCTACTTAGGGATATCAGTCACTGCTCACATGTTTAGAACAGGGTCTGGCACATAGTAAATGCTCAATGAATGAGCATTATGTTCAGTATCGCCCCGCCTCCTCAACTACCACCATTTATCTAATGCTTACTAGGCGCTTCGATGCCTCTTGTCCTGTATTCCTCACACCATCCTTTGGAGGTAGCTATTAATGTCCCCATTTGACAGACGAAAACATTTGAGGCTCTAAGAGACAGAGCGATTTGCCAAAGGAGGTAAATCCCAATAGAAGCAGAGCTGGCATGAGAACCCCTACCCCACCCTCTCTGTCAGGTTCAAGAGTTCCTTGCTCTCTAAGCACTTGAGAGGCCGCTCAAGGTAGGTGAAGTAGACCGGCCACAACAGTTCAGACTTGGCAAGGCTTCCTGAAGCTGGCCACCTGTGCAGATAAAAAACCTCTGGGTATGTGGCTGGCGAGACTGCCAAACAGAAGGCACAGGAGGGGATCAGGTAGCTGGGTTTTCCAGGCCAGGTGTCCCCGAGGTGAGTTCAGCCTTATTCTAGGACAGGAGGCTGGCAGGGGGAGTCGGGATCATTACAGACCCACTCGCTCCCCCATTGTGCCCTGAATCCCCCTTCATGGCTCTGAGTCTGCTATTGGTAACCACCCGATGGGCCAGGCAGCAAAGGGGACGCAGTATACACCACCTCTTTAAATGTTTGTAATTCCCATTAAACTCTGTGATGCATTTCACAGAGGAGGACGCTGTGACTCAGAGCTGAAGTAACTTGCCTATTAGTGATAATAACATCGACATCAGATACCCTCATATAGCACTCACCGAGAGGCAGGTGCTGTTCTGAGCACCTCCAGGGCTGTCTGACTTCACAGCCCGACTTCTGCAAAGGCATGAGGCTGCCCAGGACCGTGGAAGGGCTTCGGCCAAAAACCTGACATGGGTTTAAATCTGTGCTCCCACATCCCAGGCTGCCTGCTCTCTGGCACATTCCTAAACCTCTCTGAGCTTCCGCTTCCTTGTTTGACAGATGAGAGTGATGCTAATGGGCTTACAGAGTTGCTGATTAAAGGGTACAAGACATGTCTAGTCCCTGACAAATATAAAACACTCTAATGAGGTAGCGATGATTTGATTTTTGTAATGGCCTTGTGCAAAGAATGTAGTCAGGAAACACTGGGCTATTCACACCAAGTGGACATAGACTAGGCTCTGTCCTGCTGCTTGTTTTGTTCTCCGTGGCAGTGCTGTGTCTTTGAGGGTATCAGAAGCGTTAATTGTTGATTGACTAAATGAGTGAATGAACAAGTAAATGAATGCAATTGACTTAGATATGTACAGCATCTTCTTGATTTCTTTCCAGGTTTTGTTGGAATGAAAACCACCACCTTTTAGTTCTGCCTCTCCATTCTTGGCCGCAGATGGCCAGGTGTATGCAGAGAGTAGGGAGGCTAGAAGTGCTGTCCGGGGGTCAGCCTGCTACCCTTCAGGTATCAGGCTCTGCCTTAGGTATCTACCTCACTATTAAGTGAGCCTGGCCTTGACTTCCACACGATTTAGACATACATCCCCATCATTATTAGGCAGACAATTTTTTTTTTTTCCTTTTCCAAAGACACCTGTCCTCCAACCCATAGACAGTGTAATTTGATCAGAGGCTGTTCTGGAAATATTTAATTTGAGAGACTGTTCTTGCCACTTTTATGTTTAATCTCCAGAAATGGGAATAGCTCTGCCTTCCTAGAGATGTGACCTTCCTTCTCTGGCCTCTTTTATTAGTGGGCGGCAAGTCTTGGGCTGATGGTCTGCCTGAGGCTTCAGGTCCTTTGGGGGGCGGTCTTTCCTCTTCATCCCTCTTACTACTCCCTGGTCTAGACCATCATCTTCCCTGGCAAACAATAGTGCACTGCCTCTTCTCTGTTCTCCTGGCCCCCAAGTGTGTCTTTGTCGAATTCATCCTCTACATTGCTACCAGCATGGACTTTCTAAAGCCACATCCTGTCGTGTTCTTTTCCTGCCAATAGTAACTAAAAGGTCACAGCCTCCCTATCAGTCATGGGAGTGTAATACAGCATTGAGTATCAGAGCAAGGATTTTGAATTGAATGAATGAATGAGTGAATTTCTTTCATTCAACATTTATCGCATCCCTTCTGTGTGCCGGCTACTGTTATGACTGCCAAGTATATCGCATGGATAGAAACAAGTCCTTATCCTCATGGAGCTTACATTTTTGTGAGAAGAAGGTAATGCACAAACACACACATTTATATTATATTATCAGACTGTAATAAGTGTCATGAGGAAAGATGAAGCGGGGTCATGGGCTAGACAATGACAAGTGGTTCTGTTTTACGTAAGGTGACCAGGAGACAGTTCTCTGAGAAGATTTCATTGGCTTGGTTCTGTGAATGAGGCAAGAGGGTAAACAAGCCACTCAGGCATCTGGGGGAGTAGAGTTTCAGGCAGAGGGACAGACCTGGGTTGACAGTCTACCTCCAGTTGCTTCCCGTGTGCGACCTTGGACAGATCATTTCATCTCTGTTGTTCTCACTTTCTTCTCTAAGATAATTTCTCTGGGATAGTTCTGACTTCTTAGTTTTACTTATAGCACCATTCAGGCTTTGACCTGTGCTTATTCCTGACCCAGCCTCATCCCTTACGCGTCCCTGCCTGGTGCAGCCACACTGAACCCCTAGAGCCTCCTTCCACCTGCTCTTCTCTCCATCTGGGTGGTCCTCTGCTTCCCTCTCTCATCTTCATCCCATTCCCTTTTCCTGGATTACTGCAAGTCCACCTTCAGATATCAGCTTAGACATTACTTCTTCCTGGATGCCTTTGGTGACTCTCCCACCCCAAGGCTGGGGTATGTGCCCCTAAGTGCTTCCATCACTCTGTTTCCTCCATTCCACCACTGCCCACAGGATCACCAGTGTCTGTGCCCCTCATGAGACTGTGAGCTTCGTAAGGCCGACAGAGCCAGTGTTTGCTACATAGTAGGTGCTCCTGAGTGTTTGTTGAATGAATGAATTAATTAATTAATAAACTGTTTGGGTAGAAGTCTGGATCAAATAATGACTAGAGAGGTCTTTTTAAAAAAGAGTTTATTCAAAGGATTAATCTCCAAAATTTACAAGCAGCTCATGCAGCTCAATAACAAAGAAACAAACAATCCAATCCAAAAATGGGCAGAAGACCTCCAAGAAGATATCCAGATTGCCAACAAAGACATGAAAGGATGCTCAACATCATTAATCATTAGAGAAATGCAAATCAAAACTACAATGAGATATCATCTCACATCGGTCAGAATGGCCATCATCAAAAAATCTAGAAACAATAAATGCTGGAGAGGGTGTGGAGAAAAGGGAACCCTCTTACACTGCTGGTGGGAATGTAAACTGACACAGCCACTATGGAGAACAGTATGGAGGTTCCTTAAAAAACTACAAATAGAACTACCATACGACCCAGCAATCCTACTACTGGGCATATATCCTGAGAAAACCGTAATTCAAAAAGAGTCATGTACCAAAATGTTCGTTGCAATGAACTCTATTTACAATAGAGTTCATATGAGCTCTATTTACAATAGCCAGGACATGGAAGCAACCTAAGTGTCCATCATAGGATGAATGGATAAAGAAGATGTGGTACATATATACAATGGAATATTACTCAACCATAAAAAGAAACGAAATTGACTTATTTGTAGTGAGGTGGATGGACCTAGAGTCTGTCATACAGAGTGAAGTAAGTCAGAAAGAGAAAAACAAATACCGTATGCTAACACATATATATGGAATCTAAGAAAAAAAAAGGTCATGAAGAACCTAGGGGTAAGATGGGAAAAAAGACACAGACCTACTAGAGAATGGACTTGAGGATATGGGGAGGGGGAAGGGTAAGCTGTGACAAAGTGAGAGAGTGGCATGGACATATATCCACTACCAAACGTAAAATAGATAGCTAGTGGGAAGCAGCCGCATAGCACAGGGAGATCAGCTCGGTGCTTTGTGACCACCTAGAGAGGTGGGATAGGGAGGGTGGGAGGGAGGGAGACGCAAGAGGGAAGAGATATAGGCACGTATGTATACGTGTAACTGATTCACTTTGTTATAAAGCAGGAACTAACACACCATTGTAAAGCAATTATACTCCAATAAAGATGTTAAAATAGAGACCATTAATAAATTAATGAACAAATGGAAATACTTGTAAAATATTAACTGAAATTGATGAAAATGGCCTAAGGAAAATGATGGAAAATATACCAAATAAAATCATTCCTTGCATGTGTCAAGTACTTTACAGCTTATCAATCCTTCCACCTTCATTATCTCACTTGATTGTCAAACAAACTAGTGAGGTAGTGAGGGAAGTGTGAAGACCTCAAGAGGCAAAGAAGCTTGTGTCAGACAAGATCAGCCAGGTTGAAAAGCACGGGACCAGATCTCAAACTCAGTCTTCTGATTCTTTGCCCACTGCAAGCTTTGCCAGCTCCTAGGACTGCAGCATTAAAGGCTCTGTGGGAGTGTGCAGGCGTGTGTGTGGTGTTTCCTACGAAGCCTCCTGCTCCCACCCGGACTCAGAAGTCCCAGCATGGGCAGCAAGCACAGGAAAAGCCCGAGGCTCTGAGAATATGTCTGCCAGGTCAGGGGAGGCTGATACAGCTGCTTCCAAAAAGCAGAGTTGGCACTGAGTGTGGGCGGTTAGTGAGTTGACTCTCCAAGGAAAGGGAAAAAGGAGGTGAGGAGGCAGTGGCATTCTGGAGAGAAGATCCCTTTGAGGGCCCCTGTGGCTGTTGTCTCAACTGGCTGGGGCAAAGAAGGCAAGTAGGACAGTGGCATACATGTGGGTCTGGGGGCCCAGAGACCGGGGTTCTGGCTCCAGCTCTGTTACTGCATAGTGTTGCAGCTTGAGCAAGTGCCTTCTTTAGTCTGGGTCTCAGTCTCTTTATTTAAAGAATAATAGTAAAGATTAGGTCAGTGGTTTTTAAATCGTGCTTCTTGGGACTTCAGGGGTTCGTGGCTGTGCTTCTGGGCCAAGAAGGAAAGTGGTGGAGAGTAGAGAAAGGTACAACATGGCCCCTCATTCTTACGGAAACATGCCTCTTATAGGTTTTGTATGTGGGATTTTGAGTATAAAGTTTCATTTGAACAAAGTGTTCTGCTACAAAATGAAGTTTGAAAACCTCTGGCCAAAATGATCTTAAGTGGTTTTCCAGTTCGGGCAATCTGTGAAAGGTGAATCAGAGGGAAAATAAAGCCTTCGATTTCAAGTACTCCTTCAAGGAAAGAAAGAGGGCAGGCTGCAGGGAGGCAGCTATGGGATGAAATGGGGATGAAAAGAAGCTGCCATCATTGTCTGTGACTTTGTGATTTAAGACTGGAGAGAAGTGGCTTCCCATGAACCTTTGCTTTCCCTCACGATTTTGTTGCCCTTTTCCCTTCTCTTTCTGTCCAAGTAGCTACTTGAAGAACTTGATAGGACTTCAGCAGTTGTGTGTTATCAAGCCACAACTTGATCAGATTATCTTTGTTCTCTTACAAGCGTGACTTGCAGAAGTTGGCCATGAGAACGGATGTTGTCAATACTCATTGAAAAGTTTGTTGTCTCTAACTCAAAAGCATATATGCACCCAAATGTTCATTGCAGTACTATTTACAATAGCCAAGACATGGAAGCAACATAAATGTCCATTGACAGATGATGTGGTATATACATAAAATGAAATATTACTCACCCATAAAAAGGACTGAAATAAAGTTAAGCAAAATGAGAAGACAGAGAAATATGCAACAGATGAAGGAGCAAGGTAAAACCCCAACAGACAAAACAAATGAAGAGGAAATAGGCAGTCTACCTGAAAAAGAATTCAGAGTAATGATAGTAAAGATGATCCAAAATCTTGGAAATAGAATGGACAAATACAAGAAACTTTTAACAAGGGCCTAGGAGAACTAGAGAGCAAACAAACAATGATGAACAAAACAATAAATGAAATTAAAAATTCTCTAGAGGGAATCAATAGCAGAATAACTGAGGCAGAAGAACGGATAAGTGACCTGGAAGATAAAATAGTGGAAATAACTACCACGGGGCAGAATAAAGAAAAAAGAATGAAAAGAATAGAGGACAGTCTCAGAGACTTCTGGGGCAACATTAAACGCACTAACATTCGAATTATAGGGGTCCCAGAAGAAGAAGAGAAAAGGAAAGGGACTGAGAAAATATTTGAAGAGATTATAGTTGAAAACTTCCCTACTATGGGAAAGGAAATAGTCAGTGGAGGCCAGGTAGTGCAGAGTCCAATACAGGATGAATCCAAGGAGAGTAACGCCAAGACACATATTAATCAAACTATCAAAAATTAAATACAAAGAAAAAATATTAAAATCAGCAAAGGAAAAACAACAAATAACATACAATAACAACAAATAACATACAAGGGAATCCCCATAAGGTTAACAACTGATCTTTCAGCAAAAACTCTGCAAGCCAGAAGGGAGTGGCAGGACATATTTAAAGTGATGAAAGGGAAAGACCTACAACCAAGATTACTCTACCCAGCAAGGATCTCACTCAGATTCAACAGAGAAATTAGAACCTTTACAGACAAGCAAAAGCTAAGAGAATTCAGCACCACCAAACCAGCTTTACAACAAATGCTAAAGGAACTTCTTTCAACAGGAAACACAAGAGAAGGGAAAGACCTACAGTAACAAACCCAAAACAATTAAGAAAATGGTAACAGGAACATGCATATGGATAATTACCTTAAATGTAAATGGATTAAATGTTCCAACCCAAAGACATAGATTTGCAGACTGGATACAAAAACAAGAACTGTATATATGCTGGGTACAAGAGACCCACTTCAGACTTAGGGACACATCCAGATTGAAAGTGAGGGGATGGAAAAGATATTCCATACAAATGGAAATCAAAAGAAAGCTGGAGGAGCAATTCTCATGTCAGACAAAATAGACTTTAAAATAAAGACTATTACAAGAGACAAAGAAGGACACTACATAATGATCAAGGGATCAACACAAGAAGAAGATATAACAATTGTAAATATTTATGCACCCAACATTGAAGCACCTCAATACATAGGCCAATGCTAACAGCCATAAATGGGGAAACTGACAGTAACACAATCATTGTAGGGGACTTTAACACCCCCCTTTCACCAATGGACAGATAATCCAAAATGAAAATAAATAAGGAAACACAAGCTTTAAATGATTCATTAAACAAGATGGACTTAATTGATACTTATAGGACATTCCATCCCAAAACAGCAGAATACACTTTCTTCTCGAGTGCTCATGGAACATTCTCCAGAGTAGATCATATCTTGGGTCAGAAATCAAGCCATGGTAAATTTTAGAAAATTGAAATCATATTAAGTGTCTTTTCTGACCACAATGCTGTGACTCTAGATATCAATTACAGGAAAAAATCTGTTAAAAAATACAAACACATGGAGGCTAAAGAATACACTACTAAATATCCAAGAGATCACTGAAGACATCAAAGAGGAAGTCGGAAAATACCTAGAAACAAATGACAGTGAAGACACAATGACCAAAAACCTATGGGATGCAGCAAAAGCAGTTCTAAGAGGGAAGTTTATAGCCATACAATCCTACCTCAGGAAACAAGAAACATTTCAAGTAAACACCCCAACCTTGCACCTAAAGCAATTAGAGACAGAAGAACAAAAAAAACAGAAGAAAAAAAGTTAGCAGAAGGAAAGAAATCATAAAGATCAGATCAGAAATAAATGAATAAGAAATGAAGGAAATGATAGCAAAGATCAATAAAACTAAAAGCTGGTGCTTTGAGAAGATAAAAAAAATTGATAAAGCATTAGCCAGACTTATCAAGAAAAAAGGAAGAAGAGTTAACAGAATTAGAAATGAAAAAGGAGAAGTAACAACTGACACTGTAGAAACACAGAGGATCATGAGAGATTACTACAAGCAAGTATATGCCGATAAAATTGACACCAGGAAGAAATGGACAAAATCTTAGAAAAGCACAACCTTCCAAGACTGAACCAGGAAGAAATGGAAAATATAAACAGACCAATCACAAGTAATGAAATTGAGACTGTGATTAAAAAGCTTCCAACAGACAAAAGCCCAGGTCAAGATTGCTTCACAGGTGAATTCTATCAAACATTTAGAGAAGAGCTAACACCTATCCTTCTCAAAGTCTTCCAAAATATAGCAGAGGGAGGAAAACTCCCAAACGCATTCTACACAGCCACCATCACCCTGATACCAAAACCAGAAAAAGATGTGACAAGAAAAGAAAACTACAGGCCACTATCACTGATGAATATGGATACAACAATCCTCAACAAAATAGTAGCAAACAGAATTCAGCAGCACATGAAAAGGATCACACACCATGATCAAGTGGGGTTTATCCCAGGCATGCAAGGATTCTGCAATATACGCAAATCCATCAATGTGATACACCATATTAACAAAAAGAATTACTAAAAACCATATGACAATCTCAATAGATGCAGAAAAAGCTTTTGACAAAATTCAACACCCATTTGTGATAAAAACTCTCCAGAAAGTAGGCATAGAGGGAACTTACCTCAACATAATAAAGGTCATATATGACAAACCCACAGCCAACATCATTCTCAATGGTGAAAAGCTGAAAGCATTTCCACTAAGATCAGGAACAAGACAAGGTTGCCCACTCTCACCGCTGTTATTCAACATAGTTCTGGAAGTTTTAGCCACAGCAGTCAGAGATGAAAAATAAATAAATAAATAAAAGGAATCCAAACCAGAAAAGAAGAAATAAAACTGTCATTGTTTGCAGGTGACATGATACTATACATAAAGAATCCTAAAGATGCTACCAGAAAACTACTACAGCTAATCTATGAATTTAGTTAAATATCAGGATACAAAATTAATGCACAAAAATCTCTTGCATTCCTATACACTAATAATGAAAAATCTGAAAGATAAATTAAGGAAACACTCCCATTTAACACTGCAATGAAAGGAATAAAATACCTAGGAATAAACCTACGTAAGGAGACAAAAGACCTCTATGCAGAAAACTGTAAGACACTGATGGAAGAAATTAAAGATGATACAAGCAGATGGAGAGATATACCATGTTCTTGGATTGGAAGAATCAACATTGTGAAAATGACTGTACTACCCAAAGCAATCTATAGATTCAGTGCAATTCCTATCAAATTACCAATGGCATTTTCCACAGAACTGGAACAAAAAATTTCACAAGTTGTATGGAAAACAAAAGATCCCAGGTAGCCAAAGCAATCTTGAGAAAGAAAAACAGAGCTCGAGGAATCAGGCTCGTGTACAAAAACAGAAATATAGATCAGTGGAACAGGATAGAAAGCCCAGAGATAAACCTACGCATATATGGTCACTTTATCTTTGTTAAAGGAGGCAAGAATATACAATGGAGAAAAGACAGTCTCTTCAATAAGTGATGCTGGGTAAACTGGACAGCTACATGTGAAAGAATGAAATTAGAACACTTGCTAACACCATACACAAAAATAAACTTGGAATGGATTAAAGACCTAAATGTAAGGCCACACACTATAAAACTCTTAGAGGAAAACATAGGCAGAACACTCTATGACATAATCACAGCAAGATCCTTCTTGACCCACTTCCTAGAGAAATGGAAATAAAAACAAAAATAAACAAATGGGGCCTCATGAAACTTAAAAGCTTTTGCACAGCAAAGGAAACCATAAACAAGATGAAAAGACAACCCTCAGAATGGGAGAAAATATTTGCAAACGAAACAACTGACAAAGGATTAATCTCCAAAATATACAAGCAGCTCATGCAGCTCAATAACAAGAAAACAAACAACCCAATCCAAAAGTGGGCAGAAGACCTAAATAGACATTTCTCCAAAGAAGATACACAGTTTGCCAACAAACACATGAAAGGATGCTCAACATCACTAATCATTAGAGAAATGCAAATCAAAACCACAATGAGGTATCACCTCACACCAGTCAGAATGGTCATCATCAAAAATCTACAAACAATAAATGCTGGACAGGGTGTGGAGAAAAGGGAACCCTCTTGCACTTTTGGTGGGAATGTAAATTGATACAGCCACTATGGAGAACAGTATGGAGGCTCCCTAAAAAACTAAAAATAGAGCTCCCGTATGACCCAGGAATCCCACTACTGGACATATACCCTGAGAAAACCATAATTCAAAAAGAGTCATGTACCACAATGTTCATTGCAGCACTGTTTACAATAGCCAGGGCACGGAAGCAACCTAAGTGTCCACTGACAGATGAATGGCTAAAGAAGATGTGGCACATATATACAATGGAATATTACTCAGCCATAAAAAGAAACAAAATTGAGGTATTTTTAGTGAGGTGGATTTGCCTAGAGTCTGTCATACAGAATGAAGTAAGTCAGAAAGAGAAAAACAAATACTGTATGCTAACACATATATATGGAATCTTAAAGAAAAAATGTTTTGAAGAACCTAGGGGCTGGACAGGAATAAAGATGCAGATCTAAGAGAATGGACTTGAGAGCATGGGGAGGAGGAAGGGTAAGCTGAGATGAAGTGAGAGAGTGGCATGGACATATATACACTACCAAATGTAAATGTAAGCTGAGATGAAGTGAGAGAGTGGCATGGACATATATACATTACCAAATGTAAAACAGCTAGCTAGTGGGAAGCAGCCGCATAGCACAGGGTGATCAGCTCAGTGCTTTGTGTCCACCTAGTGGGGTGGGATAGGGAGGGTGGAGGGAGACACAAGAGGGAAGGGATATGGGGATATGTGTATGTGTATAGCTGATTCACTTTGTTATACAGCAGCAACTAACACAGCAAGGTAAAGCAATTATACTCCAATAAAGATGTTAAAAAAATAACAAATACATATATGGTGCTTACAAAAAACAAAAAAAAGGACTGAAGTAATGCCACATGCAGCAACATGGATGGACATATAGATTATCATGCTAAGTGAAGTAAGCCAGACAGAGAAAGACAAATACCATATGATACCAGTTATGTGTGGAATCTAAAGTAGGATACAAATGAACTAATTTACAAACCAGAAAGGGACTCACAGATATAGAAAAGAAACTTATGGTAATGAAAGGAGAAAGGGGCTAGGGAAGGGATAAATTATGAGTTTGGGATTAGCAAAAACAAACTACTCTGTATAAAATAAACAAGGTCCTACTGTATCGCACAGGGAAATATATTCAATATCCTGTAATAAACCATAATGGGAAAAGAATATGTAAAAAATATATATGTATGTATACATATATATATATATATCTGATTCACTTTGCTATACATCAGAAGCTAACACAACATTGTAAATCAACTATATTTCAATCAAAAAAATAAAGAATATTTTCTCAGAAAGTAAAACTCATTACATACCTGGGGTAGATGCAACCATAGTGAGCTTCTGGTTCCGTTGCTCATTGCACAGATGGGAAATGGAGACCTGAGGAGGGAAGAACCTTGCCCAAAGTCACAGCATCAGCAGTGAGGCAGCCGATAGTCTAGCTATAAGGGGTGCAGTCGCTGATGGAGGGACACAACACACAGAGTTGTTCAAAGGCACTGTGGGAGTTGCTGAGCTTGAATTTATTTATTTAAATTTTATATTTTTGGCTTCGTTGGGTCTTCTTTGCTGCGCACGGGCTTTCTCCAGTTGCGGTGAGCGGGGGCTACTCTTCGTTGTGGTGCGCAGGCTTCTCCTTGTGGTGTCTTCTCTTGTTTCGGAGCACGGGCTCTAGGGCTTGCAGGCTTCAGTAGTTGTGGCACGTAGGCCCAGTAGCTGTGGCTCGCGGGCTGTAGAGCACGGGCTCAGTAGTTGTGGCGCACAGGCTTAGCTGCTCCGCGACACGTGGGATCTTCCCGGATCAGGGATCGAACCCTTGTCTCCTGCATTGGCAGGTGGATTCTTAACCATTGTGCCACCAGGGAAGTCCCTGACCTTGAATTTAAATGCAGATTATTGACATTATATCTTTGGAGTCGGTTTGGGGTCTGTACTACATGCTACCTTTCTGCTTTTTCATCAAATACACGATTGTGTAATAATGCAGGAACTACACGTACTCTTCTCCCATCTCTAGAAAGGTACAGTCAACATAGATCTTATTTTGTTTATGTTCGAGATCGTGGGACAAGAGCCGAGGGCCCAACCTTGTCACTGGACACACATCTTCCCCCCTGCTTGCAATGTTCCATTTCTCTCATTCCCTTCAGGATTAAGTCCTAGCTCCCTGGCCTTGTATCTAGGGCAACAAGGGCATCCCCTGCCACTCCCAACCTCACATTTATGTCTGGACTAGACATTGTGAAGTTCTTATAGCATCTAAAACGCTCCATGATGTTTTAACCAGAAGGCCTCTGCTCCTACGATTCCCTCCACCTGGGACACTGACTCCTCTTTTTATTTCATTCTACTTAAGTCAGAGTCAATATTCCTCGTTTATAAGTCAGTTCAAGTGTCAGCTTCTCCAGGAGACCAGCCTGGCTTTCATCCTCACTGTCTGAATTGTAAAACTGTCCTAAGTGTGGGCAAGTCATCTTAAGCTCACTTCGACCATAACACTTTATTGAATATGGTCAAGGGCCCCTCCTCCTTTCTGAAGTCCTGCAGGACAGGGGACAGTGTGAGATCAGAGCCTCCATCCAGTTCTCCGGTTAAGTGTTAGGTAAATAGATCTGCGTGTGTCTGTTTACCTGAATAGACCTGAGCCCCTTTGAATTTCACTTTCTTTGTCTGAGTGATTCAGAGACTAAGGCTATTGGACAGTGGTCTGTGAGAGGAAAAATTAGGCTGTGTGTATATATATATATATAAAATTTATTTATTTATAAAAGGCTTCGTAAGCCATGCCTCATATGGATAAGCGAGTTGTCGCTCTAACAGTCACACACCTGGATTGTGTCTCAGGGTCTCCTGCTGCACCCAGAGCCTTGTGCCAGGCTGCTGAGAGATCTAGGAAAAGAGAATGACACAGCCTTCTACCTCTCCTCGTCCTTCAGAAATGAGGCTTTATTTCTAGAAGGGCAGCTCAGCTAGGTCTTGAGGCCAGTCCTTTAGAGGTGTGGGCAGCTGCTGGCCTGTAACTGCAGCCCTGCCTCTGCTGTGAGGATGGAGCTTCTGCCCTGGGTACGCCCACTGACTTCCTTCCTCTGCATACATCAGAAACCCAGACTAGCTCCAGGACCGTGACAGGACAAACTGTTCCATACCCGAGACCCTCACACATTGCTTTTCACGCCTTGAAACTTGTCTATTTACCTTTTCATCCAAACAGGCTTTAAAAAAAGGAAAGCATTGTAAATCAACTATACTTCAATGAAAAATAAGATTAAATTAAAAAAGGAAATAAGAATTCAGGGAGTTTCAGGGAGAAGAAGCTAGCTCACCATTTCACCTACACTCAAAACTCCTCAAGGAAGGAGAACATGCACTACAGAGAGGGAAAGTTGTTTCATTAGAGACATCCTCTCACTCTTTGGCCAGTATACTTTCATAAATGAAAAGAAAACAAAACAAAAACCTGAGGGACAGAGTATAAGGGTTTTTCCCAAAAGCATGCATGAATGTAGGATCAGAGGAAGGACCAGTGCCTGGGACCCTCCAGCCCAGGGTGCATTTCCCTGAGCCACAAGGGTTTTTACTGCTTGGCCACTTATTCACTGTTACCCTCGGACCAGTGTCCCTTCCCATCCCTTTACCTCATTTGCCCTTTCTACAAACTATAGAGTCTGTTTACCTTCTCTTTGAGATTCTTTCCAGCCGGGAGGTGTGTGTATATAGTCGTCCCTTGGTATCCACAGGGGACTGGTTACAGGACCACTGTGAATACCAGAAATCCCCAGATGCTTGAGTTCTTTATATAAAATGGTATCATGTCGTTGGTCCTCTGTATCTGTAGATGTGGGACCTGCAGTTACGGAGGGATGACTCCACACACATATACTGTATACACTTCAGTTCATGATATAATAGTGTTTTGAAGTTAAAATATGTCCCTTTTCATTCATCCATCCGTCCATCCGTTAATCTATCCATACTTAATTCAATTCATTCATTCATATCTTATTGATTATCTACTAAGTATTAGGCACCTTATTCAAGTTGGAGTCTCTGCTGTCATGAGGCTTAAGCCCTGGCAGACTCCAGCAGGCATTTTAGATCCAAAGAAAATTAAGATGCCCTTAAAAACCTTGACAGTCAAGAGAACAATATTTATTTTATTTTAATTGAAGTGTAGTTGATTTACAATGTTGTATTAATTTTTGCTGTACAGCAAAGTGATTCAGTTATACACATATATGCATTTTTATATTCTTTTCCATTACTGTTTATCCCAGGATATTGGATACACTTCCCTGTGCTATATAGTAGGACCTTGTTGTTTATTCATTCTGTATGTAATAGTTTGCATCTACTGACCCTGAGCTCCCGGTGCATTCCTTCCCTCACCCCCCTCTCCCCCTTAGCAACCACGAGTCTGTTTAAGAGAACAACATTTTTTTGTGTTTCTGGTTAAAAGTAGTCTTGCCAAAAGTATCATGTTTATACGTGATGCTTTCACGTATATTCTCATATATGATTTTAATAGTGGCCCCTTGTGAATTCAGCAGGATTAGGGAGGATTTTCCCACTTTGCAGATGAGGAAACCAAGGTCTAAAAGGATGAAGTCATTTTCCTTAGGTTCCCACAGACGGTTCTTTGCCAAAGAGGCATAAACATAAATTGCTGGGGTTTTTGTCCAGGCGTAGATGACAGGGCAAGAGAGAGGAACCTTGTAGTGGGCCACACAGTAGGGCTCTGCTTACATCTGCTCGCACTGGGAAGAGGCTCTTCTGAGACATAGGATCCACCTCTGATCACTGTGCGCGGACCTAGCTGTAACTGGGGTAAAGAAAGGTTTGGGTTAGTTCAAAGATCCAGGCTCTGGGCAGGGATGGTCTCTTCCCTTCGTTTGGCTTCAGGTCCTATGTCTGCACAATAAGGATGATGCTTACCTAGCTACTTCACAGCAATTCTGAGTGCCCAGTGAGACATGGTACATTCCTTGAGCAGACCCCAGGCAAGGCATCGTCTTCCTCCACGCCTGGTACATAGTGGGTGCTCAGTGTTGTTTGGTGATCTTGGGTCTGGAGTGAGGTGAAGGTTGCATGAAAGGGAAGGACATGAATGCACTCCTTTGTTCTAGGAACTATATTAGGTGTCTTTCATGTATCCTTTCCTTTGATGCTCTCATCACTCTGTGATGTAGGTGCTGCAGATCAGAGAGGTTAAGTAACTTCCCTGCCTCACTCAACGCAGGTGGGCCGGAACTGGGATCAGAACCCGTGCCTCTCTTTTCCCTCTCTTGCATCTCCTTCAGTGATAGAGAGTCCGTTTGGGTAGGTTTCTGTCCTATAGCCAGGAGTGCAGCCTGAGTGATGAACAACATAGGCAGTGGATGGCCTCAGAAAGCCTTAAGATAAGGAGGCAAGCCATTAATCCTTGCTTTTTCTGTCTTTGTCTTTACAAGTTTCTTATTAGACATTCTCTCCTCACATTTTCAATTAACATTCCTTTCTGATTCTCTCTTATTTTTCCCTCCCGTTCTGCTACAGTTTTTCTTTCTCCATTTTTCTCTCCCAAGTTCTGAGAAGACTCCTGTCATGGTTTCCTTTATTGGTGCTTTTGCCTCTTTGCCTCTTTCCAGAACGTTCTTTCGACTGCTAAGTCTGACCTGGTCATTTTCATGTTCAAAATCCCTCACAAGATAGAATTCTTCACCTATTCCAGAAGTTCCTTCAGGATCAGGTCCGAACAGTTGTGTCAGTGTCAATGCCTACCATCCCTCTGTTCCTGCAGCTCACAGCTCTGCAGAGACACCTGCCATATAGTAACCATTTCTTCACCCAGCTGCACACCTCACCCCCACCCACCAGGGTAGAAGGTCTTTGAGGGAAGGGCATGCTTTGCTCACCTCTTATACACCAGTTTCTAGAATAGCACTTTGCTCAGCACATAGTAGATGCTCAGTACATAGTGAACTTAGTAAAGAAATGCATCAGACACCCCACACTCTCCTTTACCTCTGTACTCTTCCCCAGGATTTAGAGATCAGAAATCCAAATTCCAATATCCACTGTCTGCTAGAGACACCAGCAGGAAGCTATTAAAGTGACACTTCCATAGCATTTTGCAGACTACAAGCCATTTTATACAGATTAACTGTTTGATTTTGACAACAACCCATGAGCTCCAGGGTGGAGATTTTCATTCTGTCGCACAGGAGAGGACAGCAAGACCCAAAGCGGCTGCAGGACTTGTCCAGGGCCACGCAGTCGTTGTGCCACGTGCCAGGATTTACATCCTGCATGATCGCTTGCTGCCGTGGACCTTGGTTTCTCCACTAACAAAGACACTCTGTCTTAATTACAACGAATGAGGGAAGGAAAAGCCAGGGTAATTATTGGTGACACATTGAGCGAGTGTGAAGCTCTGAAAGAATTGAAATGCTTTCTTTCTGTACCTTCAAGGACTTTTTCATTACTCCTAATTCCTTAACATTTGTATATCAATTTGGAGGTTTGCAAAGTGTTTTTTGTTTTTTTTTGTCCCCCTCAATCCTACATTCCATTTGCTTGCCTCTTACTCTGTTTAGTGACATGGGCAGAACACAGCTTTAACACAGACATTTTTGTCTTATCTCTGTGCCATGCACTATGCCAGGCACCAGGGACATAATTGTGGGCCATCAGACGTTGCCTCTGCCCTCAGGGAGCTAGTAAACATGCAGTTGTGAGGATGCCAAGAACACAGGATGCTGTGTAATATAGAGAGCCCTAGGTCAGTGGTGGCTGGAGAAGGTTTTCCAGAAGGAAGCAGTGATCTAAAGGATAGGAAGAAATTAACTAGGCAGACAGTGGTGGGAAAGGATGTACCAGGCAGGGAGAGTATGTGCAAATTCCAGGAGGCAAAGTAAGTCTGGTTCAAGATTATTGCAGCCCTGTTCATAATCATGATCGCTGAGATGCAAAAACAACCTAAATTTCCATTGACAGATGAATGGATAAAGCAAATGTGATATATAGATATAGAATGGAATATACGTGTGTGTGTGTGTGTGTGTGTGTGTGTGTGTGTGTGTGTGTAATGGAATATTATTCAGCCTTGAAAAAGAAGGACATCCTACCATAGGCAACAACATGGATGAACCTTGAGAACCTTATGCTATAAGTGAAATAAGCCAGACACAGAAGGACAAATATTGCATGATTCCACTTGTCTCTAAAATTGTCAAACATATAGACGGAGAGAGTAGAATGGTGGTTGCCAGTGGCTGGCGGGGAGGGGAAGTGAGGCATTGCTATTCAACAGGTATATATGTTTAGTTGTGCAAGATGAATAAGTTCTAGAAATCAGCTGCACAGATCTCATTAACAGTACTGCATTGTACACTTAAAAGTTTGTTTAAGAGGGTAGATGTCAGGTTAAGTGTTATTACCTTGATTTAAAAAAATGATTGTGAGTCATTCAGATGAGTAAATTGAAAGCCATAGAGAGGAAGGGACTTGCTTGAGTGGCCCAGTGGATTCAGGGAAGATTGGAAGCCATGGCAGAGACCGCCCGCCTCCCGGCCTGTGTCCAGACTCCTTGGACGCCTTTGCCGGCCTCTGCTTTTCAGGAGGCAGAAGGGCAGTTAGGGGGAGAGCCTGCGCCACGTGGGTTCAAACACAGATGCCGAGGACTAGCCGGAGCCGGCGCCAGATGCTGAGACCGTGGTGCCCTGAGCCCCGGCCCTCTGCTGCCCTGCAGACTGGGCCTCCCGCCACTCAAAGATTAGTCACAGACGCTGCAAACACATCCACAATATTATGTCAGAAAAAGGCGTGAGGCAGCATTCATATAGCAGGCTCATTAGCCTGTTAGTATCCATTCACCCAAATATTCCCACTAATCAGCCTTCAGATGGGCAGGATTAATTGGTTACAATCCTAGCACTGGGCACATCTAATTGAAATGGATGCGTTTGCCTTTCAGAATGGACAGCTTATCCATTGCCATTACACAGAGCACGCCCTAGCCCATGGGTTTTGCTATCAGGGCCATGACAGCAGAGCCCACGGGAGATGAATGGAACCGTTTTCTCACCTTTGTTTGGGGCTGGAGCCCCCTTCTTGTATCTTGGTGATCAGTTTGCTGCATATCCATCTTCCCTACAGGACTGGGAGCTACTTGAGGGCAGATCTGTATCAATTAGCATCGGGTCTGACTACATATAACAAGAAAGCCATAATAATAGTGCCTTAACTAGGTGAAATTTATTTTTTTTCTCATATAGAACAAGTCTGATGACAGGATGGTCAGGGCTGACAGGGCAGCTCTGTGGTGTCTTCAAGGACTTAGCCCTCCCTCCCTCCCTCCCTCCCTCCCTTCCTTCCTTCCTTCCTTCCTTCCTTCCTTCCTTCCTTCCTTCCTTCTTTCCTTCTTTCCTTCCTTCCTTCTTCCCTCCCCCCTCCCTCCCTCCCTCCCCTTTCTTCCTTCATCCTTCCCTCTTTCCTTCCTCATTTTCCCATCATCCTAAGGTATAGCTACATCCTCATGGTCCAAGATGGCTGCAGGAAAGTCAGCCATCATATTTGAGCCTCAAGCAGCAGAAAGGGGAAAAAAGAAAGGGAAAATGAGGCACACCTCCTAGCTGAAGCAGCTCCCTTTAAGGAGCTTTTGGAAATCCCTCACAACACTTATATTTAATATCTCATTGACCAGAACTTATTCACCTGACAGATGCAGTTGTTAGCTGGAAGCGTACCCATTTAAATAAAACCAGGGTCTGTCACTAAGGAAGAAAGGGAGAATACATATTGGACAGGCACCTCGAAGTCTTTGACAAAGTGTCTGGGTCTGATTCAGCTTTGATATCCCTCACAAGGCCTTTCTTGTACATCATGGGTGTGGTTAAGAATTCAGGTCAGAAAAACCTTGGTATCAGTGCTGGCTCTGCTCTTTGCAGGCTGTGTAGCGTAGGCAAGCGTTGTTTACTTTTCTGAGCCCAGTTTCTTTACTCTGGTAATAGTCACACTGACTTTGTAGGGTGGTTATGAGGATTAAATGAGTCTATTCAGGTGCTTAGTAGGACTTCTGGCACACAGTGAAGCATCAATAATTGGTAGCTTCCAGGGTTATGAATTGATTGTCATTACCACCATACAGGTGGGTATTATATCCTGTTTTAAAGAATTCTGGGCTTGGAGGGAGAAGACGTATTTTTCAGACCCACACAATGGCTGTGTGGCTCTGGCAAGTCATTTAAACTGTCTGGGACTCATTCTCATTTCTGAAAAATGAATATAATTCGATCCACTCCCAGTTATGAGAATCAAAGACTCTCTTTCCAACACACTATAAAATGTTATACTATTAACAAAGGTAGTGTTTTGCAATGAGAAAACCACAATTTTAGCGGGGTGGGGGGGGTCAGACAACTTAGTTGCACACCCCAGCTCTGTCACTTCATAGATATGTGACTTTGGCATATCACATGACCTGGCTGGCCCTTGGTTTCCTTACTAGTGAAATGGAATAGCGATCATTTCCTTGCAGATTTCTTATAGAATTGAAGAGAAGTGCCTGAAAAATAGAAGACTCTAAATAGATGACATTGATGTTTCTGGTGATCATGGTGACAGTGATGGTGATGAATCACTCAATATTTATAGAATGAATGAATAAGTGAAAGAATGAATGAGTCAGCAGGCAAACCAGAAGCTTGGAGCTGGTGTCCTCCATCTGCAGGGCCACACAGAGGGGACAAACAAAAATCCCTGTGGCATTCGGGCACCAGGTTTTGCTCTGGGCAGCCTCAGCCTTGCGTGGCGGGTTCCACACGCCAACAGGGCCCACATGACATGTGTTGAGGAACCCCCCTAGGGACGTCTTCTTATCATGTTCCAGGGAGAGAAGGTTTCCTAGCCAGACATCACCTCCAGTCATCCTTGGGCCCACCTGCCTCCTACTGAGAATCAACTCCTGGCAGCGGCCGAGCCCTCATCCGTGTCTCCAGGCCACCTGTATATATGTAGCTGGGCAGGGTAGCATAAAGCCTTGATTTCGCAGAGAGTGAAATGATAACATTACTTATGCTTCTCTCTTCTAACAAGAGGCGATAAAACCTTTTTGATACCTCCAGCCCACATATCCCTGTTGCACTTCCACGTTATTCTTGCTTTTTCAGACTCCTCCTGACTTTCCTCCATTAAGTACATCAAGTACTAAGAACGCGGAGCTCATTTGGTACAGAGAGAAATTCAATTTTATCCACCAGCAGAGTGTAAAAGAAATGGAGGTTTGAGATATATTTATAGGTTACAGCCTCTAGGTGGAAACTTGCCCGTTTTCAGTCCAGCAGTCTATAGGAACGCTCAGGAGGACGTCAGCTGAGTCCAGGGGAACCAGTCCACATAGGAAGCGCTCTCTAAGAGGATCTATAGCAATGCGAATGTCAAAGTTAGCTCCAAGTTCAATGAAACTAATTGGACCCTGTAGAACAGTTTGTAAACTGGGAGCCCAAGAGCATCTATGAGCCACAGATGAGTCTCATTTTGTCCACAGTTAAAAAAAACCAAAATCGGTTGTCCAAAATTTGAAAACCAGATTTCAAACGAAATTATAGAATATGTGTGTGTGTGTGTGTGTGCAAAACTGCATGCTCTATATGGATCCACATTCTTGATGGCAACGATTGGCTGGATTTCAGTAGCAGATACCCCTTTGGAAAGATCACATGTGCTGTAGTTTGCCATTGTCCCCACCACTCCCTGTTGTCTCTTTTATTGTATCGTCTTCCCTTCCCTATGTACGTTCTCTATAGGTATTTGTGTTTAGGTCCCTTCTTCACAAGATACTCACTGCTTGAAGTGATACAAAAGTCAAAATGACCTCTAGTGTGAATGAAACCAGATGGATCCTTTAGAAGGTACTCCTGGCTTGTAGGAGTGCAGCTGTCAAGGTTTCTTCTAGCTGAAAATGTACCCAAACGGATCCATTAGAGAGAACTCGTGAGTCATGCAGGCTCTGAGGAGCCGCAGTGTCAACTCTGAAAAGCATCGTAAGGACAAATTTAACCAGGACTCAGGCAGTCGGGGAGTGAATGTGAGCCCTTCTGCTATAGCCTCATGATATGCAGAAAATGAGGCTGAGAGTATGGTGTCGAGGGCCGGAGAGTGTCTACCCGGGAAGCAGAAAGCCTGGGTTCCATCCTCAGTTACATCCCTGATGTGCTAAGTGAGTCTGTACAAAACCCTTCCGTCTCTGGACTTTGGACCCCCATTTGCAAAACTGGGATTGGACTAGATGAGTTCTAGAAACCCTCTCAAAGATTGTTATCCTGGGAAAGACCTGACAAACATTACAGAAAGGCAAGTCTGTAAGAAGGACCACCTGAGGGCAGCTCGAGCGTCTGCTCCGAATTTACGACGACTGCCCTGGCTTACTGTCACTGCCTGGTCTCTTGGTCCTCTGCTCTCTGGCTTCATGGTATGTCCCCACCTCATCTCCTCTCCCCTTCCTCACTCTGCTCCAGCTGTAACAACCTCATGTTCTGGGGGCATGCCAAGCACAAGACTTTGCTTCAGCCTGTAACGCCCTTTTCTTTATTCTGGCAGAATCCTACTTTTCAAGACTCAGTCCCTCCTCCTTGAAACCTTCCCAGTCCCCTTCCACTGTCACACACACAGTCACACCCAAAGTCGACTGGCTTTGGGATTCAAAGTCCGGCTCTGCCTCTTGCCAAGAGTGTCACACAGTTTGCCAGGATGGCAGGGCCGGGAACCCAGTGTCCCCAGTCCTTCCCACCAAGTCCCTGGACCTTCTAGTCGCCACTGTGACCACAGGTAGGTCACTTGACCTCTCTGCGTCTCAACTTCTGCATCCAAAAAGGAAGGATAAAAATAACATTTATCTCATAACGTTGAGAGAATGAACGAGTAAGCATACTACCCACGTGATACTGTGCTGGGCACCTAGTACGCGCTCGCTTTCTTTAAATACAGAGAGAGGGCTGCATTCACTTTTGTGCTCCCTTGCAGCCCATGCCTGAGCCTAGCGCAGAGAAGGAGTACTATTCCGGGACTCATGGGGCTTTGTGTTCGGGCCCTAGCTGCCTTATTAGCTCTGTGATTTGGGGCAGGAAGCTTAACTTCTGTGAGCCTCGGTTTTGCCTTCTAAGCAGTGGAAATGGCCCTGCCTGGCTTTGAGACAGCTGCTGTCTGCAGCACTCACTGGGGCTAATGAACGGGAGTGAGAAGGACTGGGGATGTCTCTTGAAACTGGAGAGAACACTCCGCAAACGTGAGCTCTTGATTATCATTCCTCACACCAGCGGCTGTTGGCCCAGATGTTGTCAACATCTGTCTGCTCCGCTGGGCCTTTTACAGAGAGAGGAGGAAAAAAGGAGTGAGGGAGGATTATATTCCGGAAACTGTGTGGACAGGTTTCCCTAACTCCTCTGCCATCCCTCCCCGACTTGTAGCCCCCGGGGAGGAGGGGCCACTTCTCATTCCTCTCTGGACTCCAAGTGTCCTGCCCAGTGTCTGGCTTAGGAAACACTGGCTACTTGATTGTGGGGACTCAGTGCTGCCTTTTGTCTCTGGGGGGATGCTGTTAGCCAAGGATGACAGGGCCTCTTGGTTACCCCAGTAGAGTATATGATGACTTTGGGATTCAGGAAGCCTGAGTCTGCTGCTGCCTTGCTGTGTGACCTTGGGCAGGGCAGATACACCCTCTGGGCCTCAGTTTTCACATTGATAAAGTGATGTACCTCAGGTTCTAGGAAGAAGCATTCCCTGCCTGATGGATCCTTGAGTATTGTGGAATATCTTCCAGCAGGGAAAGACTGGCAGTTTAGTATCTGCGTGTGAATAGACCATTTTTTCCCCTTTTTGTTTGTTTCTACTTGGGAGAGTGGCAGCTTGGCAACTTGGAGAATAATAGCCAGTGCTACTGGGTACCAGGAACTTCACTCACATTAGCTCATTTAATCCTTACAGCAATCCTTCCAGGTGGGCACCCACATCCTTGTTTCTCTACTGATTAAACTGAGACTCAGAGAAGAGAATTCATTCTCTTATGTCACACAGTTCATCAGAGAGTCATTCAAAATTTCTTCCAGGGTGCTATGCTTTCCAAGAAGTAATGAGTCTCGGGCTTCCCTGGTGGCGCAGTGGCTGAGAGTCCACCTGCCGATGCAGGGGACACGGGTTTGTGCCCCGGTCTGGGAAATCCCACATGCCACGGAGTGGCTGGGCCCATGAGCCATGGCTGCTGAACCTGCGCGTCCGGAGCCTGTGCTCCGCAACGGGAGAGGCCACAACGGTGAGAGGCTCGCGTACCACACACACACACAAAAAAAGAAGTAATGAGTCTCTCATCACTGAAGGGTGTTGTGGAAGAGATTCAGTTACGGGCTGGGCCAGAGCCAGAGATGCTGGTTGTGACCTTATCGATGCATACACTCATAAGATGTTCTGCGCTGGGAGGACCCTTGCAGACCACCTGGTACAATCTCCTTTCATAAATGAGGCTCTGAGAGGAGCAAGGACTTGACCAGCATCGCTCACCAGCCTCCCAGAGTCAGGCCGGTCTGGGTTTGAACTCTGTCACCTACATCCCTGACATCCCACTGTCCCTCAGTGAGAGCCTACAAAGGGAGCCCAGCCTCTGTTCCCCGGCCATGGATACACAGGGCTGGGCCAAGGGACCTGAGGGAATACCTGCAAACCAGTGGGTCCTCTTGCCCAGAGCCTCCGGGGATGTACCTCTGCCCTTCCTTCCTGCACTGGATGGGGGTGGGAGTGTCTTTATTAAACACCTCTTTCCTCCCTCCAGGGAGTGGGGTGGTAATTGCAGCTCTGTAAGGTGGTGGGGTTTCACTTTGCCACCTTCCCAAAACCATGGCCAGTGGCAGCCCTCACCCTGGGCTCCTTGGGAAACACGACTGCATGTCTCCAAGGAGACTGGCTAGCCTGTATCCACCAAGTGTTGGAGGCAGGAGGCCTCGCACCAGTATCTCCTCTCTGACTCCCTGCTTGCAGATGGGTGCACAGAGAGGAAGAGTGAGGTGTGCCAGAGCGTGGCACAGCGGCCATTGGAACTTGACCTTCAGAGCTACTTGGCCTCATTGACCAGCCCTTCTAACAACCTTGAACAAATTACCTCCTCTCTCTCAGGCTCAGTCTGGGAAAAGGGGATAATAATAGAGCCTACTTCACAAACTTGTAAGGATTAAGTAGAATAATGTTGGTAAAATGGGGAGGGCCAGGACTGGTGGGTAGAAGGTGCCAGACAGTGGTTGTCTCCCTCCCTCCATGGTTCAGGCCTTGCTCTGCATTCTCTCCTCTGAGGCCAGCAGTGGAGCCTGAACCAGTGTCAGACACAAAAAGAAAATGTCAGCTACCTCTATTCTGTTTGCTTTTGGGGGCTAACTTTTCTTATTATCTTTTTTTTTTTTTTTTTTTTTTTTTTGCGGTACGCGGGCCTCTCACTGTTGTGGCCTCTCCCGTTGCGGACGCAGGGTCAGTGGCCATGGCTTACGGACCTAGCTGCTCCGCGGCATGTGGGATCTTCCCGGACCGGGGCACGAACCCATGTTCCCTGCATCGGCAGGCGAACTCTCAACCACTGCGCCACCAGGGAAGCCCTCTTATTATTCTTTTGCCTAATTTATGTAGCACTTATGAGGTGCCAGACACTGTACCTAGAGCTTGACCTATATTAACTCACCTTTCTCTTCCAACATACCCATGAGGTATGTTGTATTTATTTTACAGGTGAGGACATTGAGGCAGAGAGAGCTTGCCCCTTGCGTGGGGGCAGTGGAAGAACTCAGAGTCTAGGGCTCATTGTACCCAACTGAATCTCAAAGTCTGAGATTCGTCCATTATCTTGTCTATTATCAAGCCCCTGCTATGTGTTAGGCATTGTTTCAGGCACCGAAGATACCAAGCATTGAACAGATAACACCCCTGCTCTCACAGAACGTACAGCTCAATACAGAGGGAGACTCAAATGTCAGAGCCAGCCCCCGGGATCCCACCGCCTGCCCTGAGTACTCTCTCCTTTGCTCATGACATTCTTTGGACAAGTCTCCAACCAACCAACAGGCTGGGGTTTCTTCCACTGCTTGCCCACTGCCCCGTTGTCTCCAGCTCACTGCCTGCAGCCCAGGACAGCCTCCTTGGCACTTCCCCAGGATGGTAGGAAGCACAGAGCCCAGTTACCACTGCTTCAGAATGGTGGCCATCTGCAGGCTCTCTCAGAGCCTTCACGTTTCTGCATCTTATTCAGAATAATCCTCATGTTTTGGTAATGATGGAAGGCTGTGTGGACTGTGGGATCCTATCAGAACTGAGTTTGTTGCTGAGCTCTGCCACACCGTAACCCTGGGTTTTTGCACAACTCATTCGGCTACTGTGTGCCTTGGTTTCGGGGTATGTGTAATGGGACTCAGCTCTACCCTAGCCCCGTCACAGCGACACCACCAGATTCCCAGGGCTGAGAGGCCCACAGCTGGCCTAAGAGGAGCTTAAGGCCTGGAGTCAGAAGGACCTGCCTTTAGTTCCCTGGAAATGTTATTTAATCACCTTCCTCATAGTAAAATAGTACAATAATACATTTCCTCCTCATTTCAGGGATCTTCAGACTGTAGGGCTGGGGCTAGAGTAGGGGAATGAATGCGTCACTCATCTTGCGCACGGAATTGAGAGGGTTGTCAGAACACTCAGGAATGCATTCATTTTGGTTTTTTAAAGTAGTGTTTTAAAATATTATTTCTCTTGATTACTAAGTTTTTGGCATCCCTTTACGTTTTGCATGAAAGAGGAGCACCTCCCTCGCCTTTCCCTGGTCCCAGCCGTGTAATGCAGAGCTAGCTGCTCCAATGAGGGAGTGCTGCAGGGAAAGGCTTTTAAATCTAAGTGCTGTGCAAATGATGCTGTTTTGTTGCAGTGGTGGTTGTTTATATTGTTTGCTTGTCGTTACAGTAATACGCTTTTAGATGGGAGGAGATTTTTCCGGAGGGGAGAAGAAACCCTCCCAGATTTTCTCCTGAGTCTTACAGGTCTGGGTTCTGATCATGGGTCTGATACAGATTCATCTGGGGACCTGGAGCAAATGACATAACTTCTTTGAGTTTTCTTACCTGCAAAATGGGTATATTAGCACCAACCTCAGATTCCCTGTGAAGATTGACTCAGCGCAATTAATTTGTCAGTGCCGATGAATGTCTTGATATTCCCCTTGGCGAAATGAAAGAGTGCTTTTTTTCTAGTTCTGTTCCGTGGAACCCTAGAAATTTCAGACTCCCAATCTTCACTTGAACTGGAAATTTTTTGTGTTGTTTTTTTAATTCCAGAAATTGGTACCCAATTAAGATTTATTAAAAAGGAAAGCGTTCACAAACTAATAATCCTAACAGTGTTGGCTAGCCTGAAGAGCTCTGAGTTCCTTTCTCTTCTGACAGCTGGAAAGGGAGATTTTAGTTTAGAAAGATGAATGTGTCTGTCTGCTCCCACCAGGTTTCTCTCCAGCCCCTGCCAGGCATGGCATGAGCATGGTATGAGACACGTGGACTGATCAGGAGAGCTTAGCTGGCACTGGAGGGCCGGGAAGAGAAAGAGGAAGCGGGGTCATGGGGCAGTGGTCTGGACCCCAGGCACGTCTGTTTGGTCTCTGCTGAGTTTAACTAGTCTCACTGTGCATCCCAGACACCATCTATCCCTGCCCACAGCTTCCTTTGCAGCCTGGTTGCGGGCAGCTGGGTACCACTGCCACCTTCTCTGATCTGGGGAGAGAAGGTTGGCTCTGCCTCTAGCCCTCTGCCAGTTACTTCTCCTGTAACTCCCCTTCCTGCTGCCCAGCCCTTGTACACAGCATTGCAAAGATCCCCTTCTGTTACAGCGAGAGTCCATCAACATTTTAGTGGGGAGTCATTGGTCCAAATGGAATCTTACAGGGAGGGATCTCCAGTTCATAAGACAGATACAAGAAGCGTTTTATAACAGTGGAGTCCTATCATATGCACATTTAATTTGCGTGAATTAACCTATATATGCTTTTATGACAAGAGCTACAGAGACAGAAATTTAAGAAGTTGGGTCATTTTCTCTCTGCTACACTCAGTGAGCATTTATAATCCAGAGGGAAAATGGGATGGGAAACACGAAACTACTGTCTTCCTTGGTCAGCCTGAATGTCCACTACTCACAGTTGGTGCTGCTGTGCCCTGTGTGCAGTTCTCTTGTTTAAATATATCCTTTTCTTTCTTGCTTTTTTTTTAAGTGTGGTTCTAAATTCAAGCCAATTATTTCAGGTGCTGAATCAAATAAATAGTAACAGGGACATTTCAACTGGACCTTGAAGGATGAGCAGAAATGTAGGTTTCAGTATTTATAATGCAGTGAGAGTTTTGAGAGTATATTTTAATTTCATGCATGTGTATTGCTTACATACATACACGTGTATGTAAATAGCACTTAGTGAATTTCAAAGCCTCTTCGCCTGCATCCTCTCATTTGCTTCTCCCAACCACCCTGGGAGTCAGGGAAGGTAAATCATCATTGCCACTTAACTGGTGAGGAAGGAAGCTTGAGTGACTTGCCTAAAAATCTCATTAAGAGAATTAAGTTCTGAACTCCTGACTTCCACTGAGCCTGATACTAATTTAGGTCCAGCAATTTCCCATGATATCCTCCTTTTGAGTGAGGACCGATTGCTTGAGGGAAATTGCAGACAGGGCATCCTTCCAGAATCCGGCCCCTCCCTGATTTCCTCAGGAGTTCCACTGCCAGCCTGCTCTCTGCCTCCTGGAAGGGCATGCAGCCCTGCATCCAGGGAGGCTTCATGAACGGGAGACCCTGGCTAAGCCTCTGGAAAACTCGCTTGTTGACAGCAAAGGGGGAGGAACCCCAGAAACCAGTCACAGACAATGGGAGGGAGGGAGTCATGTCAAAATTCCTCCCTGTGCAGAAAAACGAAACAAATATTCAAATTGAAAGTGTCCACTGAGAACAAAAAGGGGAGGAAAAACCCACACCTAGTTGCATTGTGGTGCAATTTCAGAACAGTATGGATAAAAGGCAGGGGGATGTAAAAGCTTTCAGAGAGAGAGAGAGAAATAAAAAAAAAAAAAAAAAAGTTCCCTATAAAGGAAAGAAAGACAATGCAGTTGTTGGTGAATATGATAGTAGTTACAGGACAATTTGCTGAGAACATCTATGGACCAAGTAGTGGGTATTGAGCCACCCAGTTTGTGGTGACTTTTATGGCAGCCTTGGAAATGAATATCCCCAGCTTCCTTGGGGGCTCAGGATTAAGATGAGGATATGGGGAGGGGGAAGGGTAGGCTGTGACAAAGCGAGAGAGTGACATGGACATATATCCACTACCAAATGTAAAATAGATAGCTAGTGGGAAGCAGCCGCATAGCACAGGGAGATCAGCTCGGTGCTTTGTGACCACCTACAGGGGTGGGATAGGGAGGGTGGGAGGGAGACGCAAGAGGGAAGAGATATGGAGACATATGTATATGGGTAACTGATTCACTTTGTTATAAAGCAGAAACTAGCACACCATTGTAAAGCAATTATACTCCAATAAAGATGTAAAAAAAAAAAAAAAAAGATGAGATTCAGAAACAGGGACTTTCTCTGGGGCAGTCCTATCCCACCTCCACCTGTTCCTCCAGGGTGTTCTGGTTGGTTCAAAATCCACAGGGCTCTGGAGGGGCCAGGAACCCAAGCTAGTTGTCCTTGATTGAGCTCAACCCGTCACCAACATGGGAAGGAGGTGACTCTATGACGTGGTCATTTAGTTGAGCTCATCTAATTCCTCTTTAATAGACACAGTTCCTGGGCTCTCCCACACCTCATCCTTCTAGCCTCAGGCTCTAGTGGCCCCTGAATGATATGTCTTCTTGGATGGCTGGTTTGGGGGAGCTATCACTGACCCCTTTAGGCTTTGAAGTGCTGAGGTTTGGGGTTTCTGTACTTCACCCTGGACTTGAGCTAAGGACAATGTACAGTCTTGGAAGCCCAGCTGGGGCTGGATCTGAGGGAGGTCCGTGGAAGGATATAGACGCAGAATCTTAGGGAGAGATTGGGGAAGCAGAACTTGGAGAGCTGCCTTGGAGCAGCCCAGCTTGTGACAGCGAGGCCTCAGGGAACACGTTCTGACGTGCTTAGCACTCATGGCGAGGGTAGGGGCTTAACCGTGTTTCAGTTGGGGTGTTCCCTGAACAAGGAAGGAAAGCATCACATACCAGCGCCCCCTGCAGCCTGTGCCCTGGGTTGCCAGAGGTGTTCCCCAGGGTGGAGGGCATCACCGAGGTAAGAAGAGTTACTAAGAATAAGGCAGTAGGTGGCTGGCAGTTCTCTCCGCTAACTGGGGGAACTCAGGAAATGCTGAATTCTGTGTTTTTGAAAACTCAGGAGACAAGGAGCAGGAAGGTAAAGAGGAAAGGGTGAATCGTACCAGGTCAGCCGTGATGGTTGCAAGGAGGGCACTGAGCGATTTTTGCTTCCCGCCTCTGTCATTGCTCAAACCTGCCTCCCCTTGAGTCCCCTCCCTTCTCCGTTCTCATTGCTTGTCGCCCTTAGTAACTACCTTTCCCGGGGTTTTCCTGATCAGACCCAGTAGGGGAGACCCCCCCCCCAGGCTGTCACAACACGCCTTCCAGACAATTGACAGCTCCATCACCGGTGCTGGGAAATGGCAGCAAAGCAGTGCCTCCAAAAGACCCCTAGTGTGTGACTTGTGATACGTTTTGCAGAAACTTGATGGGTAGAATGAAGGCATCGGAAATACTGGAAAGCCTCTGGGTTTGCATCTTTGCTTTCTGTGACTGCAGTGACTCTCTGCCCAAGTTGCTGCTGGTATTGGGTTTCTTCTTTCTTTTTCAACACTTATTTTACTAAACTTTGCTCTGTGTAAATCACTTTGCAACAGAGAAAGTTCTCTTATAAACATGAGTCTCAAGATGGGTCCTTATATAAAGAGGAAAAGGTACCTGTTATCATGGTCTTTTTAAAGATGGGGAAACTGAGTCTCAGAAAGGTGAAGTGGCTGGCCCAGGGCTGTACGGCCGATCAGTGACAGCCAGGACTTGATGCTGCATCATGGATGTCCCCTTTCACTTAAAGTCCTATTATTTCCATCCAGGTCTAGGACTAGGAATAGCAAATAGATATAGCTATCAATTTGCTTTCTGTGGAAGGTGATTGTGCATGGATAATTGGGTCGGGCATCACCTCACCTCTTTGCTTTCTGGTTCACTGTCTCCTGAGCATTTACAAGTAAGTAAATGATTAAACAGGCTTGGAATGCAGACCAGCTTCTCCTCTTTGCCCCCAAAGCAAGGAGAAGTAGCCTGACTGTTGTCCTGTTTGCCTTTTAATTACCCACAGTGCCCCTTCCCTGGCCCTAGGAGGGAACTAACAGCAGTGTGTGTGTGTGTGTGTGTGTGTGTGTGGTGTGTGTGAATTCACTAAGTATCTTCCAGTCTTCTAGCCCTAGGACAGGACTCAAGGATGCTTCAGACTCAGCCCTTTCCCTTTTGGGACTTCCAGGCCATTTGTAGAGACATCTATCTGCCCACTCATTTATCCACTTATCCACTTATCCATCCATCCATCCATCCATCCATCCATCCATCGAAAAGATATTTAGTAAGCACCAACAAAGCACCTAGTGCTACTCTCAGCACTGACAATAAAGTAATGAACAAAATGGAGGTCCTATCTTATGGAAGTTCTATTCCATTAGAGCCATAAACAAAGTTAACACATGAATGTATAATATAACAGCAGGGAGAGGTAAGTTCCCTTTGAAAACAGTTAAATCAAGGAAAAGAAAGAGAGATGCTGTGATGGACACAAGAGTGAGGGGCACCATTCACCAGGGATGCAAAAGGAGGTCTTCACTGTTGAGGCTGTGTCTTGTTTGCAGACCAGCACCTCCACCAAACTTCCTTTCCCCACCCAAGATTTCTCAAGAAGCCAGGTCACGTGCGAAGCTCCCTGCCTGTATGAAAGTTATTTTGAGTGTATTAAGTGTTGACCAGCTTCTCCGTAGCCTCCAGCTTCCTTGAGAGTCTGAGCTCTCCTTTCTGTCTCAGAAGGCTGGGCTGTTGGCACAGTGCTGTAAGGTTGGCACAGTGTTAGGGATCTCTCCATGGGCCGTGTGTGTCTGCAACACATTCCGTGAAAATGATGCCCTGAGCAAAGGCCACAGAGTCCGGGTACCACCGGCTCTAGGGACAAACTGAGAGCTTCAGGATTAACGTGGACTTTGGATTCTGGAACCAAATGTGTGCCCTGCCTCTAACTGACTGCAACCTTGGGCAAAGTGACTTCTAGGAGGCTGTCTTTCCTTGTCTGTTAAATGAAGAACACTTCACTCACAGGGCTGCTACGGCCACCTCGTTAAAAAATTACACATGAGGACCAGTGAACTTTCTGCAGACTTCTTCAGTTTATAAGGGGGCAGGGCCAGGGCTAGGATGTAAGTTTTCTGATTTCTTTCTCAAGGCAGTTTTCCTCTGTCAGAATTTTTTAAACTGCCATTTACTGACCACTGGCTTTGTTCTAAACATCATCTTGAATGCTTTGTGCATTTACTTGTTTAATTCTCACAATAGCCCCATTCTGTGAAGACTGCTCTCCTCAACTTCCCAATGAGAAAACTGAGGCTTAGAGAAGGGCAGCGACCCACCCAAAGCTGCACAGCTGGTACATGATAGCTCAGGTACCGGAACTCGGGGCCATCACCTCCTGCATGGTTAGCCAGGCTGTTTAGTTGGTTATCCAGCCTTTCTGTCACATTTTGGGTATGAGTATACTTGGTAAGATGGGCCAGCCTACTCCACTACCTTTGAACTTAACTGTAATTGGAATGACAGGGAAGTCCTTTTTATTCCCACTTCTTCTATGTTTTGCACTTAGAAGCTATCAGAACCTTTGCTTCTTACTATGTTTCGTTCTGGCATAGAGCTTATCAAACTGGGCATTGCAGTCATTATCTGCTTACTTATCTATTTCTCCAGACTGACTGCAAGTTCTTGAGGCCTTATCTGGGTATTCCTAAATCTAGGCAGAAGGTTTGGCACAGGGACGGGGCATGACAGTAATAGCAGTAACAGTCAAGCCAGTAACGGCCATGTATTGAATGTTTTTTTTTATAGGTCAAGGGCTGTATGACATATTTTACATACATCATCTTATCTAATCCTCACAACAGCCCATTTTGGTGAATGGTTTTATTCCATGTTGGGACTGCAAAAGCTGAGCTTCACAGAGAGAAGGTCACACCACTGGAAAGAACAAGAACTTGAACTTGGGCCTGCCTGGTTCCAGGCATGCCCTTAATCTGGTGAATGAGTGAATCAGTGAATGAGTGCAAGGCTCCTCCATAGTCACTTGGGTTCATCTGTTTATCTTCATGACTCAAAGAATAGGAAAAAAATCAATCCTCTCAAAGATGCTCCCCCCGCATCCATCTTCAGAGTGGGATTTCTGACAGAACTTGAGAGGCCACCTGAGGATGTGGAGAGGATACTGATTTGTGCTAAGTGCCTCCTGTGAATTGTTTTCAGCTCTCTCTCCCACACAGATGGAGAATTGCCAAACAGATGTAGGTATATGTCAGTCACCTACCCTCAAAGAGGCATTTATAATGGATTCATTCGTTAATTCTTCCAAGAAGTAATTGAGGATCTACTATGTACCATGTACCATTCAAATTTATTCAGAAATAAATAAAACCCTGCCCTTCCCTTCACTGCCTCTCACTGTAGAAATACAATCAATGCATAATGAGATCTACTCATTATTGGACCCTGGGCTTGGTCTTGGGTACATGGAGTTGATTAAGGATGCCCTCCAGGGGCACTCAGGGTGATGAGAGGGTAGTTGAAAGACAGAAGCATGAGTCGCTGAGGGTCCTAACAGGTGAACTTAACCAGCCAGAGACAGCAGGTTTCACAAAGGCTTGCTGAGAACTCATGACCCAAGAGCCGAGGTTTAAAGGACTAGACAAAGAAGTGGGGGAAGGACATTTCAGGCAGAGTGAGTGGCATGAGCGAAAGCACAGCTGCGTGAGATGGTGCGAGGGATACAGGATGTTTCACTGGTGGTGGTAGTTCATGCTTATACAACTGAAATGCGAGGCGGGATGTCATGAAAATATATATATTTCATCTGTTCAAAAATGCTTTCACATTTGCCTTTGCTTTTCTGATCTGGAATATTGGAGCTGGAAGGACTGTTAGAAACCAACCAATTTTATCTACTCGCCCTGAAGAGGGGAAGGGCCATGGTCAAGGTCACACAGCTTGGAATCTGTAGGAGGAGAGCAGGGTGATCAGGGGAATGTTTTGGGAGACGGTACAGAGAATATCTCATACTTTAATGGAGGGAGTTTGGTGGCTTCACCATTACCTTGTATCTAACTTTTCAGGAAACAAGGCCTTGCATCAATAACAAGGATGCTAACATTTCCTGAGATCTACTACTTGCAAGCCATTATGCTCAGTGTTCTATAATGCAATCTCATTTAATCCTCCCCAGACCCTCTCAGTTACGTGTTAGTGACCGAATTTATAGATGAGAAAACTGAAGAAGCACAAGTGATATACATCAGTGACACCCAAAGGAAAGATAGTACAGCCATGACTCAAATCCACGTCTGCCTGACTCAACGTGCATTAGCTTTCCTCTTGATGAACTGCTGTAGCATTCAGAATGATCGCCCAGGATTTGGCCCCCATTCTCATCTGATCTAAAGATGATTAAGAAAGTTTGAGCTGGATGGGGAGTGAGTGTGTCTCAAAGAATTTCTGCATTTTTACTTTATTCCCTTGACATCATCTTGGGAAATAAAATAGGGTCGCTAAAAGATACATTATAAGTAGATGATTACTTTAAAAGAAAAAAGTGTTTCATTTTCTATAATGGGACCTCCTTAAATAGGTCACCCTACATCTGTCTAGTGACAAAGAGATAACTATAGATAACTATAGCCAGCCACA